>NC_091821.1:22345001-22662501 GCF_038994185.2 Dermacentor albipictus
TAGAGTCGCCTTAGAACATTTCATTTCATTTCATTCATTTATTATACCCTCAAGACCACAAGGTATTACAGAGGGGAGTGGGGTAAAAAAAAAAAGTTACATAACAAAGAAAGCAAAGAAGGCAGCAAGTGATGTAGTCATACACATGTGAAGCCCGAAGCGATGGTGTTGATTATGGCCGTACGAAATTGTGCTTGGTCTTCAATTGCAATCAACTCGGCGGGAAGGTGGTTCCATTCTTGACACGTCCTAGGAAGAAAAGACTCGTTGCAAGCTCTAGTGTGACACTGCAAAACTCCAACTTTGTGATGATGATCAATGCGAGGAGAAATGTAGGTTGGGGATGAAATAAGATTATCGCGCAGATATGAATTATGGAAGTATATTTTATGAAACAAAGCCAGGCGAGAGCATTTGCGACGAGCAGAAAGTGGTGGAAGGTGGAGGATGTTTTTCATGGAAGTTACACTAGCCGTGCGGTTATAATTGCTCAGGATGAAACGCGAGGCATTATTTTGAACACGTTCGAGAGACTGGATTAGTGTCTCAGCATATGAGTCCCAAATTGACGAAGCGTATTCCATTTTACTCCTAATTAGGGTCTTGTATAAAATTAACTTTAATGATGGCGGAGCGGAAGAGAAGTTTCGGCGGATATAACCTAACATGCGATTACTTTTATTGATTACGCTGTCGATGTGTAAAGACCAGGAAAGAGTAGAGGTTAAATGGACACCAAGGTATTTGTAGGATGTAACTGCCTCCATGGCATTATTACTAAGGTAATAGGTCGGAAGAGGAAGTTCACGGCGGGTTACACGCATGGTTTTGCACTTAGATGGATTTAGTTTCATTAACCACAAGTCGCATCAGTTACAGACAGCGTTAATGTCGTTTTGCAGAATGTTAGCATCATCGGCGTCAGAAGTTTCACGAAGAATAACGCAATCGTCGGCAAAGAGATAAATGTTAGAAGAAATTTCATTGGGTAAGTCGTTAATATAAATCAAAAAAAGGAGAGGGCCTAACACTGAGCCCTGAGGAACGCCAGATTCAACAGGGCTAGAGGTAGAGAAGTGGTTATTAAATGCAACGAACTGGGATCGATTAAGAAAAAAATGCTCTAGCCATGCAAACAGATTAGGGTCAAGATTTAGTTTACTAAGCTTAAAAATGAGTAGTTTGTGACATACCTTGTCGAAAGCCTTTTCAAAGTCGAAGAAAACACAGTCTGCGCATGAACCTTTATCAAGAATAAGATGAAGATCGTGAGTGAACGAAAGCAGTTGTGTTTGACAGGACAAATGTTTGCGGAAACCATGCTGAGCACGTGTGAAGAATGAGTTATCGTCCAAGTGCTTAACTAAATGAGAAAACAAGATATGTTCGAGTACTTTACAAGGAATGCTAGTGAGGGAAATGGGGCGGTAGTTATGAGGTGAGCATTTGTTGCCGGACTTGTGAAGTGGAACCACCTTCCCAATTTTCCAGTCTGCAGGGAGCTGATGGGTGTCCAAAGATTGCTGGAATATTTTTGAAAGTAATAAAGATGAGTAAACAAAAGTGTTTTTCAAAAACTTTGCGGTAACCAGGTCTGGACCAGGGCTTGACGACATCTTTAGATTTTTAATTGCATTTTCTACACCAAGTGGCTCGATCCTAATAAAATCCATGGCCGGGTAACTGCAGCTAATTAGGGTGGGAAACACAGGATCAGGACATAGAACGAAATTGCTGCAGAATACGGAGTTTAGGGTTCGGGGACATTCAGCGTCGGGTATTTTTGATCCACTAGAATCAGCCAAGGTTACTGCATCATCTTTGGAAGGGTTTATGATGCGCCAAAACTTTTTCGGGTCTTCTGTAAGTATTGTAGGCAAAGTGTGTTCTTGAAACATACTTTTAGCGAGTTTTTTAGCTGCTATGTAAGCTTCGTTGGCGTCCTTGTAAGCGTCCCACTTAGATACCTCGCGACATACATTGTAGAAATCAGGAAAATTCTGACCTTGCGAAGATATAATGCGAAACACGCCGCATCCCCGATGCGTTTCGGTGGTCGCGGGATGTGTCTTCAATTGCGGTGTTCCTTCACCGACCGAAATGCCACCGATCTCCTTGGGCTCATGCGCTTCGCGTTGTGCAACACTTACAGATAAGCACTCACCGAGTTTATAAAGGTGATATGGAGTTATGAGGGGTTATATGGGTCTCATTACGCTTGGTAATGGTTCGATGTGGATGATTAATGTTATAATTATAAGGACCGATAAGGGTTCATTGTGATCGAATCAATTCTGATAATGTTATAAGGACCGATAAGGGTTGATGAGGGTCAGATTGAGTCGGATAAGGTTGATAAGAAACGATAATGGTAGATGAGGGTGGGATCACGTCTGATAAGGTTGATAAGGATCGAATCGATTGCGACAATGTTGATAACGACCGATAAGAGTTGGTGTTTATACTGGTCGGATTAAGTCTGACAAGATTGATAATGACACTGGACTACGTGGAGATGAGCAAGTGGCACAATGCTTAGGCATACCTAGACAACTGCAGTGGAGTGTCTGCGTGAATTCTTTTTCTTTTAACCTTAAAACGGCGACATGCTAAGAAGAAATGTTTTACAGATACTCTTATTGCATAAATGACACAAATGATGACATCGCCAGATCAGACCTGTGAAGGCAAAAGTTTAGTGGGGGACTAGACAATAAGTCTTGTAAGTCTAATAAGTCTTGTAAGCAACACTCCAGCCTTTCTAGTGGATCGACATCTATTTTTCCAAAAAAAATTTAGATGCGAAAATTCAGAGGCGGACGATGAACATTTGTGAAAGTTATTCTTTGGGCTGCTTCGCTAATTCGAACTGTTTATTCGTCCTCGTCTCTGTCTGGGCGCGCGCTGTTTGGACCCATGCGCTACTCTATACACCGGTTTCCGAGTTGTGTCTCGCATATAACGTCTAGCTCGCTTCTCCAGGTTTCCTGTATAGCTCTCCAAGCTGAACCTCGGTTTGCACGTTCGGCATGTCGTGCCTTATACGCGCTGTTAACGCAGCAGTCTGCTCGATGCTGCAAGCCGGTTCTCGCGACTATCGCAAAATGAAAAAAAAAGAAAAGCTGATCTGAAGCAAACTTAATTGCACTCTATAGTTTATTAAGCTGCCGCTCTCATTTGTCTTAGGGCGCGTAGAGACACACCTTTAGTTCAGCTTTTAGAGCTCAGCTGTTAGGCGCCCGTTCGTGCGGCGAGCGTCGGCGTCGTCCCTTGGCATCCTCGTAACCGAGCGAACGAGCACAGCGAAGAATGAAAGATGGCGATAGGGAAGAGAGCGCCAAGAGAAAAGGGGAGGAGGAGACTGCAGGCGCAACCAAGAGGCGGGAAGCGGAGGATAAAGGTACGGCGAAAGCGTAAGAAGAAGAGCGTAGCACCGCGTAAGACGGGCTTTGCCGCGACAATGGCGCCAGAGTAGCGCGTGTCGTCTGTTGACCGACCACGCCACCGATGCCATATATGGCAATAAAGCGTTCCATGAGCGGAGGTCTGCCTGCGGCGCCTGCGGTGAATCACGCCCACGTTCTGCCTTTCGCGATCTCCCGATTAATACTTCGCTCCGTTTTCAACGTGCGGCACGAGACAGATTGTCCGAGGCACGTTGTCCGCGGCACAGCCCGCATCGCGAATTGTCCTTACGCGCCGTTGTTTTATTGCATATTGTGTCCACCGTCTACGCCAGCACAAGTCGTCCACAAGAATATAGCGCGAACACAGACGATTTTTACAGTGAAGCTGTTATATGGCTAGGGTGAGTTCCATTTATTTTTCGTGTTTCTGCGTCAACGATAGAGAAAGGTGAGCGTGGGCCGATCATGAGTGCTTCAAGCACTACAGCCCTAATAATAAATAATAATAATAATTATAATAAATGCAATAAATTAAACAGGATACATTGTTGCAGGTCGGTGGGTAAACTGAAAGCGTTTGTGAACAGCACATGGACTCACGAGCAGGAGGCGTTGCCATATATACAAAGGACAAAATGTATTTACAACCATGCACCCTTGACTCGCAAGAACTCAATGCCACCGACTGTGGGGATGTCTGTTCCGTACAAACGAAAGACAGAATTGCGATATTCTCTGTGCATATATCTTCTGGCACACCCAAGTGTGATATCGAGCAGTTCATGACAACCCACTTTGTATGGGTTAGCCGCGATGACATGTGATCGTCGTTGGAGACTTCAGTGTGGACATTGCAAACCGGGCAAGAAATGGTTCAATCTGTTTCTGTTAGAAGAGCTTGGTTTGAAGGGCCACGCCAATCCAAGTCTCTCAACTACTCAACAATTGTCGTGTGTGGACTTTACTTCGGCCAAGAATCTAAGGTTGCAACCGAACCAATCAGTGTATATCACAGTAATCGCGAAGTATCACAGTAATCACTATCATTACGAAATGGTGAAATTTAATATATATACCCTTGGCTAACCCTGTGTGATGTGCTACAGTTTCGCTGATCATCCACCTTCACAGGGTGGAATGAATCCTCCATATTTTTTTTTAAATTCTTATTCTCTCTCTTTTTTTTACGTGACCCGCCCTGGTAGCCCACAAGATGCCGTTGTGCTGCAAAGGTCGCGAATTCGATCTCGATCGGCCGGCCGCATTTCGACGGGGGCTAAATGCAGAGATGCTCGTGTGCTAGAGTTTAGGTTCTAAGTTGGTCCAAAAACCCAAGTTAGTCAAAACTAATCCAGATTACTCCACTACTGCACACCTCGCGATCACATTGTGGTTTCGGCTCATAAAACCACCAAAGCATAATATCAAATTTTCTTCGCGTGAGTGCAGACTGCTTTCTGTACTTTTCTGCTCGAGCGTGCACCAACGACCACCCATCGAGGCGTTTGAAGTAAAGCGAAGAAATGTGCTTGTTAGACCTCTGACGTTACGTGTTTTGACGAAGTGCTTAGAATGGCCTGAGCTCCTCACTTTTTTATCATGCTTGGTTATTTTTTTTCTGAACAATGATATGTGCAGTGAAATTCGAGAGTATCGCATTTCAAGAGAGGTCAAAGAAAGAAAAGAAAAATTTCGACTTCGGGTGTCGGTTCCTTCACTCAGTGGCACGACTACGTACTCCCATAATGTATTTCGTACATTTGTTCCCTCACGTAAAAACAAGAAATGTAGACCAAGAAACGATTGACGCAGGCACATGGTTACCGCAGATCGCTTCATTATTTCTCTTTATTTAGTGACACGAAAGTGGGATACCGTTGGCATCCGATATGACTGCGCACCAATAGCGCGACACGCGTCTATTTTAATAGTAACTGGTTAGAGTGATTACGCCAATAACATCATTTTACAAGTTTTTATAGAAAATCTTTGTAGATATGTCGTAGTAGAACACGTTGTGGGGCTAGTGGGTTCATAGCTTTCAAAAAATGAGAGAAAGAGAGAGAGAGAGAGAGAGAGAGAGAGAGAGAAGGGAAGAAGGAAAGGCAGGGAGGTTAACCAGACTGAGTCCAGTTTGCTACCCTACACGTGGGGAGGGGAATGAGAGAGAAAAGTTATGTGTAGAGAGAGAGAGAAAAGTTAGGTGTAGGATGTCTATAGTCGGACACTCAAGTCTGTTGCCTTCAGGTAGTGAAGAAGCGCTCGAACTGCTTTCTGGGCTAATGAACTGTGAGGACAGGCTCCCAAGATCTTCGCTTCCGTAAATGGCCTGTCATCCAGTCTATTCAAGGCACACTGGAGAGAATGACGTTGGTTATCGAAGCGAGAACAGTGGCACAGAAGATGACTAATGGTCTCTTCACGCTTGCACTTAGCGCACATTGGTGAGTCCGCCATTCCAATACAATAGCTCTAAGAGTTAGTGAATGCTACTCCTACCCACAGCCGACACAGCGGTGTTGCGCCACGCTGTGAGAGGTTTGCTGGTAATTTCAGTTTCTGTGATGGGTCGAGGCTGTATAAACGACACTTACAGGTCTGTGGTGTATGCCAGTAACTTAACGTGATGGTACGAGCGAGGCTGCGAAGCTCTCTAGCAGCGTCTACTCTCAATAAAGGTACAAGGAGTGCCGGTGCTCCAGCCTGGGCACGTCGGGCAGCGTCATCGGCGAGGTGATTACCAACGACGCCACAATGTCCCGGCAGCCACTGAAAGATGATATCATGTCCTCGTTCAGAAGCACAATGGCAAATTGCGTTGATTTGGGACACCAGCTGTTCATAATTGCCACGTCGTAAACTTCGAAAGCTCAGGAGGGCTGCTTTGGAATCACAAAATATTGCCCATTTCTTGGGCGGTTCCTTTTCGATGTATTCGACAGCAGCGCGAAGAGCGGCCAGGTCGGAACCTGTAGATGTCGTTACGTGTGAAGTCATAAACTTCATGACGACCGATTGAGATGGTATAACAATGGAGCCCATCGAATTTTCCGAGACAGAACCATCCGTGTAAACATGGATTCGGTTAGCGTATGAACAATGCAAAAGTTCCATTGTGACCTGCTTGACAGCCGCGGTGGTCAGGCTAGCTTTCTTCACTATTCCTGGAACAGCAAGGTACACAGCAGGCTTTTTTCAAGCACCACAGAGGGGATGGCGTTCTTGTTGCGGGTCTGAGTGCCTCAAAGACAAACAGTGCCGGTTAGCCGCAATTGATCTGGAGAACGCTGCCTTGGGTCTCTTATCAGGCAAGCGAGCGAGATGGTGGTCAGGGACTCTAGATATATGGCGAACATGCGCCCGGCGAGCGTCGATAGCTATATAGGTCGTTATTGGGTGGTCTCTCGCCGTGGCAATTGTTGCCACGGATGAAGCATTTCGAGGTAGCCCGAGACATCTTCGAAGGGCTTAGCCTTGAATTCTCTGTAGGACATGGATGTTAGTTTTCTTAGCATTGGACAGCACTGGTGCGCTATATCGCAAGTATCATAGGAAGACCGTAAGGATACTTCAAAAGATGAAGCGCCAACACAGACAGCACACTAATGAAGAAAGAACAATGACAGGACAAGGCGCATCCTGTCATTGTTCGCCAGCGCCTTGTCCTGTCATTTTTCTTTCGTCATTAGTGCGCTGTTTCATTAGTGTGCCGTTCACCGAAAAAAAAAAAAATGTTACAGCTGGCGACATACTGTGAACGTTTTCAAACCTTACCATTATTAAATAACTAACTAAATAAATAAATAAATAAATTGTGACGAAGAAGATCGGCAGGCTGAAAAGCCCCGTTGCCATCGCGTGGCTCGTACCCAGTTCGTTCACTGGCTGCGCCCTAGCTGCTGTTGCCGCGTTGGTCGCTGCTTCTCTACGACCCGAATAAATCCCCTTTACAAAATAAATAAATAAATACGAATCCGACAAGCCCCACCTGCCAGCATTACCGCGCGCGCAGCATCCCGCGCAGCGCACTATTCTCTCTGAATAAATAATTGCCGTTGTTGTTGTTTCGGTTTCCGTGAGAAATCCTATGCCAGCAGTTGAGTGTGCTGGGCAGTTTCACTCAGAGATATGCACGCGCGTATACTTACACATGTGCATATCTGTACTGTGGCGTGTTTTATTTCGGTCTTCCGAAGCGTGTGCATCAACACACGACGATTTTCGGACTGCCCCGTCGACTCGGAACGACTGAAAATCTTCTCCCGCATCCCGGGCACGCGAAACTGCAAATCGAGCCGTGGACCGTGCGGGTGTTTGTGCGAAACATGCACAGCCTCCGTCTCGCATTTTCTGGCTGTGCGCTCAGGCCGCGAAATAATTGGAGGCTTTGTTTCTTCTTCTTCTTTTTCCCGCGAGTTTCACATCTAGGCAAGTTTTGTGCGCCGTTTTTTCCACCACTGCACAGAATGCGCCGAAGGCTATATATGCGGGCTCGTGTTGTCTCGTTTTATTCGTCGCCGACCAAAATTTCGGGGGTCATGCTTGGGAACCGTTCCAGACGCGAGGAAAAAAATAGGAAAACTCGGTTTCATCGAGACGGAAACGTATGTTGAAAGTGAGATGCGCCGTGGGCATATACACGCATGCGTGCACGCATGAAAACATGTTTTTTTTTTTCATTTATTTCACGCTGTGCGACTATATACGGGCATGGCGAGGGAAGGTTGGGGGATTTTCGTTGCGTACGCGTACTAAAATTTATACGCAAACGGGTACCAATGAAGGGGACACCCATTACGCGAGCGTGCGCGATGTACATATTTTATCGCTGCATATACCCTTGTAGCTGCCAAACGTGCTGTGATACGAAAACTCTGCATCCGATACAAGACCACTCCAACGTCACGCACCGAGTGCGGTGATATCCAAGCAAAAGAGACGCATCTTTAGTTATTGCCTTTTTTTTGTGCAATTATTTTGGACTCAAGGACGGTGTTGAATGGCAAGGCTGTACGCGCAGGAACTGACGTGGCTTCCGCACCGCACTACAGAAAGGTCGCATACATAAATAAAACGACGCATTGTACAATATATTTCACCGACATGAGCGTACTACTCGTAGGAAAGGGTGGAAGATATAAAGGAGGACAGCCTCATGCATGCAGTCCGTGGAATGTGAGATAAGCAGCAGGCATACGTAAAGGCGAGAAAAGGATAAAACATAAGCTTGTGGGTTGTTATGCGTACACACACACGCACACGCACGCACGCACGCACGCACGCACACACACACACACACACACACACACACACACACACACACACACACACACACACACACACACACATGCACACACACACACACACACCTGCTACACGAGGCTCATACTAAAATAGTAGCAGAATCTGAATTTCGCTGTTCGCTGTTATAGGCTATGTTATAGTATGCACAGCCGCCTTCAGTATGCTGCGGTGGGTCACGTTATAGGAAAAAGTATGAGAAATGGTTTTCGGACTCGTACTGCTATAGTTGGTCGGGGACGGAGCTGTGCGAATCGTCGCCGCGGGCGCTTTGCGTACTGACTCGTGCGAGAAGTGCTCTTTCGCATCGTTTAGCGGGCGATCATTCCATCGAGCGCTGGTGACAGCTGAGTAGGACGAGCGCGCGCGTGCCGACGTAAAAATTAAATAAAAGAAGAAGAAAACAAGAAGACGGCAAACCGCAAACTCAGCTCGGCGGTCTCCTCCGTCGCGCCGCATAAACAAAGCCGTGTCGCCGCCGGAAGTGCGTGTTGTGCGCACGCGGCATCTTGGCGTCTCTATCGATTTCCTGCGTCTAACTTGGTGGTCCCCAGATATGTTCCGGCCTCTTCCATTTCGTTCCTCAACTGGGGAGTTTCTGCCCCTCCCGCGCATCCTGTCGGTGCTCGCACTTTCTCAGTCACTTGGTCCTGCGCTAATCGAACGCGGCTAGTTTCTCTCCATTCGCGGTGGCGCCGAAAAGCTCCCGCTGTTCGGCCCGTGTTTTTGCATTTATAACCGGTGCGAGATTCAATGGCGCGCGCCTGCCGCCCGCCGACCCGAGCCTTCACCCCCGCGCCCTCCTTGCCGTTTTCGACACAGACGCGCTCTCTCTCTCTCACTGGTTGCTTCCTTGCTTGCTTTTCTTGGGACGCCGTTAGCGAAAGCCTGACGTGCGTGCGACCACGTGAGCGCGACGCGGCGCCCGGGGAACTGAGGGCGATCGACCCACAGCGCAAAATATAGTCCCAGCTAATCTTTGGGCAATCTCCCTTTCGCGGAAAAGGGAAGTGGTTGTTCTACGCTTGCGCGCTGTTCCACCTTGTCCGGCGATTGTGGGCAAAGGGTTGTTTTCTGACGGATTTACTGCAGAAAACTGCTCGCGTACATTATACTCTCGGGACTGTTTCATCTGTTGTAAATAAATAAATAAATAGGTAAATAAATAAATGGCGCTGATAACTCGGTCCATTTTCTCGTTAACCGTTAGCGTCAAATTTAGGGGTTCTTTGTTTAAGAGAGTGAGAGATAAGGGAAGACAGCGAGGGTAACGAAGCTGCAGCTGGTTTTCTACACTGCACTGGAGTACTGTTTCAAGACGGACAATCTACATTTGAGAGAGACGCCCTAACGAGGGACTCCCGATTAGTTTTTACCCACTGGAGTTCCATGACGTGAACCCAAAGCTCGACAGAATGTATTACATTCAACCTCCATCAGAATGCTGCGCGCCGCCGCAGGGAATCAAACCTGCATCTCATAGCGCTCAGTTCCAGAACGCGATGGCTGGTCGATGCAATCTCCTCCGACCGGCCGCGCATTCCAACGCCGTAATCGTCTCACGAGACCTCTGCTAAATTATGCGGAGTTCCTTGCGGAGCGCCCCCAAGTGCTGCTTACAACCATCTACGCAGCACCAACAATATTTGGCTCTGGCAACCGCACGGGTATAATTGCTGATTGACGTCCTGCGGAAACTGAGCCACCGGCAAAGTTGTGAACTGCACGATTTCGTTCTGTCCGTGCGCTTCCTTCTGCGCTAAATCTGTCGTCTTCGACTCAAAGCGTCAGAAGCGAACCCCTGCACGAATGATGAACGATACGAAACGGGAAGCTCTCGGAAAAGGGGTGGAAAAGAGCCGAGAAGGGATGCCTGAAAATCTTTTTCACAACGAAGAAGGCCAAGCGCGACTGCCAGCTGACGATGTTACCACCGAGAAGACCACTTGGCGCATACATCCTCGGTGGCCTGCAAAGGCACGTTAGCGACTTCAGAACAATTGCTTTATTGTTCAAAGTTCAGGAAGCTTCGCAGGTGAGCGGCAAGGGCGTGTGTTCAAGGCCGGCTGCTGGATTCCGGATTGGCATTGAAGACCTCTTGCTCTGTGCAACATGGAGGACTCTTGCGTGTTAAGTGCGAGGTGAAAAGCTCGCTTCCGGACCTCTACTGGAATGAAGAGTGATCACCTGGCTTCCTGGAGTGGCCATTCCAGAATTGTAAATCCGCTTTTATAGAACTTCAAGGACAATATGGTGTGCACAAATTTAGAATCTGTGTTGGTGCATATGGGACAACTGTGCCATATACATATGAAGCCAATAAGCAATGAAGTGCCGAACAGCATACGGAAATGTGTTCCTTTCTTCACTGAACTGAATAATTGATTAGAGATAGGCATTAAATTTGTTATAAGCTTCCCGTTTCCAATAGAGAAAAAAAGTAATGAAACATAAGGTAACTTTACAGCCTCTAAGAGACGCGGCTACAACGTGCGGTTGTCCTTCCGTGCATTGACTGGGCATTTATACCGTGTGTCCCAGCTAAAGTTATCCAAGCTCTTCAACGAAAAAAATAAATTATTACAAAAACACGGCGGAAGTACAATCATAAGACGTACGGTGTTTGATCATCAGAGGTCTGACGACGGAACACCGTAGACCTTATAATCGGATAGAGCTTGGCTAACGTTAACTGGGACACCCTATATACATATGCCACATATAACCAAGCGCTGGGAGTGGTAGACAGTGCCACTTGCGGCCACGCCGACGGGTGCAGAACACCCATTAAATGTGCGGGTGTCACGTCGTATGCGCAATGTTATAAAAACAGCCAATGGACCACTAAACACTCGTACGTTGCACCTAGGCATCAAAGCTGCCAGATTCTAGACTCTCGCTATGTGCAACGAGGGAGACGAATCTGGTAGAGTCACTCGCCTGTGCTATACGAAATTTACGTTTCAGCGATCAACAAGCTCACTGAAGCTAACCTGAAAGAACAGATTGTTGTAAGGGCGCATATATATAAACGTCTATAATTACCTTGCCACGCTCGTGAATTCTCTTCTGTCGGTTTAGTGTCGTCTGCAGAACAAAGTCGTCTCCTGTGTCACTGAAAGTATCGCGGTTACGTGCGAACAGCCTTGAACTGTAATGCTTCCACTTTCCGGGCCCCTTTCTCAAAGGCGAACCGCCTAGTCCGCCGAGTGTTATGGACCCATTCTACAGTACGTATTACATGTGGCTCGGACGAATATTTCAATATGAAGTGAAAGCGCTCACGTCAGCACCTCGCCGCTTATGTCTTTCGAAGGGGAGAAGGTTGTAATTCATGCTTTGTATAATAATGAGTCGAAAGCGACGCGCACTAAATGGAAACTGAGAAAAGAAGCGAGGCGCCTGCTTTGAGTGTGTATTATGCTGCTAACAAAGCTTTCGAGGAAGTTCGAGAAAAAAATAATATAGTAACGCCTGCTAGCCGATAGTATCGAACGTGTTGACCGATGAAAGGTAAGCGCTCTGAAATTGTTACGCCGAACGCAGATACGTGGTACCCCTGGACTATATGCTGCGCCACTTTTTGTGCAATCCCGTTGTCTGCCTTTTTCCTGCTTCTTAGAAATCCATCCCCCTGTACACGCTCGCTCTCGAGAGCCCCCCTCTCTCCATAAAAATTTGGAATGAGTGTTGGAAGGCGCCCTTCGCATCAAAAAGAATTTAGTTTTCGCCAGTGGCTTTCAATAAGAGATTAAGCGAGCGAAAGACAGATTACGCTCCTGAATATATTTAGGGTTGCTCCTTCACGTATATTACGGCTTGCCGAAATTAGAAAAGAAAAAATAGTATTGCCGTATGGGGAATGATTGCTTAACGCCCTGAAGCTTATGCTTAACGCCCTGAAGCTTATGCGTGGCAGTCAACCGAAGAGATATCGCAGGCACAGTATAGCAAAACAAACATATGTGGGAAGGCGGCTCGTTTTGTTCGGACAATAAAAGCGGTTTTCGCGCCTGTTCTATAGCATCGTCAAACAACTGCGCCTTCTAGTGTTGTCCGGTATTATCTCTTCATGGGAGGGCATTATGCGGGCGCGTGGAACGTGCTGCGCCGAAGCTTTTGCGCATCAACAGTTTCTGGGTCGAAGCTGCAGCGCTTCTGACAGATGAAGAGACGAAGTAAAACGAAACGATATATATATATATATATATATATAGTGTGTGTGTGTGTGTGTGTGTGTGTGTGTGTGTGTGTGTGTGTGTGTGTGTAATTACAATGCATAAATCAGGAACCAAAACACATTCATCCAATTGCAGAGACGTATCCCTAACTTGAACTGTTTGTTAGCTGCTTGAGCATATTATTCCTAAGGAAATAACAGAACACACAGGAAGAGAAAGTATATTGTCATCTTGTCAACGCTACTTCCGCCGTGGCCTTTCGACAGTAACATAGATAGTGGAAATAGTGCATGACTTAGCCGGCAGCATCGAAAAATTAATTAAATTATGGGGTGTTACGTGCCAAAACCACTTTCTGATTATGAGGCACGCCGTAGTGGGGGACTCCGGAAATTTTGACCACCTAGGGTTCTTTAACGTGCACCTAAATCTAAATATACAGGTGTTTTCGCCTTTCGCCCTCATTGAAATGCGGCCACCGTGGCAGGGATTCGATCCCGCGACCTCGTGCTCAGCAGCCCAACACCATAGCCACTGAGCAACCACGGCGGGTCCGGCAGCATCGACAACCGACAACAAACAGACCTAATCTCACTAGACTTTTCTAAGGAATTCGACCGCGTATCACACAAAAGACCGATTACTAAACTTACACTAAGTTTAGGAGAAGGCCCCGCAATGAAATGAATTAGTAATTATCTCACTGGCCGCACCTAACTTGTTTAAAATCCACAATCAAGCCTCAGTTATAGCTCACGTCAATTCAGGCGTACACAAGGTGGTATTTTGGCTCCCATCTTACTTCTGACATTCATCAATGGCTTGCATACAGAAATCAATGTAAAGATAAGACTGTTTGTAGACGACTGTAGTCAATACCATGAAATTAACTCACAAGCTGACCATATCATACAGACCCGCGCCTTAGAAAGCAAGTAGTGTATGAACGGCAAATAAACCTCAACGTAGTAGTAAACGCGCGCTCCTTCAAATAAATAGAACAAAACATCAGACGTCCTTTCAGTCCAGAGTAAGTGATTCAGAACTACCTTCGTTTGAGCACCATCTGAAATTAACCATAAATCGTGACATCTTATGGAGCCGTCACGTAGCGCAGGTCACCTCATGTGCTTTCAAGCGGCCTATGTATATACGGCGCCGACTGCGCTTTGCGCCTCGTGCCATTAAACTGTTTGGTCGTAGTACTCGTGTGAGATAAAGTTTGGAATATGGCGATGTCGTATGATATCTGTATACTAAACAAGAGGCCAACAAACTAGAGAGACTGCATAGAAAGACGGTTCGGGTAATTTATTAGACACGCAGAAGCTGATTCCCCAACAAAGCTTTTTAAAAACTACAGAAATTTTACCGAAAATCGCTCGTTTATACCTTACGTGACAAGAAATCAACTACCAGATAAATATCGACGCATCAAAGTGCGCCACTTTTAGTACATATAAAACAAAACCAACTCTAGACACAAACGCAAACAAATTCTGACAGAATACTCTGTTCACAGTGAGTGTTATTGAAATTACTTTTTCTGCAGGGAATGTAGAAACTACTATTTATTGTTTGAAACACCGTTATTGTGCATGCTCCTCCTGCATGTGAAATAAATAAATAAATAAATAAATAAATAAATAAATAAATAAATAAATAATGAGGTCTGACTTTCACACGACGAAGGAGAAATAGTCGGGAATAGCTTGTACCAAGAATATTAGGCAAGAAAGAACCCTGCATTTCAGTGCGCATGTTTTGATGCCTCTCTCTGTTTCTCTTATCTATCTTCATATACCGCTTATATTTCTTCGCGAATCTCCAACTTGGACGCCATCTCTCTTCTTTGTAGCTACGTCCGTCGCAGAATAGTTACCTTATCTTGGGTGTTTCGCATCTGACTTTGGCCCCAGCTGTAGCAGCCGCATTTTAACAGCGGTAATGCGATAAGCGCCTTCATTTGAGACTGGAGGCGCCTCGAAATTTATTCAGAACTCCGATCGAATAACTGCGCCCCTCGTAGCTTGCAGTGCTGCGTTCGAGTGAAAATAAGAGGAAATTTCTGTTCCACGCGGATGCAGTTCATTGTGTTGGGCGGCATTCACCGGCTAGCCGCCGGTTATGCTGCTTAAAGTCTGTAGTCGACGTATCCATTGTAACATCTCTTTCTTAGACATATCGAAACGAGCGCCTGAGGCACATATACATTCGCATTTTCTTGAGTTCAAGGAGAAGTATTCCTGTGCTGAATTTTACACAGGCGCTTCAAAGTCTCCTGCTGGTGTTGCTTATTACGCAGCTCTCGGACCTTCATTTTCAACATCTGGGGCACATCTTTACAGCGGAAGCATACGCTATACTCTCGGCTATTCAACACATAAGGCTCACAAATGTCGCTAAGGCTATGTTGTCTTCACAGACACATATAAGTGTTGTTGAACTGAATATTGAACATATCTTTATTTCCAACAGATTGGGGGAGACAGGGAAGAAAAGCTGCAAGTTCAGCTTTAAAATACACCCTGCCCCCTATGAGAGCCCTGTGAGAGCCCCAATTAGTCTATGAAAACACGAGAACTCCGTTTTTAATGAACTGTACAGCTTGCTGGGCTCCGCATATACGTATATGCAACGAAGTGATTATCTTATTCTGGGTACCTGACCACAAATGTATAAAAGGCAACGTAGCTGCTGACGAAAACGCTACGTCAGTAAATTTTAGCGTCAAGGATGCAAATATCCACATCCCCGCCGCAGACCTGATGTCTCTTCTACGCCGTAAACTGAGGGATCATTGGCAAGGAGAGTGGGATACACAAGCATTGAATAAGCTACACATGATAAAACCAAAACTAGGGAGCTGGATAAGTGAGAAAACAGCACGGTACAAGGAAGCACTTCTTTGCCGATTAAGTATAGGAGCCAATTACGGTGCTCACTCTCTTTTACCTCTTGGGATTGTGGGGGGGGGGGGGGCAGTGGATAGGGGGATTTTTCGACTTGCAGTAAGTGTGGCAATAATCTCACAGTCCTCCATCTTCGACATCATTGCGCTCTCGGAAACATGGCTACGAAACAGCGAACACATTCCGATTTCCGGTTATCATTTTCTATCTAACCCAAGACAGACTTCATCACGTGGCGGAGGTGTTGCCTTATAAGTTAGACAAGAACTAACCCACATCGAAATGCCTCAATTGCTTATAAGTAATGATAACATCGAATCACTTTTTATCGCAATACCTACAGGCATGGTCATAGGCGTAGTCTATCGACCACCCAGTTCAATTTTACAACAGTTTTACAGTGTTCTGGAAACCATTCTTTCCGGTTTGACCGATAGAAACTTTAACTCTGTAGTTGTAACCGGGGACTTCAACATAGACACTTACGGAGACCTAAATGCCGATTATTCTTTGTTATTACAATCATACAATTACAAGAACACAATCTCTCAACCCACAAGAATTACAGCAACCTCAGCCACAATCATCGACCATATTCTATGCAATCACAATAATATTCTCGCAGGTGTATACAATACGAGTATAACAGATCACTCTCCTGTCTTTGCATTAATACCTAGTGATAGAAGCATTACTAGGAATAAACTAAATCCACGCACAGGTCGAATAAATTACTCGCTGCTTCGTGAAAAAATTAAGAAGATAAATTTCTCTGATGTACTCACTGCAGACAACAATACCGAATGTGACAAGCTACTGAAAACCCTCTCCCGTGTCATCTCTGAATGCACAACTACCAATCATCACAGGTACGAGCAGCCGTTGTGTCCATGGATGACTAAGACTATATTAACTGCCATTAAGGAAAGAGACACTTGGTATCAGAAGTGGAAACAGCAAAGACATAATATGTACTATTTACAGCAGTTTCGTAGATCCCGCAATTTTGTCGTTGCAATCATTCGTATAAGGAAAAAAGAGTTTAACGCGCAACTGATCCGTACGGCTCAGGGTAATTCTAGAAAGATGTGGGACATTATTAACAACGTAATTAGTGCACCTGTGAAAAAGCACATTGCTCCTGACCGGATTGACACCGAAAAAGTTGATGAGTTTAACACATACTTCACCAATGTTGGGCCAGTTCTAGCTGACAGTATAACTCATCAGACATGTGATGTTAATTACCCGTTATTGAGCTGTACATTTTGCCTTAAACCAATAGAAGATACTCTAGTACAAAATATATTAACCGATATGAATGCTAACAAGGCGGCTGGTCACGATGGCATTACTGTCAAAGTTTTAAAAAGATAACGTTGACCTCCTCTGCCCTGTTCTTACAATCATATTCAATCTTAATATCGCACGCGGTACATACCCTGAAGCTCTAAAGATTGCTAATGTATCTCCTATATATAAATGTGGTGATAATAATGACCCTGGAAGTTATCGACCAATCTCGGTTTTGAGTGTTATTAATACCGTGTTTGAAAAGGTTATTTCTATTCAATTGAAAGAGTACCTGAGCACAAACAACATTTTAAATGAATCTCAGCATGGCTTCAGAACCGGTCGCTCTACGTCCTCAGCAGTACTAGAGTTGTCGCAGCATATAAACGAAGCACTCCATAATAATGAATTAGCCCTAGTAATATTTCTAGACCTCAAGAAAGCTTTCGATACAGTTATTCATTCCATACTACTAAAGAAACTTGAATACTACGGTTTCAGTGCCAGTACTTTAAATTTATTTGCTAGTTACTTAACCAACCGACAGCAGTTTGTTAAAATTACTAATTTTACGTCTTCATGTTCTTTTGTTAAAACTGGTGTGTCACAGGGTTCTGTCCTAGGACCAATTTTATTTTCCTTGTATGTCAACGATTTTCCTTCAATTCTCACATCTGCCAAAGCTGTCATGTACGCGGACGATACTGCACTAGTGTTTACAGGCAAAACACTTCACGAAGTCATACAGATTGCTAATAAAGAACTAATCTGTGTTTCATCGTGGTTTGGAGCAAACAAACTTACACTTAACAAAGCTAAAACTCACTACATGATTTTTCATTCTAGACACAGTCATGTTAACAGTGCACCCCTGCAAATATATCTTGATAATAGCATTATGGAACAGGTGAACACAATTAAATATCTGGGCGTGACACTAGACAGCAGTTTAAACTGGAAACCACACATTGATAATGTATGTTCGAAGCTAGCGTCAGCGTGTTATGGGCTCTTAAAGGCGAGGGCATGCTTCGATATTTCGGTACTGAAAATAATCTACTTTTCTCTCTTTCATTGTCATATGACATACTGTTGCGAATCATGGTCGTCCACATTTAAAACATATTTGGATCCAATTTTGCGCTTACAAAAGAGAGCGGTGCGGATAATGACGTTTTCTTGTCCATTCGAATCCAGCAGTCATTTATTTTGCAGGTTGAAAATACTTCCCTTTACCCTATCCTCCGAAATGAAAGTTGCTATTTTAGTGAATAACATAATATGTCGCAATCACTCATTGTCGTTTAGTATATTTGCGATTCCTACACGAAATACTAGACACGCCACTAACATAAATTTCAATTTACCAATTACCCGAAACACATACGGTCAAAGACTAATTCAGTATCATGGTACAAAGATATGGAACGCCTTACCAATAGAAGTGAAGAGTGCCAGTAACTTTTTATTTTCCATAAAAAGATTATATTTCTCAAAAATTAGTTAAGAATGTTGCTTTGTGGTGATATTTTTTCTGTAACACTATTCTATTGTTGCACTGATGTATGTTTTCTTTTTTCCCTCTTGTTTCTCATCCTGTACAATTATGTATAATCAATATACATTTGTTCATCACTGTCCTGATCGCCGCAGCACAAACGCATGTATACCACATGGGCCCACACTAGCCTTGGCTATGGGCCCAACAGTTGTTTGCCTATGTTGATGTACAAATTCATGATGAATAAATAATGTCTAATGTCTAATTCAGTGCCCTGCAATAAAAGCAGAGAGGAAAAAAGTATTTCCTTTCTGCATATCGTGAAAATATACCTCTTCGCCCGGCATTTTTCTTAGCACTGAACCACTTTTTCATCGGCAAATAGTCTTAGATTTCTTAGCCGAAACCGACAACCTCAAATATTTGGCCAGGTAATTTTGCCACATGATTAACAGCGCTCGTATTCGGTGGCCCTCTTGAAGCTCTTGTGTCACTGTTGTTTCGTTGTCATGTGCTTTTAACGAAACACAATCGCCTGTAGCCCACGTCCCTAACTAATCAGTGTCATTATTTTAGTATGTGTATATCTTACGCCATTTACAGCGACAGTTTTCAGGCCCTTTCACAGCCATTGTCACATCTACCATGGGGAATTCATTGTCCACGCCATTCGCAATACATCGTTAACATTACCATTTGTCATGGCGCTCTTTGGCCATGCCTGGCCCTTGCGCCATAAAACTCCACACATCATCATCACATTCCGACACTCTGTCCTTCCTTCTCGTGCGCGGAACATACCTCTTCGTTTAAGTTCACAGAGGAGGATCAAACGCGCCCTTCTCGCGGGATACCGAAGAACAGGCTCCACGCACAGTATGGAGTCAGGTTGGGTGGTCTTCGTAACCGTTGTTGGAGCGAGTTCTGCATCGCGCAGCTATAGCGTTGTGATTGAGCCTTTGTGAACGATGGTGGCCCCGTTGTGTGAACGACAGCCGCCGCAGTCAGGTGTGCCCGACTGAAAGCCAAGCCAGCCACGCACTGCCCCTTTCTCTGCCTTGATCCGGGCCGCCATTATTGCACTGCCGCGACTTCCTGTTTGCTGTCGTACCAGAAAGCGTGAGGGAAACCCGCAGATATACTGCCTCGATCTTCATGTCGCAGCCGGATTGCCCACGTGAGACAACTTAACTGTACTGACGCAATGCACGAGTGAGATTGTGCATAAGAAGGTATTGTTTGCCGATGTTTGTTACGGTTTGTTTAACGTTTTCGTGCACAGAAGATTAATTTCACGTGAATAGTACGGACGTTGTTGAAGTAAATGTCGGGGCAAGCTAAGAAAACATCGAATAGCATTATTTGGGTAGAAACTATAACGATATTCGAGGTAATAAGCACATGTAATCACCACGGCTGGAATGGTAATCTGAACTTACAGCCGAACTCTGTAAGACAGTTTTCATGTTTACTCTTTAACAACGAGCAATACTGTAGCACCTGTGCAAGCGTATGATACCCTTTACGATCATTCGATTCTTGAGTAGCTTGCATACGACATTGACATTAAACTGCACAGAAGGCTTCGAGGCTGTCGTCAAACTAGCAAAATTCTTATCACAGGCGACGCTGCGAAACCACCCTGTTATTTAACGTATGAAATTACCAGCAATAAGCTTGAAAACTAAGAGCGGAGATTGATGGCGAAGAAGGCAACGTAGCACTTTGCGCTATAACCCCTAACGAAGAAGAATCCCCTTGTCGAAATATCGGCTCCAGCCTAAAACATCTGTTTTACCGCTGTTGCTTACGTTAACTATCATGGTTGGAATACTAAATTAGAAGACAGATACAAATTAACTCGCGCTGACATTTTCGCGGGCTCCGTTTTGGAGCACCACAAAAAAAAATGTCCTTTATCTACTGGAAGAAGAAGAAGAAGCCGTGGAGTGCGGATGCACATCGCGTCAGCTCCGCATTTTCTTATGATTCTCGGCGGAAAATCGCATTTTGTGGAGAAATCCATTGATCTTCAAAAGAACAGGTGCCAAGGAGTCCAAGGACACCATTCTCTACCAGGTGGGCCCGTTTTTCGGCCGTCAATCGGTCCTTCCTCTCGCTGCGCGTGGCGGTAGATCTACACCTAACTAGAACGCCTCGACACCTCGAACGGCTCCGCCGCAGCGGTGGCTGAGAGAGCTCGGCCTACCGACGGAGATACCCAGGCCCTGCTCCCTAATGGAAGTCGTGAGCGTGGGAGGCGAAGAAATGCAACCGGAGGAGTTCGGAAAAGAATCAGGTTGGTGCGAAGTTAGAAGAGGCACAAAGAAGCGATGCAGCGGTGGTGCCGGATTGGCGGGACACGAGCAGCAGGAAAGAACCTTCGTCGGGGAAGCAATAAATAGAAACAAATGGAAGAACGAACGCAAGGTGCGACAAATCATCAAAGCAAGTAGGCTGCCTAACCTGCCAAAAGAAGACTACAGGGTTATCGTGCGTCCACGTGGCGGACTTAAGGTATCAGACTACAAGCTGGATCGCATTTACTACTGTCTGCGCAACGCTGCCGGGGTCGGCCGAGAGACAGCGGAGGAAGACAGCATATGCATAAACAGCAAACAAAATATAGTGGTGCTCAGCACGCCTTCCGAGGACCGAGCCAGGAAATATGGGGCTATCAATAAGCTACGCCTTGGAGAAGAAGAATTTGAAGCAAGTGCTTACAGAGCAGCTCCTGATAATACATCCAAGGGTCTCATCAGAGGAATATCTCAGGAGGAGAGTCCGGAGGACATAGTGACCAGTCTGGTCACGCCACGCAATCCTGGAGTCTTGCACGCCAAGAGAATGGGTAACACTGACAACGTGATCGTTTTATTTGAAGGTTTTCACGTCCCAAGATATGTGAGGTATGGAGCGATGCTTATCCAATGCTCCTTGTATAAAAAACACATCGACATATGCTATGGATGCGGAAGAACAGGGCACAGGGCTGACGTGTGCCCCAACCCTGAAGACAAGATTTGCCGGGGGTGTGGGTGCAAGAATCCACAGCAGGATCACAACTGCAACGCGGAGTGCTAACTGTGCGGCAAAGACCACCTCACGGGAGACAAGAAGTGCCAAGCAAGATACAAGATACCGTACCTGGTCAGGAGACGCCGCTGGGAGCGACGGAGGAGGGAAGAAGAGGCCGAAGAGGAAGAGTACTACTACCACAACTACAATGAAAACAGAGGGAGCAACAACAATAATCATAAGACTGTAGCGAGCAAGCAGCCCTCAACCGACAGAGAAGACACAAGCAGGAAAAACTATGGGAGACACCGCTCCGGTTCCTTCCCGAGACTGCCAGGGGAAGCCGGTCGCCAACGCTCCAGGTCCAGGTCCAGGACCAGATCGTGGACGAGATCAAGGTCGAGGTCCGGTTCGAGAACTAATCGAGGGGGAGACGGGAGCAAAGCACAGGTGAGCTGGGCAAGCGCGGTCTCCGGCACTGCTACTCAATCGCCTAAAGTTAAAGGGTCCGCCCTAGAACAGGAAATGACACAGATTAGAAACATGTTAGAACAGATTACCCGAGAGAATGCAATGCTTAAAGATGAGATCAAGCAGCTTAGGGCAGAAAACGCGAAGCTTCAGCAAGAAAAGAATGGCAACGCACCCTCCGCCAGTAAGACGTCGACGCGGAGTCGGGCTCCAACGCCCGTTCCCACGCAAGCGAACGGAGAAGCACCACCACACAAAAGGAGGGCGCAAGAAACGGCTGAAGAAAAGAGCGTCTTTGCAATCAGCGAGGTTATGGGAACGTTTAAAGGAATGTTCGATGGGTTACAGCAACAAATCACAAACATGTATGTAGAGATTAAACAACGATTCGATGGATTAGAGAATAGAGTAGCGGCACTAGAAAGCACACCAAAGGATATTAGGCCAGCAGGCGCAGGACCGGTTAAAAGCAAGCCGTATAGCAGGCCGAATGCGGTAGAAAATAGCAAGGCCACCGGGGAAGAACAGATAAATCAACATGGCGCCGCGTAACCAATACGCGATTTGGCAATGGAACTGCCGCGGGTATCGTCGCAAGCGAGGAAACCTGCAGCAGTTCATAACAAGTAAGGAGGCGCCAGATGTCATCGCCCTGCAGGAAACCGGGGGGATCGCAAAATTATCGGGGTATAAATCGTATAGTGCTTCCGGCGGGAAGGCAACCGTCACGACGCTCATACACAGAAACCTCTCGGCTGTCGAGCACGATACCGGTGTGCGTGGCATAGACCACGTCCTGATTGAAATAATCCCCTCCCGTAAAGAAGAGGGAAGTCTATTTATTCTGAACATGTATAGTCCACCCCGGCACAAGCCCAAATTCGGCCCACTCTTCCGCAAAGTGTTGAGCGTAGCGCACAAGCAGGCACTAGTCGTGGTCGGCGATTTTAACGCGCCACACGCGGCTTGGGGATACAGCATAGAGAACATTAAGGGCCGAAGCCTGTGGGCAGACGCTCAGCACGAAGGCCTAACGCTCATAACTGACCCTCAGGCACCAACCAGAATAGGAAACAGCGTAACCAACGACACGACACCAGATCTCACATTTACGAAGAATGTAGCAATTTCTCAATGGACAAACATGCAGGAAAGCTTAGGTAGTGACCACTACATCGTCGTCACAACGGTACAAGCAGGCCCAAGGAAAAAGAGGGGGAGAGAACTGAAGCTAGTAGAATGGGACTCTTTCCGCAAAATCTGACAAGATGATGTGGAAGACACTATAACGGACATAAAGAAATGGGCAGAGAAACTGCAAGAAAACATTAAACGAGCTACCAAAACTGTTCCAGAGGAGGCAGGTATAGAGGAGATGGATAGCAGATTATTGCACATGTGGGAAGCGAAAGGTAGCATGCTGAAAAGATGGAAAAAGCAAGAACATAATCGGAAATTAAGGAAGAGAATTGTGGAATTAAACAAGGAAATCGAGATATATGCAAATAGGTTAACCCAACAGAAGTGGGAAGCCACGTGCGACTTGATGGAAAGGCAGATAGGAATGTCCAAGACCTGGAACATTCTCCGATGCCTCTTGGACCCCGGAAGTACAAAAGCCATACAAAGACACAATCTACAGAAGGTTATACACAGCTACAACGGCACAGAAGAAGAGCTCTTCCGAGAGCTCCAAAAGATGTACGTTGGAGATGCGGATGGAGATGTACTTCCGGATTACCTAGGTAACGAGAATCCAGATCTTGATACCCCTATTACGGAGGCAGAAGTCAGATATGAACTGACCAGGCTCAACTCGAAATCTGCACCAGGACCTGATGGGATAAGTAACAAAACACTTAGAAACCTCGACGATGTATCCATCCGAGCTCTCACGGACTACACGAATAACTGCTGGGAGCAAGGCAGCATTCCAAGTCAATGGAAATCAGCCCAAATTATTTTTATACCAAAGACTGGAAAGAAACCACAACTGACGAACTTAAGGCCCATATCCCTGACTTCCTGCGTCGGTAAACTCATGGAACATGTGGTTCTCACACGTCTCACGAGATACATGGATGATGGAGGACTTTACCCACATACCATGGTTGGATTTCGACCAAAGTTATCGACGCAGGATATTATGCTCAAACTAAAACATCAGATCATAGATGCGGGTGAGAAAAGTCTAGACACTAAGGCCATACTAGGTCTCGATCTAACTAAGGCCTTTGACACCGTCACGCACAAGGCCATACTACAAAATCTCCAAAAACTGGATGTAGGACGTAAAATATACGCGTACATCAAAGACTTCTTGACAGATCGTACCGCAAAGATTTCAATTGGAGAATCCAAATCGGACGCACTCAAGCTAGGTAATAGGGGTACCCCGCAGGGTTCAGTCCTATCTCCCTTTCTATTCAACGTGGCAATGATTGGTCTTCCTGCGAGACTCGAAAAGATAGAAGGCCTCGGACACAGCCTCTACGCGGACGACATCACCCTTTGGGTGGCGGGTGGAAGCGATGGGCATGTGGAAGAGATCCTTCAAACCGCAGTAAACACGGTAGAAGACTACATCAAAGACAAGGGACTGAGATGCTCCTCGCAAAAATCAGAACTTCTGCTCTATAGGCCCACATGCCGGGGTCGAAAAAGCATTAGGGAAAGGCCGGGCATTGTGGTCACAGTAGAAGGCACCACAATACCGATAGTGGAGAGCCTGAGAATACTGGGACTCCGCATATCCGAAAACGGCCATAACGGAGAAACCATTAGACTACTTGACAATAGTGTTCAACAAACAATCAGACTAATAAAGCGGATATCCAACAGGCACTATGGCATGAAAGAGCACAATCTCATCCGATTAATAGAAACATTCGTAATCAGTCGTATTGTATATGTGGTTCCTTACCTCAAGCTCTACGCTGCGGAGAAAACCAAGATAGACTGCATTATTAGAAGGGCCTATAAGCAAGCCTTGGGACTTCCGGCAAATACGTCAAACGAGAAATTCTTGGCGATCGGCGTGCACAATACATTAGACGAACTTATTGAGGCACAGAGAGTAGCGCAGTATGAAAGGCTTACGCAGAGTTTGACGGGGAGACACATCTTAGATGACATCGGAATAACCTACGAAGCACAGCACGGAGTGCGGAGAGACATCCCAAGGAAAATAAGGGAACATCTATCAATACCCCCACTCCCCAGAAACATGCACCCGGAGTTTCACCAAGATCGAAGAAACGCACGAGCGAGAGCTCTCCACAAAAGATTCCGTGATGCCAGGGACGTGGTCTATGTGGACGCGGCGGAGTACGCAAATGGACAGAGTATGTCGATAGTTGTTACGAGTCTAGAGGGTGACTGCAGAGTTAGTGGGACGGTGAAAACATGGAAGGCAGAGGTGGCGGAGGAAGCTGCCTTAGCAGTGGCAATAGCCTCCACGGAAGCCAACATCGTAGTAAGCGGCTGCAAGACAGCAGTCAAGAACTATGCAAAAGGAAGAATCTCGCCGGAAGCACTCAGAATTTTAAACAACTTTCGTGAAGATCGCGACATTCACATTATATGGGCACCCGCACACTCCTCCCTTCCCGGGAACGAAATAGCGCACAACCTGGCTCGAGAACTGACAGGCCGAGCAGGTGACACGCAACAAATACTGGGAACGGAGAGAGACCCGATGACCAGCTTTACCGAGATCACCAAACACTATAAATTGGGAAGGGCCCATTTCCCCCCGGCACACTCCTCGTTAAATAGACGGCAAGCGACGGCATGGCGCCTCTTACAAACAGATACATATCCGAACCCGGTGGCCTACCACCGCTGCTACCCGGACCTTTACACGGATAGATGTAGATTCTGTGAAGAAAGGGCGGACCTACAACACATGGTATGGGCTTGTCCTCGTACGCCCATACAGAATAAAATAATTAAAACCAGAGAGCAGTGGGAGACCGCGTTGCTCAGCTGTGCACCGGAAGATCAACGCAAGGCAATCCAGCAGGCCGAAGATGCCGCCAGGGCCCAAGGGCTCGAGGCCGTCATTTAGGTAGAGGCCTAGGTCTCAAGTCTGCTGTGCACAAATAAAGTTTATTCCTCCTCCTCGTCCTTTATCTACTCTGTCTGTATCCATCGTGGGTCTCCGGTGCGGCGCCGGGGATGTCACGCGCAATGCCCATACTTTTATACTGATAATACCAGAGGGAACTTTGGCGCCGAATTCACATTGCCTTTCGTTCGTAAGTGCTGTTTGCCACTGGATGGCCGCCTTCCATAACATGCCCTACATCCCGAATCGCTGGCATCTGCTCTTACGAACAATTCTATAGCGTAAGAACGCTCTTGTATATACTGAGCTAGCGGCTGCCTGCGCTGGTAGTTCAGTTATCGTGCCAATGATGGCGTCGCACATCGATTTGCCTGAACTTTTTTCGTCCTTAACGATTCCGTTGCGGCCGACATTAACATTTTCAACCTCATTCGTTGTCGAAAATTTGTTGTATCGCAACAGTTTGTCCCACTGTGGGTCTAATTTCGCCACTCGATGGTTTTCATAAGAATACAAAGAGAATTGTTCAGAACAAAAGAAGTTGCAGTATCGCCTGAAAAGCGAAGCATCGATTGCGATAGCACATTATTAGACACCTACACGCAATAAGGATAGTAGTTTTATCGGCCGTTTAAACTTAAAATCATTCGCTTACTAACTGAAATAACAAGCATGGTGTCAGCGCGCACAAGCAAACCTGAACACAACACGCTCGATGAGCGCGGACACTTGCTGTCAACACGCTGGTGTGAGCAAGCGCGGCAGCGGCAGCGAGCGAAGTGACCTTCGTGCGGTCTATCGCTTCAACGCAAGAGCGGCGAGAAAACAGGGCGCACAAAGGCATGAGCCGTCTTCATATCCAACAGGTGCCCACTTTGAACGACCGCGCGCGGTCGTTCAAAGTGGGCACCTGTTGTGCGAAGTCGAAGCCGCCCCGTGACGTGCCGAGACGAAACGCGTTTGTGATGATTGTGTTTTCTGTAGCTGGCTCGATTAAGATCGACAGGTCGGAGTCGGCGATGGTCTCGTCAACATCGTAAATTACGCCAGTCCTGACTTGTTTGCCCAGCGGAATATGAGGGCGAACTTCCATCCCGTCAAGTTCCGTGACTTTGCGCTGTTGGAACCTCAGTGCTGACACCCGTTGTTGCAACCGGACCGTTGGCGCCCGTTGTTGCAAATGGGTCGCAAGCCCCAAGGGTAGCGTTGGCCTGGCGGCCTGGGGCACACTGGAAGCATCCGAAGGTCCCAGCAAAGCATGAGTCGACTGCTAACAGAACAACTTGTTTATTCTAGCATCGCAAAAGAGCGGGCGGTCAGGTCGACCGAAGTAGAGAGACGGGAGAGCACGTTATTCAACAGAAGAAATCGGAGCCTCTCTCCTGGCGTCCGGGGGCAGCTGCTCTGGGCAGCACGGACTGGAATCGCCTTCCCGCCTCAATCGCACTCATCACCGACCCTACTAACTTCAAAACCGCCGTTCAGAATGCCTTTTGTTAATATCTTTTGTAAATTTTTTGTTAATACTTGTTTATTTTTTACTGCATTACTTCTTGTTTTGACTCCACTCCTTTCTGTAACGCCTTCGGGCCTTGAAAGTACGTGAAATAAATAAATAAATAAATAAATAAATAAATACTCTTGGCGTCGCGGGCAAGAAGGAAGGTCACGGGACGACACCACGTGACAGCGAGGCACGGACGGACTGAGACATGTAGAGACGAGTGTAGTGACGCATCAGCCGGGCCGGCGCCGGTAAGACCTCCTCGCTTCACACTTGGGGAGCTCCTCTCCCCGGCTGCCGCGCTTTGACAAGCTTGGGCACACACACACACACGCACACACAAAGACACGTGGCACTGAACATGCCGGGACGCGCTCGGCGGGGATGCGTCGCGGCCGCTCCGAACGGGCCGAAATGTCCGCCGCTTTGAATGAGGCCCCGGCGTCCGCTGCATCCGCGCAGGCTACACCGCGCGTCGTAGGCGAAACGTAACAGACCGCCCCGCCGGGGGAAGGAGATCCCGATGGTCAGGGGACTGCATCCGCTGTCCGGAGGGATGTCGCTCGATGATGCTCATAACCGAAGTCGGTCGTCCCTCGGCGTTTCTTGAGCGCAGCGCACCGAGAAGGCCTCGTTCTCACGTTCAGGTTCACACAGGACACTGCAAAGTGACTTCAGGAGAGTTGACATTTTTGTTCTCTTTCCCAGCAAGCGTTAGAACTGCGCCGAAACTCAGCCGCTCAGTCAGCAAGCATGGCACAACCCTCACTAAGCCATGCCAGGCTCTTTCCCCTTTTATACTACTGCCTAGTTCCTTACAGTAGTCTAGCAGCACTCAGAACGCGTCCACAAATCGGAAAATTGCACTAGAAAGCACATCATCACTTTGAAACACTACACAAAAGCAGTATGTTAAAAATCCTGCCTCAGGAAGAAGAACATCAATAACAAACAATTTTGAGGCTGATTCCCACGTTAGGGGCTTCGACTTAAGCCATCGGCGTTACCGTTGAGACTCCCCTTTTTGTAACGCACCTCAAAGGAATGTTGTTGCAAATCGAGGCTCCAGCGCAGGAGGCGGCCATTTGTGAAAGAGATGGTCTGCAGCCATTGGAGAGGGCAGTGATCCATCTCGTAACATGCGATGCGGAGATCGCAGCGAGCGACCGTACACTAGCTCAGCTGGCGAAAACCCTGTAGCCACATGCGGCGCGGTCCTCAATGCAAACATCACCCCAGGCAGAAACAGCTCCCAGTCAGTTTGTTGTTCAAACCACAATGCTGTCAACACGCGCTTCATGACGGAGTGGAGCTTCTCAACGGAATTCGACTGTGGGTGGTGCACTGAGCTGTGCAACAGCTTTACCCCGCACCTTTCGAGAAAGGCTGTCGTCAAAGCGCTAGTAAACACTGTGCCCTGATCAGATTGGATTTCCGCAGGAAAACCAACTCGCGCAAATATGGACAGTAGTGCATTGATTATCTCAACTGAGCTGAGTTCTTTAAGCGGCACTGCTTCAGGGAACTTTGTCGCTGGGCAGATCACAGTCAAAATGTGTCTGTACCCCGTGGCTGTTACCGGCAGAGGTCCCACTGTATCAATAACGAGCCGTATAAAAGGCTCCGTAATGATAGGTACCAACTTCAACGGCGCCCTCGATTTGTCCCCTGGTTTGCCCACACGCTGACAGGTGTCGCATGTCTTCACAAAGTGGTCTGCGTCCCGAAAACACCCTGGCCAATAGTACTCTTGCAAGAGACGGTCCTTAGTTTTCTTAACTCCTAGGTGTCCGGACCACGAACCCCCATGCGACAAGCGCAACAGATCCTGACGATAGCATTGAGGCACGATCAGCTGATCGAACTCCACTCCCCTGCGGTCTAGATACTTCCGGTACAGGACCCCACCTCTTTCCACAAAGCGAGCATTTTTCTTGGCGATACCTTCCTTGACAATGCAGCGTATGTTTTCTAGGCTGCCATCCTTCTTTTGCTCGGCTATCAAAGCCGCCCGGCTGACTTTTAGCAACCTATCAAGTCCGTCTGACGTAGGCGCTATGAGCAAATCTGCAGATAGCTCTTCTAGCTTTCCCGCATCGGGCATTTCCTCTCCAGTATCTGGTGCCTTCAACGCTACAGGCACAATATTATTCAGTTCGGACGTGCTCTGAATATCAGCTTGCTGCGCCTCTGACCCTTTCTCATTGTTCGACAACGTCGGCCCCGCAACTACCGCCTTTGCAGCGAGCTCCCGAACCTTCGATCTGGTTAAGGCCTGAACGCTAGCCTCACCAAACAAAAGCCCCTTCTCGCGCAGGAGGTGATCGGACCTGTTCGAAAATAGGTACGGGTACTGGGGGGGCAGCATAGATGACACCGCCGCCTCCGTCTCAAGTGCTCCGAAAGGTCCTTCAATAAGCACTTTTGCTACGGGCAGACACACGCTATGAGCTTCCACGGCTTGTTTGATCCATGCGCACTCGCCCGTGAACATATCGGGTTCTACGTAAGAGGGGTGAACTACATCCATCGTAGCTGCGGAATCGCGAAGCACTCGGCACTCCTTCCCGTTCACGAGGAGGTCTCGCATGTAAGGCTCGAGAAGCTTCATGTTCTCGTCAGTGCTGCATAACGATAAAAACACGACTTTTGTTTTTGTTTCCGGACACTGCGCCGAAAAGTGACCCGGCTTCTGGCACGTATAACACACGCGCGCTTGCCTCGTCTCGAACTGCTTTCTTCGTTCGGCTTCGGTTGCCGCCGTCTCTTTACGTTCGGTCGGACTGCTTTCACTCGCGTCCGCACTACGTGTGTCCCCCTTTGCTCTCATGGGCGTGAACTTCGGCCTCTCAAACTTGGAGCCAAATTCACCCTTTTGACCGTCCTTAGCTCCGCGAGCCCGACGCTTCACAAACTCTTCGGCTAGCTCAGCGGCTCTAGCCACCGTACTAACGTCTGGCCTATCCAAGACCCAGTACCGCACGTTCTCAGGTAACCGACTATAAAACTGTTCTAGCCCGAAACACTGCAGAACTTTCTCGTGGTCACCAAACGCTTTCTCTTCTTTGAGCCACTCCTGCATGTTTGACATAAGCCTGTAGGCAAACTCTGTATATGACTCACTTTTACCTTTCTCATTTTCCCGAAACTTCCGACGGAACGCCTCCGCTGACAGCCTGTACTTTTTTAGCAGACTCGATTTCACTTTGTCGAAATCCTCTGCCTCCTCTCTCTCCAAGCGAGCGACTACGTCGGCCGCCTCGCCGGGTAACAAAGTGAGCAAGCGCTGTGGCCACGTTTCCCGAGAGAACCCCTGCGTCTCGCACGTTCGCTCAAAGTTAACCAGGAACAAACCAATGTCCTCTCCAAGCTTAAACGGCCGCATCAGGTCAGTCATTTTAAACAATACTCGTTCTCCTGCACCGTGTGCCTGACTTCCATTACGAGCGCGTTCCATCTCTAACTCGAGACGTTTCATTTCCAAAGCGTGTTGACGGTCGCGCTCTCTTTCTTTCTCTTGTTGCTCTCGTTCTATCTGTTCTTTACGTTCACGCTCATCTTTCTCTCTTTGCTCCTTAAGTTCGCGCTCCTGTCTTTTTGTCGTCTCCCTCTCCTCAATGGTCTCAAGGCATTCCGACAGCTCGTCATCCTCAGCTCCTAACTCAAGAATAGCCCTTAGCAGTTCTGGTTTTCTGAGTTTGTCTGAGACATCCAAACCCAACTCTCTTGCAAGCTCCAGCAATTTCGGTTTGCGCAACGACTTCAAATCCATGGCTGCTCTGAATGCTGCTTTCTCTACTGCCTATTATTGTCTTGCCGCAAACTAACCCGGCAGCAACGACAACCACAATTACCAGCTCTGTTTCTGACACTAACAAAAGCCTGGCAAAACTCAGAAGAAAGTCCCGCACTCACCAAACCTCGCAGCCAAGAATTCGGCGCAGTCGTTCCGCTGCAGGCAACCAGTCATCACACAGGGCTCGTTGCACTGCTCCCGGATGGTCGTTGTGCTGCTCAGCATACAGTCAACCGCATATCTTCGCTGCTGGCCTCCGTTGTCGCGATCTCACCGCTGGCAACCAGCTGTTGAACCTCACCGATGGCACCGGCTGTTGGAATCTCAGCGCTGCCACCAGCTGTTGGAACCTCAGTGCTGACACCCGTTGTTGCAACCGGACCGTTGGCGCCCGTTGTTGCAAATGGGTCGCAAGCCCCAAGGGTAGCTTTGGCCTGGCGGCCTGGGGCACACTGGAAGCATCCGAAGGTCCCAGCAAAGCATGAGTCAACTGCTAACAGAACAACTTGTTTATTCTAGCATCGCAAAAGAGCGGGCGGTCAGGTCGACCGAAGTAGAGAGACGGGAGAGCACGTTATTCAACAGAAGAAATCGGAGCCTCTCTCCTGGCGTCCGGGGGCAGCTGCTCTTATACTCTTGGCGTCGCGGGCAAGAAGGAAGGTCACGGGACGACACCACGTGACAGCGAGGCACGGACGGACTGAGACATGTAGAGACGAGTGTAGTGACGCATCAGCCGGGCCGGCGCCGGTAAGACCTCCTCGCTTCACACTTGGGGAGCTCCTCTCCCCGGCTGCCGCGCTTTGACAAGCTTGGGCACATACACACACACGCACACACAAAGACACGTGGCACTGAACATGCCGGGACGCGCTCGGCGGGGATGCGTCGCGGCCGCTCCGAACGGGCCAAAATGTCCGCCGCTTTGAATGAGGCCCCGGCGTCCGCTGCATCCGCGCAGGCTACACCGCGCGTCGTCGGCGAAACGTAACAGCGCAAAGAATCCAACGCAGCCGCGTGTTCTACGTCAATCGCTAGGACGTTCTTACGGGTGTTCACTCTGATGTCCTTGATTTCATTCGGAACCAGCGCCTCTAGATGTGAAGACACGGCTTGCCTGTTGAGGCGTCTCAGGTTGTCAGTGGCGAGAACTGGCGCGAACAGGATGGTGAGCTTCTCGGTATTGCGCGAAGATCTCACGGTGGACTGACTCGAATTCGATGATGCGCTAAGAAATCTTCGCTTTGTTTTACGACTCCGCACCAGCTCGAAGGCGTTGTCACAAGAATGTGGTGGTGGTGGTGGTGGTGGTGGTGGTGAATTGTAGCAACAGGCGGGTTTAGCCTGGCGAACAAGGCCGGCAATTGCTCCGCCCGAGCGTCACAAGAATCTTCACTGCTGACATAGTACTGCATCGTGTCGTCGCTGTCAGTGTCGCTCTCGGTGCCGTTGCGCTTCCTGGAGGCAGCCGCCGCGGGCACTGCCGAGTTCGGCGGACGCGCGTGAGACCCCATCTCCATTACAGTTAAGGAGGAAACAGTAGTTCAAGGCAGAGTCTAATAAATTCCCGAAATGAGTAGAGTACTGCCTGAAAGGCACTTCGTCTTCTTCCTCAAGACGTTAGAAATGCTTACAACTCTGCGCGGTGAAGGAGAGCTATGTCGCTCATATGGGCATGCCAAGCGCGGTGCTCTTTAAGTTGAGCAATTTGTCTGTATAGTGTATGATACCGTGAGCTTGACAGCGCAGTTCAATTTCTTTTTCGCGCGCTTACATCGCATTACCCAGAGATGTTAATTGAAGTTTTCTGCAAAGGGCCTTGGTAAACATTTCTGTTCAAAGTTATTGTGTAAACTACTCTATTCAAATAAAGCGCACCTGCAGAGGCAAACAGATGCAGTTGCGACTGAGCGTGTGGTTACTTTGTCCATCCTGGCTCGGTAGCGAACATCCCTCTTCGAGTGTGTTCATACTGACTGCATGATTTATTATGTTTTCTTGTCTTCCTCTTCCCTCATCTATATTTCACCCTTCTCCAAGCCAACCGGGTGCAGCCTTGATTAGCCTCCCTGCCTCTCTGTCTACAGCTTTCACAGCGCTGGATGGCAGTTGACTCCCGTTAATTCGATCCTTGCGGGACCGCAAGATTTGGTAGAATTATTCGAAAGGTTGAACTAACAAACGACATCAAAGTGAACGAATTGAAATATTCTTCAATATTTGAAGTAGTCTGTAACATGTCGAACCGAATCCCTTTTTCGTTCTGGTTTTCGTTTCGGTTCGCCGGAAACGGCTCAATTCCGGTTCAACTTCTGAACGAAACAAATGACAGTTCAGATCAGTTCGAACCGGTCGAAGTTTATTTACCTAACTGAACAATAATGTACAGGAAAAGAGTACAAATTTATTTTGTGCAAAAAACTCGACGTTACTGCTAAGCTGCACTGAAAGATTACGCGTGTTGTTCTTCAAGCCGCACGTAGTTATAACAGAATTATGCAGATGCAACGCCAATGCCGAAATCTATCTAAATAAACACTGAAAACCTTATTGGGGGAGAAAGAAAGAGGAGGATTAAGTGAGGAAAGGGCAGACAGTCCCCTAGCCTGGTGTTCCGCTCAGAGGGAAAGGGAAGAGGTGAAAATTAGCGGACTGATGATCAATGATGAGGCCAGGCAGTATAGCATGCGACTATAGTATATACGCGCTCTTTGTCGAAGGGTCCATTCACAGCCTTGAATCTAGCGGTTTGTTAACTAAATATTCTGAGAGCCTTGATGACTCGCTTCTCTGATAATATGTTCGGCCAAGGGCCCAGGGCCCAGTAACACTTTTTCACCGAACATCCTGTTGTTAATTGGCGTTTAGAAAGAGACCAGTGCCCGCCCTTGAGTCACTCTGCCGACCAGCAACACGTATATGTGCTACGTTGTCTCAGCTAACGTGCCAGCATCACAGTCTAGCGAATATTGTCCCGTTGACGCAACACCTAGTCTTGCCCACCGACGCCATACGCTGAAAACCACACTCACAGTGCTGCTGAATCTAAACGTCGAGCCACAAGTGCAGGCAATGCATCGATGAAAAATTCCAGAAAATGTGATCAACCTCAACCGAAAGCCGTTTTCATTTTTTCTTTTCTTTCGGTTTTGCTTCAGAGTAAAAATAAAAAATAATAATAACCGTTTGAGCAAAAATAACGTTTTTTTTTGCAGCTTTTCGGTGCACCGAAAAGGCGCACCGCGTGGTTTAGCCCTTGCGAGCAGACAAGCCGTGGCACTTCAATTTCGTGCGAGGACTCCGTTCCCACCTTAAGCTTGAGCTCGAGTTAACTTATGTTTGGATTTGGGAGGCCCCCTTCACATTGTATGTGTTATACAAGGAACCTTTTCATGCGAAAGGCCGCGCCATTACTCGACACTTATCAGCGTTATGCCACAACTTACTCCTCATCTCCTCATCTCCTCTTTTCTTTCCGATGCGGGATACGAGGGCGTCCGCCGCCTTCCGTCAAACGTGTCTAGTATCGAGCCTTCGAGTTGTACTTCAACTTTATCGCAGCCATATCGCTGAGCCACTCGAGAATCGTGTGCACTCGGCGACGGCACGTTACGAAACCGCAGGGGCACGCACTCGTCTGACCGACATCGATTCGCCAAGCACACGCCTGTCGCTGGAACGCGCTCAATGGCTCTCAAACGGCCGACTCCCCCTATCTGTATCGAAACTTGAGTGGGCATGCACGAGTCGTGTACTGATGGAGTGGGCGGCATCCGTTCCACCTGAATAGGTGCTACAAAAAAGATGTTTTACTCCAGCTCTTTCTCTCCGATTCACATCTGTCCCAGTGGCGAATGTTGTTCCCACGCTCGCCGTGATAACGCGTGCGTGGGGTAAATAGCCGAACGCCGATTGACTTGGACATTGGTGAATGTGTGCTTCAGCCTGAGTTATGGTAGACAAAGTATTAACACATCGTATTCTCACAGGTGCGAACTGAAGTATGCATTCCATGCGAAGCGATTCGAGGTAGCGGGAAGCTGATGCCATTCTAACTCTTTGAGACATCCCTAGATGCTAGAAATATATTTCTATCCTTGTCCTAGACATTTCTGGTTGTCTCGACAGTTGATTCACAATGTTTGCAGATTGTAAATCCAATTGAACACTGTTCGCTTGCTGGTCAAGTGGTGCCCGCTGAAGTGATTTGAACGAGAGCGTGTGGTTGCAGCGCCGTCGAAGAGTCAGCATCCGCTTGATATACGAACGATTGCTAGTACGCGCTCATTCTAGGAGGTACATGGGCCGCCTGTATATGTATATCAGTACCACTAGGTCACATATGTCCTCCAGGTCATGGATCAAGTTGCACTGCAACAAAGTAGGGGGGGGGAGAGGTATCCTGTAAATGTAGTAGGTGGATATGTCCATTTCGTCTGCTGCTGAAGTGCTGATTGGTTGGGCTGGGGAACGAGCGAGTAGGAAGCAGGTGCTCACGCCCAGTTTCTTTCCCGCTGGTTAATCTCCAGCCAGTCAGCGGTGGCCGGAATGGACAGCGCAATAAATGGACACTTACAGAACACGCCCCCTATAACTTTTCAGGTCAATCGCAAACTTGTGAACCAAATGCAGCGTCGCTGGAATTGCGTGGTGGGCCTCGACATGTGTGGCTTAAATGAAAGCATGCCGTGCCTAGCGCGTTTGCTGCACTGTGTTACGGTTGGCATCTAGCACGCCGTGCAAAAAGTATTTTCGCCCACCATGCCTTGTCGAAACGAAGTGTGACTTCCTGATTCGCCATGGTCATCTCGCGTGTCTGCCGGTCTGGCGGAAGCCCCGCATTGTTTACAGCCCTCTTTTGTGTGTGTGCGTGACTTTAGAAGGACCCTTTCCTCAAACTGTCAAAGTCTACAGGAGGACTTCCACGAACCAGCAACGCGCAAAAGAGAAGGACAAGCGTCTACAATTCCCGGAGGCTTGGTATAACCGGAGGCGGGGCCCTCTTTCCGCGAATCAGACTCTGTGCCTGTCACGTGACGTCGACGGAAGCAAGATCCCTCCCACGATTGTAGAGAGCCTATTTGAGGGGCTCCGAAATGTACCTTTTTTAGAACACTTCATTCTCTTCTCTTCATCTTTCACCAACCTTTGAGTAAACCGTGCAAGCTTCGCACTAGAAAACGTCTCGTCCTTGCTTGGTCGCCATGGTCTACCGGATGCCTGCAGCCCGCCGACAATGCCACGCTACCCAATAGTAACGTCGGTTGAGCTTCTATAGGCAGGCGTCGCTACAACTCGGCAGCAGTGCGATACGCTACCCTGGAGTACGCAACAGGACGGCGATGTGCCGCGTCAACATCCCCTCGGCGCCGCTATGACTAAACGCGATCGGCGGACCAACTGGTTTTAGTGACATCGCCAACTCCTTCATGGTTCGACTGAAGCAGGGGGAATTCCTGCAAGGAGATGCTTTGCGGTGCCTTCTCATGAGCCATTGAAGACGCCAGACAATGGACAGCAGAGGCGGCCGCTGTACGAGGTCAGCTCGAGGATGAAGAGGCGCCTGCTCGGGTCAAGCACCGTGATCACGAGAACCCACTCTCCTCGACGTGGTCAGTAAAACCTGTGTGGAAGTGTGTATAACTCTCCCCCTAAAAGGCGGGTCGACCACGATGACGTTGGATGCTACGAATCGGCGGTGAACTGCCGTTTTTCCCTCATCTAGGGATGTAGAGGGGAGAGAGTGTTTATAAGCAGCTATTGTCGGCTGCTAGAGTGTGCTCGTGCTCGACAAGTGGTGTGTACAGGCTGCTTGGAGCCTTGTGCTCGTGTGCTGTGTGCTTCGTCTTGCGTGCTCCATTTGGGAGTCATGCTAGACTGTCGAATGTATCTCTTGTTGTAATGTAAATATGTAAATAAATCCCTGTACGTCTAGTGCTGACGAAGAGCCAAGTCCCTCCCTTCAACGGCCTCCAACCCCTACAGGCAGTTGCGAGTTCGCAAAAGGGCTGTGAAGACTTGCACGACAATGAAGGTGCGGGGAAGCCGCGTGCGTACGAATTCTACCACAGGGGCATCTCAGATTTAGTGCTGCGATGAAACAAATATATGAACCGGTGTGGGGACTATGTGGAAAAAATACAGTAAGGTACGTAGAATAAATAGTACGTATATTTGTAATGACCAGTATGTACCTTATCTTGGCTAATAAAAGATAGGGGCAAAGACGGTCTGATTTTTTTCCCTTAGGGCAGGTCAAGCCCACAAAGACACGGACGGTGAAAAGAAGACAAACAGGCCGCTTCTTTTCGCCTATGGTGTCTTTGTGCGGTTGACTTGCCTTAAGGAAAATGATACCGTGGCAACTAGACCCTTGTTCAGTACTTTCTGATTCGTCTTCATGCGTATTACGAATTAGCCTTGTGGGTGACAAATTTCCCCAATTTATGAGAGCCACTTTCGTTATCATTCTAATAACCATAACAAAGTGTCGTCCGCAGACACCTAGCGTCTTCGAGAGAGCGCAAATGTTTCCGCGGGGACTGCTGCAGAGCCGCGCACCTAATTTTGACCAGCACCTACTATCGAAAGGCGGAACGAGAAGTTTCGCAAGGCAACCGCGATATTTCTCGAGCTTCGCTGTGCGAGCTGCTCGATATCGAATCGATATGACGAAATGCGTGGTTGGGGTTGTATAAGATTGCCGACCCCATTTATCCTGCAATTAAATATGACATTGGCGCCTTTCTTGCCAACATGCCAGAGCATATTTGTCATTGATAGCACACTGTGAATAACAAGTAAAGCGTCGAAAACGGATTCTGGGCTGCTGCAAATATCAAGTGTTCCAGTTGCTATATGATCGAGATTGGCTGTGCATATTCACTTCATCCCTTTACGTATTGAAAATGCGGTCAGTGGGATCGTTGAATGACCTGCCAGGGTTTCAAGGGGGCCGTGAAGGTTAGAATCTTGAAAATGGTTTTGTTGATGATACAATTCCATCTCAGAAGGCACATAGTGTTTTGTGTCACAAGTACTGGGCTTTCCGTGGAAATTAACTCTACGTAGTTTTAACATAATTCTCAGTATGCCGTTTATATGTTTTTTCTCTGTGTGTTGAAAACCAGACAATGCAACGGCTTTCTTTCGTTTTCGTCAATAACGCAAGTTGGCAGCCCTGTGCATATTCTGTCCTGACGCGTCTCTGTAGCGTTGCTATACGGCCTGACACATTACTTTTTCTACTCTCCACGTCTCGGAAAGCAGCCTGAAATTCATATTTCCCAACTGGGATTTCTGAAGCACACGCTAATGTGTCACGCTCAAGTAGCTGCGTTCGTCGCAGCAGGATTGATTTCGACTCTCCGCGCATATAGAGATACCTTCGAGGCAGTTGACGTCATGCTGCTTTTGCTTCGCTCATTTATCTGTGCGATTTGACCCTGCAGGCAAATTGATTTTGGAGTCGTAGCTTCAAAAGTGTGAAATATGCGGCCTTTCGTTTCCGGGGACAGCGTGTTCTCTCTGTTGAATATGTAATTTAACACTACCTAGACTTACTATCAGTTTTTCCTTTTTCTCTCTCTCTTTTTTCTCCAACGCGCACTTGCTCAGTGTACAACCATTGCAGAGACTCTTTAAATCCTTTTCTCTCTCTCTCACCTATCGCATCCCCTTGCCCCTCGCCATGGAGGAAGGAAACTGAGGAGAGGCCCTAGCCCCTCCGCGCGCTAGGAGAAATGTGTGAAGGAAATGACGTAGTAGGTTCTCCTCTTTTTTGCTGTTTTCTTTATTTCTTTGCTGTAGCGGCCACGCCTTTCGGGCCACAATGGCGGCTTTGTTATGGTTCTGTGCGCTCACACGTGTTGCTCCGTTGGTTTCGTACACCGTGGCAAAGGCGCCGTGCGGGCAGGTTTGCGTTGGTCTTTGTGTTTTGTTGCGCTGCGTTATCTGGACCGTGCTCTACCGTATCTACCTGTGGCTAGGTGGGACAGGAGGAACTAAAGTTCGTGAAATGAACGCGCATGCAACGCTGTACGCAATGTACCGCGCCACGGCAATGGCTACAGACGAAGGAATATCCGCGGGAAATTTTGCCCTCGTTCGCGGAATAATGCTAACAGCTAACGATTGCTTAGTATTGCTGCGGAGTGCACGGGTCCGAGCAGCACGGTTGCGCGCAGCGCGGCGTGGTTTCGCGAGAAATGTAAACAAGAGAGGAGAGCTGGCCCGATAGGCGGAGCAACGCCATGAGCAACGCCAACTTCCGGCTTCACTTTAGCTTCACAAAGAGTGACGTCAGGGCCTCTCCTTAGTTTCCTTCCTCCGTGCCCCTCCCCCAGTACAGGGTAGCCAACCGGAGATAATCTCTGGTTAACCTCCCTGTCTTTCCTTTGCCCTCTCTCTCTCTCTCTCTCTCTCACGGCGAGTGGCAACGAACGTGCAACGCCAAAACTATACAAAAGTGCAAGTGAACTACCGCGAGGCGCGTCTGTCGGGAGCAGAGCGGTTGCCGAAAACTTGGACAAATTTGTTAACTCGTGCGCATCGTTTGGCGCAGGCGTTCATGCAGCTGTAGCTCGTTAATTAAAGCCGGGTTGGGGGCGTAAGGAGCGCCCAGTTTTGTCGCCACCACCTGGATCGCGCGCGTGGTTGGGGCCGAGCGGGGAATCGCAGGGTTTGTTTGGCGTCCGGAGGCAAGCGGGCTTGTAACTACGCTAATTGGATCGCGGTGCCGCCCACTCGCCCATCTTTACGCGGGAGTCGCGTGCTCTGCTTTTGGCTCGGTCTGTTTGTTTTACTTTCGCCGTGTTCCCTCCCCCTTTCTCTCTTTCCTCCCCCTTCCGTAGCGTTTGCGGACCTTCCGCGGTTTCGAAAATCTTGCGGTAGCGAGCAATCGCGTCGGTACAGTCATACGCAGTACGATCGAACGCAGCCATGCCGTGTGTGCTAGCTCCTCCGGAACAGAAGTTATTCGCACTATACGCGATACGTGCTATAGTGATGCAGCCGTAGGAAGGGCTGACGCGCCGCCGGGAGTGCAGAAAAGGCAGAGCTGCTATTACGTAAGTCGGAAACGCCCGTGAACAAGTTTGAGCGGTGACACGTGGCGGAAAATGCTGGTCATAGAGAGGGAAAGTGTCCTACTAGTATCCGCCGCTACGTTCAGTTTCACACCTCGCAGGGGGACGTTTTCGTCTGACGTAATAGGCAGTCACGGTGGGGTTTCCTTTTCCGCTCTCCCGGCGCGTTCGGTTTCGGCGGCTTCCTGGACTGAGCGTTGAAAATTGTTCGTGAATATATCTCGAATTAGATTCTATCTTTAAAGTTACCGTACAAATGCGAGCACACTACAATGTAACTGCCCTCCAGGTTGTAACATAGAAGGTAATTAACGAATTTGGTAATTATTTGTACTGAATATTTCGTTACTTGCGTCAAAGCAGGTCCTCCTCGCCTTGCCACTACTCCGCGTAACGCCACGTTCGTTGCGCTCAAAGCGTTTTATTTAAAAAAAATATGTATAGCACTAAGAAAAAAGAAACGGGGAAAGCTCTGTATACGTGGTGTCAAGAATGGCGAGCTGCGAAACAAGATTGCCACACAGTTACGACAGGGCGACACGACGCGCACCTCTCCCTCTCCGTCGCTGCAGCTGGGAGGCATTCAAAGAAGCGGCCTTTGCGCTGGAATCCGCCGCCTTCCACCCGCCCCATCGACATTGTGACGGAACTAGCTCGGCGTGTGTGAACAATGATTCCGGAGTTCCCCAACGCGGAGCTGATTTGACACGCATGGACGAGCTGCCGTGGGAACGACGTATTTTGGTGCGTCTCACGCTTCGGCGTGGCACAGAACAACGAGCGACCCTCGATCGGCGTCGATAGTTCCCGGAACGGCACCCCGCCAACGCCGTCGTCGGGCCTCAGAGCGCGGTTGCCTTTGTGTACGTAAACTGATCTGCAGAGCAGCGGCGAGTTGGTGATGAGTAAACGAACAGTCGCCGCGTCGTATGACCGGCGGATCGAGTGTATAAAAACTGTGGTTGTGCGAATGCTGAGGACACTTCTCTTGAGCAGTCATGTTAGACTGAGTCACTTCTCTCATGCAGTCATGTTGGACTGTTACTCTTTTTCTCAAGCAGTCATGTTAGACTGATTTCATTTCTGTAAATAAACCCTTTTTCCTCGTTCTCGATGAGAAACAGTTCTTCATTTCATCAACGATCTCAGCGTAATAAGTTGGACGACGGCATGGGCCAGCTACCTTCGAATTCATGCCGTACTCCAATCTTGGCAAATGACCACGGACGATGGGATTGAGCCCCCAATCCTGACAGTGGTCGTAATGAATATGGAGTCATTGTCGGCCCTTCGCACGTTTTCACTGCTCCATGAACCCTCCGTTGACGGCAGAGCACGTACCAATCTTAGGGATAGAGTAGGGACCCGAATTCAAAATGATTTTATTCTGCTAAAACAAAATTAACTCTGGCTAAAGCCTAATGAGACATCGATATCTCTGACAACTACTGCGTTTCTCCTGCTTCTATACACTGGCTAATCGTGCACGTGTTTATGGAAATCTGCAATTATCATAAAGGAAATACCATCCCAATTAACTGCACTGTGAGCGGTTTCGCGCTAGCCTGCTATGAAATGCATCCCATCCCGCATTGTTACACGAGTTATATAAGTATGCAGGCTTACGGTTCAATTCGCATTCATCTTGTAATGCGCTCAGCGAGACTGAGTACGGCTACTAACTTTGAGGGCGCAGCACGCAGGACGAAAAGTTGAATATTGCAGGCTGAATGAACACCAACTAATCCAATTTCTTGATCTACCCAATTCACATAAAAAACATGAAAGCGTTTCACATTGGAAGTTTTTTTTTCTCGTACATTTGGCGCTATTCTCGCAGGACGAAACCTGTTTTCTACCCGATTATGAGCGCTTAATTCACGCTTATGTTAAAGCAAAGTAGAAGAGATGTAGTATATAGCCCCCTTTACCAAAATATATCCGAAAATATTTCTATAGTGTAGTTTTTCGGCATCAAGAGCATGAAAAAAAAAACGCGTGCACTAACCAGGCTGGAATATTGAAGTTTCATTTAACCAGGAACATTTCTGGGCCGGTTCTCACACAAGCGTTATTACGCAGAAATTGTTTGTAAGAGTAGGTGGCAGCCAGTCGTCATGTTGGACCTATCATTAGCAAATGCGGTCAGCTGCAATGACAAAGAGCGCTTTACGAACGAAAATCTTCGTGAATTAGGTCCCTGAGTCTGCGTTATGGAAAACCGATTCTTTGGTCAGTCTCATTATTCGGCGCTGAATTTTTAATCTCAGCTGTGAAAATAAAATGGGAGTCACACACCGAAAAAGAAAGCATAGCGCAATATAGTACCGGAATACGTTCTTCAAGTCTTCATGAATGACCACTGATTTTATAATAATAATAATAATAATAATAATAATAATAATAATAATAATAATAATAATAATAATAATAATAATAATAATAGAGAACAGTTCCTTGTTTCTGCTTCTTTATTTCTTCTTCTGGACAGGGACGAAGAAACTTGTCCTTGAAGACCCTTGTGCGTCACGCTGCCTTTCATCGTCTCCCACCATTCGATCCTTCTAAATGTATAATTTAAAAGGGAAAGTTCGAGATTGTCGAGCTCGATGGCTGGAGCGTCTGGCAGGGAACGACCTTGTTAGCGAAGCGAGCAATCGGTGTTTCGTCGGCGGCGCTCATCTCGCCTGATTCTATCGCACACTCCTCCTTCCGTGGTGCACCGCTACCCCGAGAGCGCCAGCTGATCCGGGGCCGCGCGCTCTGCTGGGACCGCAGCAGTGCCAACCGCCGCCACCGGAACGCTAGCCGCTGGGCAGCGCGTCGCCGCTCGCGAGACCGCAGAGTTTTGCTTTCCGCTGTCTCGTTCCGCCCTCCCTAATGACGCTGTCTCCCACCGAGGGAGCGGCAGAGCGCCCGCTCTTTCGGCAGCGCCAGCCTCGGGTGCTGCATCTGTGACGGAGAGGAGCCACATAGTGGCCGAGCCCGTTGGCGTATATACTGGTGATAGAGCGTCGCATCACTGCTTGCCGACGCGGGCTTGCCCGAAAATCTCTTCCAAATGGCCTCCGGCGCTGTCAAAAACATCTCCGGCACGGCCGGCTATAAGCGCTCGCAGTGCCTACTACTTTATTTTCTTTGTTTGTTTGTTTGTTTGTTTGTTTATTGCGTCTTTATTTTTATTTTAAGGGAGAAGTCGGGTGGCACGGCTTCGTAGCGGGAGAAAAAAAGAAAGCCGGATAACGCTGAATTCTGTGATGACAGCGTTTCACTAAACGTTGGTTCCGGTGGCTTGCCCTTTCTGTTGTAATATATATGTATATATATATATATAGCTCTTCCTCCTGCGTTGTGAGTCGGGCAACATTAAATTTTTGTAGGGGTAAAGTGCAAACTCCCCTCCGTACTGCATGGTTTTTCATAACCTCCCCCCCTCCCCCCATCCCGCCTCTTTACTCTCTCGCACACACACTTTCGTCACTTATTCATTTGCCAGGTTTTTACTTTAGGAAGGGTTTTCCATCATACCATGTTAATTACACCCTTTAAATATATGTACATATGGCACTCGTAAGAATTCCTGGACAGGTTTAGATCACAGCCACCGCTTGACGACCGTCGTATACTGTCCAATGGAAGCCATATTACTGACTATGACTTCTCCTTCCCACTTCCGGCATCACTTGGAGAACATCCGGTTAGAGTATCGTTAATTTCGCCGCCTTTGCCCTAATTATTTTCCTCTCTTGCGTGATAAGCTAGAACAAACGATCACTCATCGGGAGATTACTTGCCTCCATTACTGTCGGCTCCCGGCTGAAGTGGAAAGAACCGGTTACTTGAGGCGCTCTGTATCAACAACTCTCGCGACCTTCCTAATTATCTTCAGTTTATGAGTAGCAGCAGCAACAAAACACTCTCGACTTCTTTTTTAACTTTCCCTCCGTGGTGAGGTTATAAACGTCTTTATTCAAAATTCAAATACTGGCCTCCGCGCCTAATTCTCGGTGTGGGCGAAACCCGCTCACAATATTAAATGACTTAAATAAATAATACAGTCTGCGGAGCGGTCTGTCCGACATAAGCTGAAAACTGGTCCCCGATAAACAGAAAAGGGGATGTAGGGGAACGCAATTATTAAAACGACGAAGCGTTTAACAAAGAATGTGAAGAAACCTGACACACTCCGCGAATGGAGTGCTTTTCTTTTGTTTTGTTTTTATGCGTAAGGATTTCTATGTTTACCTAACGAGGAAAAGAGTACGCCCGTCCGTCTGTCCGTCCCGTAGTACGATCGCTTTCAAGATAGCGCCTGCAGCAGCGAGCGAATTCACCTTCTTGCTGCCCCTCGCTTCAACGACGCCGACTAAGCGGCGAGAACACGGCGCTCCCGAAACTATCGCCGCGCTCTCTGCCCCTATCGCAGATCGCTTTCAAGACATGGCCCGCGCGTCACGCTTCGACGCAAAGTAATCCAGACTAAGCAGCAAGAACACAGCGCGCACGAAGATATATCAGCAGGCACCGCACCCTCATCGCAGATGGCTTTCAAGGTAGGGGCGCGCGCGGCCGCGCCATTCGCCGCCGCCGCCGGAGAACGGCTGGCCACGGTTGATGATGGTCCGACGGGGTTGGATGAGGCGCTAAAGACCGATGCCGGCCTGTAATGCGCGGAACACGTCATCAGCGCACTTGGCGCCGCCACCTGCAGTAGTTTGCTCGCGTCATCGAGTCACCTTGCACCGCCGTCTGCAGCAGTTCGCGTCGCCGCAGCGCCGTCAATCATACTGGTCGGATCAAGTTTCAGAACATCCGTGGTGACACCGGGCTGCTTGGAGAGGAGCAAGTGACACATTGCGTGGGCATACTTTGACAACTCTCAGAGGATTTTCTGTGTGAATTCTTTTCGTTTATTTATTTCGATTTGAATCTTAATGCTACATTCTAGTGCGGTGCGCAAAGGTGGTTAGAGATTAGGGATTTACACGTGAAGAGTTCGTCGCATATGGGGAATATCCACTTTCGTTGACATGAAAATGTCAACGAAAAAGAAGACGCTCCCGCGAGAGTAATGTCTTCTTTAAATTTACTCGGGTCTTCGCCAAGTACGGTGCGGGATAATGCGCTTCGTGTTTCGATCGCCTTCGCCGCTGTCTCCTCGTGTGCTATTATTTTCTTCGGTGAGCCAGAGCAGGACGAGAAGGAAAAGAAGTTGGAACACTCTGGGAGCGAATTTTCGGTTCCTTAGAAATTGACTTCCGCGTGCTTCCGAGGTCGCGATATATTTGCATATCCTCCGTAATGCTGGTTCGCTTTCCCCCCTCCCCACCCCCTCCTTCCCGCTCACTTTGCCGCGTCTAACCCCCGCCCTGCTTTTAGCTCCAGCATACGTATGATGAGTGCGCCGGCTTCCGAGAAAACTTCGCGCGAAGAGCAGATTGTACACTGTAAACGGAAATAACTCCGAGGTGGGAGTATAACGCTTGTCCTCTAGCGACCCCCCGGTTCGGAGTTTATTATGCTCCGTATGATCGGAGTAGAATTTTTACTCCGTGCGAGCGGAATTCTTGCGTGGAATTACGGGAGTTTTTTTTCTGTCTTTTCTTTCTTTTTTGCTTTGCAATGGACGGAGTTTTCTCGAGGTACAACGGGGGTATAAAAAGAGGCATCGCGTGAGTTTGCGCGAACATCTTTACATACAGAGGCCACTGGTCAAATTTGGAGATATGCACACGAGACCGCGTCAAATTCGACGAAACAAGTCAATGAAAGCACATATATCATGACATACATAAACATTTAAGAAACGCCCATTGCAGAAATTTGAAAGACACTCCAAGTACACGCGATACTCGGGAAGCAACGGTGCCAGTATATATAGCCACGATACTGTGTGCCTCGAAACCGCCTAGGGAGCAGCTGTGTTGTTTTCAGAATTACGACTCACATGCTCGTTCATACGAGATGTGCCTCTCTGATATTAACAGAATACCTTAATCAACACAAAACTGTTAATTCAGAACAGTGAGAGAAAAAAGTTAATGGCGTAATTTTTCACAATTAGCATGCCATTCTATGAGTGCTGGAGCGACTTCGCACACTACCGGTGTTCGTGGTCAAAAAGTAGTGCGTTAGTTACAGTAAGCAAGAAAAATGTAAGTGCGTCTGCTTCATAGCAAAATTAAATTTTTGCGATATAGTGGTAGCGTAGCAACAAATTATTACGTGTGAGCATGACCCGCAGCAGCCTACGTAACACCGAAAAATGCGCAGTCGTACATATTATACACCGCACTACTTGCTCCGCGCCCAAGCAATACCTCTCGGTTGTGAAAAGGAGCTACATCGCTGATCTGTCGAGTGAATCCTTAAACTCGGAGCCAGCAGGCATGCGTCTAAATCAGTGTCTCGGATAGAGCGTAATGTTAATGCAATATCGGACGCAATGACGTGACCAAAACCTACATGCGCGATAACAATTCGATGCACATCGCTCAATAAGAAGCTTTATTTACAGTACGCATACTTATGTCCTACCGTTTTTCTTCGGGTGAGAATATCCGTTCGCAGATACATAAAAACATTTGCTACCACTCCGATCTTTCTCACTGGCAACACAGCACCGCAACGAACTTGGGGTATGCCATTCATGTGCGCTTAGCACGGACGTCGTCGCTCGAACAGTGGCTGCTGTTGCCATTGCTACGTGGTCCTTTCAAACATTACACAGGACGTTGTCAGCACGTACCCAAAAGGACATAAAAGTAGTATTTCCCGTAGTGAAGAACACAAGCCAGGGTCACGCAGCACAAAAACACAGTCAGAACCTGAGCCGACATCACGAGCCAGTGAGCAGCTTCGAGGTATACCTAAGCCTTTTTCCGCACTTGAAAACGTTGCTCATGCATTCATCGTTGTCAGCAAAGTGATCAGAGCTAACATACTTGAAGCTGAGAAACAGCGAGCTTTAGGCATGCCTATCACAGTTTTTGGAAGGAAATACGGGAAACAAATTGACGAAACGCTGTCACGGAACGACACTTCACAAATGTAAACAAACCGTCAGCCATGAGCACTGCCGACTCCGCCGAATGCGCCCGGTCGCTGGCGAGGCGCACAGCCTCATGGGAAGCGCCACGTGACCAACCTCTTTCGGCGGAGGGGAGTTTTTTAAAACTCCCTGTCGGAGTTTCACGGGAGAACAAGATTTTTAAGCGGAGTAAAATCGTGTCATGTCGCCCTAATACTCCCGCAGCTAGCCAGCGGAGTGAAACGAGGGAATGGCGCTGTTTTGCTCCCATACATCGGAATAAATATTTGAGGAGGGGAGGTTTTAGGGCACATCACCTGTTAAAAACTCCCAGGTGGGTTTATTTTCGTTTACAGTGTAATTCGCGAAATTCGCCGAGATTCTGTTCTCATTATGTGTGTTTTACCTTTTCTCGTCGTATGTCTAATCATTTCTAGCACTGCAGATGTGAGAAAGAGGACGTTTTTTTTCTTTTCGATATCGGAGAGAGTGGCAAAGAGGAAAGGCAGGGAGGTCAACCAGATATTGGTCACCGGTTTGCTACCCTACACTGGGGATGGGAGATATAATTTGGTTATGGGGAGGATAAATGGATCACCGGTCAGTTCCTACATAGTCAATCAATATTTAATCTTTGATTAGATGGTTAATAAAAGTGCAGCGCGGCGCGGCTAACGTAGCCGACGTTGTCATGAAGCCTTCATTCGCAAACGTATAAGACGCTAAAAGGAAAACAATTCCTCGAAACATAGCGTCAGTGAAAAGGTAAAGAGGTGTGCTTAATTACATTTACATCGGTGATTATTCGGTTATATACGCGCTCAGGCACTCAGTGAAACAAGTGGAAGTGATAGTGTGTTTACGCCTAAAGATTTAGGCGTCGTTGAAGAGTTAAACAACATGACGTACAAAACTGATGTTTGTCTTATGGTTTCGTTCCTACTCTTTTTTATTGAAGTTATTGCTGCTTGAAGGTGCCATATATATAGTTCAGCAATATATCTACGCGCAATGCATATCGGCTGGGCGTCGCGACAAGCCACAGTTTCAATTAACTCGATCCTACGCCGTGTTAGCAGGAAATGAAACCAGCGCGACAATGTACAGAACACTCGCTCGGCGTTACCGTTAGGAACAACGAGAACAAAGAAACCAGATGAGGATAAAAAAGACAGCTGAATATGCCTCACTTAAGTAGTGTTATAAACTCAGCTGCAAACTAAAGGAGGGACGTATAGTTTATCCGCTGAAGCAGCCGCGTGACAAGCGCACAAGTAATAAGAGATACACCGATGTTAAGTGAATGCAAAACGTCGTTCGACTGACTAAACTACCCGCCGTGGTTGCTCAGTGGCTATTCGCAACTTTCACCGCCTACAGGTGGCGCTACTCGAAATTCAATATGGCGGTCGTTAAGGGGATCGTGTAGACGCCACCGGCTAGTGTACACACTGCATCGGATCGCATAGTGTTTCCGACCGCAGCGTGGTATTGTCATGTCTTCATTTCAAAGACCACTGACTCTGGGATGTATTATGACCCACATCGGGGGTTCAGAAACGCGTGTTCGGTGACTGGTTGAAGGTGAAGAAGTGTTGAACGCAGGACACATCGTTTGCTGCGGCTTGAAAGAATGCACAGACTCGTCGTACACCGTCCAAAGATTGTGCCTGCAAACATGACAAGTGCGGCAGAAATCGCTCGAGCTGTGGTTCGAATTTAGGAGTGACGAAACCATAAAGATGGGTACATGTGCTATTTACTGGCTTTGTTTTTTTCTTGCGAGTCCCTCGCTGAATAGCCTTCAGTGGCCGCACTTCAGGAAATTAAAACAGCTCATTGTATTTACTGCAGAGGCGTGAGCGGGCCCCAACGCTCCGTGAGAATGAATAGCTTGCTGCTGGTGCGTGTGGCATGGTGTACGTGTACTAGATATTCGGTCGTCCACTCTTAGTTTGAGCACGCGATCACATGGCTGCGCTCTTCAGCCTGCAAGTGCGACCGACACTTGTGCGTTTCCAGGCAGACTGGTTTATGCGTAAAGGGACCACGAGTTGCTACTTCACGAAGTCTGCATTTTTGCTACGATGCGCGGCTGTGAGCACGACTACACGCTAAGAGGGGCCCCGTGTACTGCCGCGGCTTCGGTGTCCGAACCCTTGCATCGTGTTGCCTGGCAAACTATGCTGCCTTTATGCGCTAGTAAACAAAGGGTATTCGCTCGCATTCATTTGCTAAAGCATCGTCTATGCAGTCGTACAGCACATGGAAAACGTTTAATGATGCTACAAAACTGATTTCATCGCCGTAGGAGCATTACATTGATTTGGTCATTCTCCGATGAACCGCAGAACTCGATTCGCGTGCCCACACCTCAACAGTGGTTCTTCCAGTACTTACTTGAAGTTTTTTTTTTTTTTTTGAGCTGAGATGCGAAAAGCCGCTAAGAAAATACTGCACGAAGGCAGCGCGAAAGGAAAAAAGATGAACAGTGAAAGGGGAGTAAGAGCAATACATCACGTTTATTCAAATAACATGAAGAGTGCCTGTCCTGCATTGGAGCAACAATTTTTTTTTCTTACAGGGCCACTGCTTTTGCAAAGTAGGCAAGCAAGCAGGCAATACAGGCTGTGAGCCGTACCTGATTGTGCAGCATATCCTCACCAACCCGCATGCACAAAAGTTTGAGGAACTTCTCTTCTATGAAGTCGCATTCAGAGACTGGGACAAGTTAAGAATTTACAGAGCTGATATGAACCATCTGAGTGCTCAGCTAGCAAAATTTTATAAGGACATGGTTGCTGTGAGCTCAGCAGAAGCAGTTAGAATTTGTGCCGAGACTGCTGGGCAAAATAATACACAGTGGCAAAGAGAGCGAATGCTCAGAATAACAGGAAGCAAGTGCCACACATTGTAGATTTGTGCCATCAATAACAAACAGCTGGCAAAGCAAAATTGAAAAACTGCTGACGCAAAACTTCCAAGGAAACGACGCCACGAGATATGGCAAGGCGTGCGAGAAGCCAGCTCTCGAAGAGTATGCACTTAACACATTGTTTTCGTGACAGGCTTCCCAATGCGCAATTTCACTGCCCACTCCTTTTTCATTCGTTCGTCGCAAGCAAACGAGTGAAGGCTTACCTCGCCTTTGACTGCACGGCGTGTGCACTGAGGCACACAGCCCATTTTGTTGCTCTTGTACGTCTTGCCCATTTTATCAAACACGTAACCCGTCAAAACAGTGTCTCTGCGAAAGGCAACCTGTGTCTCAGTTGCGTAGATCATTGCAGAGCTCTGAAATACCGCTGTTAAAAGCGACCCCAATCAAATACAAAACAAAGGCTCCAGCGCACCGCACTAACTGAACACGGGCGACGCGGGTACGAAACGCGGGCATCCCCTCGTGGAGGCTTACGACGGCTGCCGCATAGCGTCGCTACCATCTGTGAAAGTTGCGAATGGTGTTGGGCTGCTGCGCACGAGGTCGCGGGATCGAATCCCGGCCACGGCGGCCGCATTTCGATGGGGGCGAAATGCGAAAACACCCGTGTACTTTGATTTAGGTGCACGTTAAAGAACCCCAGGTGGTCGAAATTTCCGGAGTCCTCCACTACGGCGTGCCTCATAATCAGAAAGTGGTTTTGGCACGTAAAACCCCATAATTTAATTTTTAACTGACTAAACTAATGCGGCTTACGCAGACTTGACATCTTTACAGATCGTTTTAGTTCCTTATGATGGCTACTAACTGAGAAATGTACAGCGTGTTGAACACTTGCAGCACCCTAGTATATATGTTGCGACCTGCGTTTCGCAACACAACATTGGGCCGGCATATACTATAGTCGGATACAACTTTAGAAAAAAGATGGCCGGTCAGTCGCTGCCGATTTATTGTGTGCTGTGATCAAATATACATGTGTAATCAACTAGCTCCTCCAGTTCGTCCCGAGCTGTAAAAAAGTCTCAGTTTCGCCCGCAAAGCGAAGCATCGATAGCGATAGCACATTAGTGCACAGTTTACGAAGTAAGAATGACGCTTTTATCGGCCGTATCAACTTGTATACATTCGCCTGCTAACTAAATTAACAAGCCTGATGTCTGCGCTCACAGCAAACATGAACCCATCACACTCGATGAGCGCGCACACTCGCTGTCAAAACGCTGTGGCGAACAACCGCGGCAGCAGCTGCGAGCGCAGTGACCTTCGTGCACAAAGGTATGAGCGATCTGCAGATCACTCACTCGTACTCACTCACTCGTACTCACTCGTCGCCGCGCGTACGACGCGCGGTGACGCTGTTATCGCCCCTGGACCTTATGCGGAACATCGCGGTGACGGCAAAAATGCGCTTGGAGTGTCCATACATTTGCTATCGCAATAAAAAGTTCGCAGCATACCACAGAGGTTTAAGTTTGCAACGAAACCGGTGCCGTAAACATGAGTTTATAACATGCCTCTCATCATTCACGATTAGAGGCGTCTAGTCTTGCTACATCAGTTTAGTTATGTAGTGCTCCTTAAAGAATGTAAAGATTCTAGGGGCGCACGAATAGTCATTTTTGAGGCTGAATCGAATACGAATCGAGTAGTGTGAGAAACGAATGGAATAACGAATAGTTTTCGAGTAATAAATAGACGTTATCGCAATTATTATAAAACCATCTTCACATCCTAGTGTTTTAAAAGTTAGCAAGTTTCTGTCATTACATAGTACGCTATCAAGCGTTGTTAATTAAAAGCACAGATGGAGCTTTAGGAGCACGAGCGTATCCACCAGTGGGGCAGGGGGGGGGGGGGGGGGCACTTGCCTTTCCCTCACTCAGAACTATAGGCCATTTGAAACCTCCCCCCCCCCCCCCCCCACACACACACACACTTTTGAGAGTTGGAAATTCGGCTCCTGGAGTCCCGACCAAGACCACTCCAGTCTAAAGAAAGTCGCTTAAAGCCTTGATAATCGGGGGTCTGGCCTCTCCACATTGGTTCTTCAGGACAATCGACACCGGTATGTGTGTAGCGGACAGATTCTACTCGGTTCCAGCTGGTAAATTTCCTCACCTCTATACACGTCTGCAGTGGTCGTTCAAGACTTGATCTAGGCATTGATTAGGGCTACTTGGTCAGTCATGAAAGGAACCTCAATAGTGCAATTGAGGTTCCCAGTGCTTTCAAAACTGTTTTCATTTATTTGGCCGTGCAAGGTGTTCAGGCGGTGAAAGTATAGAGGCAGCACGAAGCGTTCGCTTTTCGCTGCCAGCGCTCTTCATCACGCCAGCGTTGTCACAGCGAGTGCTCGCGGTCATCGGGCGAGATGCCTTTGCGTGTGTGACACGATGTTTGTCATAGGCGTATCTACCAGTATGCGTGAGGGGAGGCCTCCCCCCCCCCCCCCCCGCCCCCTACGCACACGTATACGTTAACGCGGGCGCTGTAGGTTGCACACTGACAAGTCCAACGAAACAACAGGTGATGACAAGTTTTCTCTCAGAATGGCGCCCACATAGGTAGGATTTCTTTATTACTTATCCCCTGGTTGGGCAGCTAGGATTATCGTCCGGGCGTCGCCTGTACGTGCTGTAGCTGACGACGCTCGGCCGGCCGCACTAAACAGGCAATGGCTACCCTAATTTGCGGTGCGAGACGCCTGCGGAAAGTGCCTTGCAAGCCTGCTTTGCTGAGAAAGCTGTCGCTAGGCAATCCAAAACAAGTTTAACCTACCATCGCTAGCATCATTACGTGTTAGGGCCGTCTAACCTAAGCATCTTTGAAAATGCAAGATCAGATGTGCGTCGTATAATTTACCGGTACTTACTCAGTGCTGCCATTTTAGCGAATTTGTCGCTAGATTTCGTGACCTTTTTGTCTGTTTACGTCAATTTTCTATTTAGCAATCAGCGACTCTTTTTTTAGTGACTTGAATGAACAATTGTCGATACTTTAACGACTTATAAGTTGGAAATGTTGCTTGACAAGTGGCCTTCTAGAACGCGGTTTAATATGCAAAAGCTACACGTGTATACGTGGCCGAAACTCGCTATACAGTACATAGGCTCAGTGACCATGATGAGCCAACGGTTGCCTTCACATTGTGTGTGCTTCGCAGCACAGTGGTCATGATGGCCTTGACGCTATGATCACAAAATTGAAGTTTCTTTATTATTTACAAAACCTATCTGAATGTGCTTAAACGCTCCGGGTTCAGTGGTGTCACCGAATTCATTCAATTGGCAGACGCGTGCGCAAGCGCGTGAGAGAGTTAATTTACCACAACCAAATGAAAAAAAAAATGTGTTCTGATTTAGAACACAGCAGGTGATTAAGACATATCGAGTGCGTAAAAAAAAGGCGTAAATATCGCAACGGCTGAGCTCGTTCACGCGCGTCTGAACAAATCGCTTCTTTTTCTCACGGCTTTCAGACCAGTCTGTACTCCACGGTGGCTTTCAGGTAGATCAAGGGCTAAAAGGTGGTGTTTAAGCCGTACAAAGCTCGGGTAATTTTAATCGCCGTGTTAACAACATGCGGCCAAGCGCATCCCGCAGAATCTAGTTCTGCTACCACGAACTTCGAGAAGCATTAAAAGTTTAGGCATGATGCGGACTGAGTGCATTTTCATGCTAGGAAAACTACGCTGCTTGTGTTCTTTTGAATGGTACGGTATTTGTAACGCTTTAGACTGAAGCCAATGACAAATTTACGCTGTCATATTCCCTTATGTAAATATTACAGGCAGGCGATCGAATAGGGACTTTTCCGAATACTAATCGAATACGTATAGTAAGTGTCTGTTTGATATTCTATTCGATGTTCGATAAACGCAGAGACACTAATGTACAGCAGGAATGTTTATTTCGGTATAATTAGGAACACGTTTGTACTGAATAGACAGTCAACTATCACGGACAATTAGGATTGTTTCAAACACAAGATCACTACAACCGTCATGAAAAGGAGTGCACGAATAGCCGCTTGACAACTTTAAAACCCGGGGGTAAACAAGCTTTCCGGGAATGACAGATTGCTGTATGACCAACTTTCTAAAAACGCAAACTAAATCGTTGTCGAAAAAATATTGCAAGTTGTGTAAAAGGAAAAGAAAAAAAAGCTGATGAGGTATTTGTGCCCTGGATACAATAAAGGGCATGTTAGGAGGAAAACATCACTGGCTGTAACGTAAAAAAATAAAACTGCTGCATCGCTAGTATGCAAGGAAGACTGATTGGCAGGCCAAGAAGCAAAAATAGCCGGTTGTCATGTATTCGGAGAAAAGAAGGACGGGAACCGAGCGCACCGGTTTTGTAAGAACGCTCGCACATATTTATTAGTCAGAACCACATGAAACCAACAGATAATGAAGAAAAGGAAACAGGAAATCATTTGTAGTTTTAATTGATATGTAAAAGTGAGAAGCTAAAGAGAAATGGAGGAAAAAAAAAACAACTTGCTGGCGGGGAGAGCCGAACCCACAACCTGCGTATTACGTGCCCGTTGCACGCGTCCACGCATTCTTGGGTATTTGTGTACGAAGGCGAATCAGCAAGTCTTTGCCGCTATTTTTCGTTAGCCAAAAATAAAATACATGCAGGTAACTATATATATATATATATATATATATATATATATATATATATATATATATATATATATATATATATATATATATATATATATATATATATATATATATATATATATATATATATATATACGTAGTATTCTACGTGCCCTACAGTATTTTTCCACATAGTCCCTGCACCGGTTCAGACATTTTTCGTATCGCAGCACTAAATTTGAGTTGCCTCTGTGGTCAGTCAGCGAAGCACGCAGCCTCCCCGAACGCTGATTATCATGCAAGTCTTCACGGTCGATTGCGAACCTGCAACACCGACACCTCACCCTTCTCAAAGCGAGACACCTTTCCCCATACGTGGGCTGCATTTCCCTGTGGATTTCGGTGGGCGTTCGTCCCTTGCTCCAAAGAAAACGAATCGCACTTCGTTGCTCGCACGCCGTGGACGTGTGAAGCACAACCGCCACCTTCAATAATTCACAGCAGCGCCGTGCCGTGGAGCTACTGGTAGATAAGGCCGAGGGGGTCCAAGAAAGGTCCACCGCTGGTAATGGATATGTTGACTTCGCATTTTCAGCTGCAATGTGGTAAAAAAAGAAAAAAAAAACTTGGGGCAAAGATTTTCTGATTTGCCCTCGATATATGTGCACACAATCTAACCCAAAGAGGGCTCCAGCGCCACGATACCACTGCAAAACCCAAACACAAAGCTTGCATTACCGATTTTGTTTCTTCGTTGCTTCGAAACTTTGTCGCTGTTTTGCTTCGGGTAATTATAGCTTGCGATGCTTGGTTCAGCAGGTGGAGAACAGTAACCCGATTTTGACAGTCGGTTGTTGCGAAATGTTTGATTAGTTTTGATATTGGAAAATACCGAATCGTTCATTTTCGAATGCGAATGAAATATTACGCACGAACTATTCGTATTCAAAACTTCGGATATTCGCCCACCCTATAGTAAATACATTAGTAAATCCCTCTATGCGCTGCTGGTAAATTCACTGTTTTCCTTCAGCTGCACGGACATTGGGCCAACATGAAACGTCCAGGTAAATGATTTACTTCATGTTAGCTTATATTAGAGTCTTTGAAAGCACCTACGTTCTTAGAATCCATTTCACAGTTATAGTGAGAATTTTAGTGACTTCTTTTTCTCGTCTTACTTCAATGACCAGCTTGAATTGAATTTGAATTCTGGGGTGTTACGTGCCAAAACCCCGATTTGATTATCAGGGACGCCGTAGTCGGGGACTCCGGATTTGTTTTGACCAACAGGGGATCTTGATCACGACTTGCTCGTATACAAATATGTGTAGTGTAAATATACTTCATTTGCGAACAAGGGCCCAGATTAGAAGCGCCAAGCAAGAAGATACGTGCGAGGCGATCAACTGTTCCGGCACGCACTGTCTCTGCCGTAAATGTTTGCGATGGGTGTTTTCCAATACAGTAGATTGATTTTGAGAAAGTGCAGTGCTTTAGAGCCACATTGTTTCTTTACCAAATGGTCCCGGCCAAATTGTATCTTCTTGAAGCCGCATTCACCGCGGTCTGAACTCATTTCCAACAGTATATATCACAACTGACTCACAAAAAATGTCAAATAGAAACAGAGAATGCGGCGGAACTTCTACAACACTAATCTAGGTGGCCCCCAGAAAGAGTCTTCTTTCGTTAAATACCCGGTGCACACGACCATTTGATGGCGCTCGCACTTTGCCAATCCACAGCTTTATCGTCCATCACTTCAGAATATGGCGCAGGCGCCTATATTTTCACCGATGTTGTGGCGACTTTTTTGTATTGTGGCACCCTGCATATGCGGTTGTCTTTCGCCCGTTCATCCCTTGTCGCCATTCCGAAGAGCGCTGAAATCACTGGCGGAAACCGCACGCGTGCCGGGAAGCCATTACCGCTGCGTACGGACGGCTTCGGAGAAACTCCGCACGGCGGCGCGCCAGGGTGTCTGGAAAGTGCGGATAAGCGATCACGAATTTGATCGCCGATCAGCGCATTAGCGGTATTTCCGTCTGTCGCTTTCACCGTCTCGAGTTGTCACGTTGACACTGGAATGGACGCGTTTGCGCGAGGCCACAGCACCCGCTGCCAAACATCAACCACGCCTGTCGTCCGTCCAGAGTTTAATGACGTGCTTTACTTGGCACGGCGCCGTTTTGATCACGTTTGTTTATTAGGGATTTCTCCCGCGCCTTTGACACGTACCGCCACGTATCCACCGGTTTTGCAAGAGTCGAAGGCGAAGGAAACGTATATGTTATCTACGAATAAGCTATGTACCAACAGCTTTCGTACGCCTGCACTATGTTGTGATCACTTATCACCATGTCACTGAGATTATCGGATTCGAGACATGCCTGTGAATATGGCAGTGAACTCGGCTTGCTCTCTCCGTTTTCACACAGCAGCAGTCGAATGCGTCGCAAGAAACTAACCAACATAAAAAAAAATAAAGCGCACGTCCTATCTCTTCGCGCTTTCTTGTAGAGAAAGTCAGCTGCCTTTTTATACATAATGTTTGCCTGCATTTTTTTTACATTCGTGAAAACCTATACGAATGGAACCCTGACTTCGCTTGCCGAAGTGGTAATACTGCGCCGCCAGTTGCCATAGCGTGCACTGGACGCTATGGACGTCATATCTTCCGACGCCAGGGACGTTCGTATACTGGAAGTGCGCCACACAGGAATAGGGCGTATATATAGCGCATGCATCCCTGCGGCCCGATCACACGCTGCCTACATCCAGATGCAGTGGAGCCCGCCACATACCGTCGATGCGCGAAGCACTCGGCAGTGGTCTTGCCACCAGCCTACTGAACGAACGTGTCGGGATACGCACTGCACGGCCACGCAGCGCGTACACGCGTCGCATGTGCCGTCGTGTCTGTCAAGACACTCGCAGACCCGCCCGGTGAACCTTGTCGCATGGAGAGCTTCCCGACGTCCGATCGACGCCGTACATATGTATATGCTGCGTGCCATGCATTGCTGTGCTAGTCACCGATCGTGGCTGCTTTTAATGTGGTGACGTGTATATGTCAAAGGCAAGACTCGTGACTGCATACTGTATATCGTTCAATAAAAACATAGGCTGCCAAAGTTCACTCAAGTGCTGCTGCATCCAGGGCAGTGCGCGACCACGGCGTCCTTAGGGGGCGTGTTTAATTATTCTGGCGCCGTGTATTTTATGCCCGCCAGGCACGCTACTCGCATTTCCCTTGCGTAACATTTTCCTGCGTCTGATGTGGTCGAAAACGACTTCGCAGGGCTGTCAATCATTCGGCTTGGCCGTTGCGACTGGTGCGCGCGTGCGCTTTGGCTGTGCACAGCTTGCCTGTTCGTTTTTTTTTTTTAAGCGAAGCTTTCTTTGCCTTTTCCTTCGACTTTCCCACTGCTGCTGCTGCCGTTACTGCTGCTGTGGCTGCTGTGGGTGCTGCTGTCCGGCACACCGCCTCGGGCGCTGGTTCAGAGCGTGTATATACATGGAAGGAGCGTGGCAGAGAAGGAAAGAGACGCGAGGAACTTGTTTGGACCTCACGGCGTCGAATGTGCACCGTGCCTTCTGGAACTCCTGGGTCGTCACCACATTAGCCTCTTGACAGCTGTAATTAATCGCGACCCCCCCCCCCCTCAACCGCTTACCCTCTACCGACGTTCTGTCTGCCCACATTCTATTCTATCTAGCTTCCAGAGGGAAGCTAGATAGAACGGAAGAGAGGAGAGGGGAAAGGAGGCAGAGAATAGGTAGTGTACTGAAGGCACTTGGCAGTGGGCATGGTGCTAGTGGATGAGAAGAAGACGACGAGGTGTGCTTGCTTCCCCGTTTCGAGATAGGACCGACCTGTTTTAAGCCTACCGCTGCAACCTAGAGCTAGTGCTGCTAAGCGAACACCACCCCCGTTGCATTTGGTGGAGCTGCTGGGTTTCTCTTCAACATCCTGGAACTCCGCAGTCGGACGCTACTACCAGCTGTTACAATGGATGAACCGGGACCGTCCCAGGCTGCTGCTCCCGTGCCCCCGGCGATCGTCTGCTCTGGTGTTATCCGTCAGCGCGATCCGACTATATTTAGCGGCACAGACGACCACGACGTGGAAGACTGGCTCGCCGAATATGACCGTGTAAGCGCCTATAATAAGTGGGACGACCGCGCCAAGCTCACCAATGTCATATTTTACTTGACTGACGTGGCCAACCTATGGTTCCGCAATCATGAAGCCGATTTTACCACCTGGTCGGCTTTCGCGGCGACTTTGGCTGAGGTCTTCGGCCGTCCCGCAGTTCGTCGGCTTCGTGCTGAGCAGCGCTTGCGTGGTCGAGCTCAACGCCAGGAAGAGACCTTCACCAGTTATATTGAAGACGTGCTCTCGCTCTGCAAGCGCGTCAACTCATCCATGGATGAAGCAGACAAGATCAAGCATGTCATGAAAGGCATCGATGAGCATGCCTTTCAGATGCTCGTCGCGAAGAGTCCCCGCACTATTGCCGAGGTCATACAGCTTTGCCAGCAGTACGACGAGCTGAGCAAGCAACGTGCATCAACACGCGCTGCTCAGCAGGACACTGCGGATCTCTCCCCGTTGGCCTTCGGTCGCGACGCTGCCGACATCTCTGCCTTATTGCCGGAGATAAAGCAGTTCATCCGCCAGGAAGTCGCACGCCAACTCTCTCTGGCGAATAGCGCACCCGAGCCGTCGACAACCCTGGCTCCTGCGCTGCGTCACGTCATTCAGACGCAAGTTGCCGCGGCGCTGCCATCTGCCCCTCCTCCGCAGCCTGCAGCTGGACCGCCAACGTACGCTGACGTTGTCGCCCGGCCTTACGCTCCTCCGGCTCCCGATTCATACCGGGCCACCGGCACCTACCATGTACCGCCGCCTCCTTCGCGTCCGCTAGTCGGTCCTTACTCGGCTGCTGGAGCCCCTGTCGTCAACCCGTGGCGAACACCTGATAACCGGCCAATCTGTTATTCGTGCCATTTTCCGGGCCACGTAGCACGATTCTGCCGCCGTCGCAGCCCCCGTTTACCTGACAGTGGGGGTGCCTCAAGCTACAGGCCTGCTCGACTTCCGCGTCAGGACCACTCCAACCTTCCTCCGGACACCTCTTACAGTCGCCTCCCCTTCGATCGATTCACGCCGGTCGCCTTCCCCACGTCGCCGATCCATTTCCCCGATGGTTCGCCGACCCAGCCCAGCCCGAGAGGAAAACTAGCAGTCGCAGTTCCAGAGGCAAGAACTGCGTTTCCGTCGAACATTTCAAGGCCTCATTCTGCGCCGGCGAACGAAATTGAACTGTCCATAGACGGCGTCACCGTACACGCACTTATCGACACCGGAGCCGCCGTTTCTATTATTAGTGAGAAGCTCTGCCGCAATTTGAACAAAGTGACCATTCCCCTTCCTCTCTTTCTCTGCGTACGGCAACCTCGCATCGCATTCAGCCTTCAGCGTCGTGCACAGCCCGGGTTGTCATTCAAAGCGTTCTGCATGTTATCGAATTTGTCGTCCTGCCTCGTTCCTCGCACGACGTTATTCTTGGTTGGAATTTCCTATCTGTGAATCAAGCCCTTATCGACTGCGCTCGTTGCGAACTTACGTTATCAGTGCCGTGTTTTGACCCTGACGACTATTCTTCTCCTAAAGTTGTTGCCGCCTCTGACATCGATATTGCACCTTTCTCCGCCGCTCTGGTTCCTCTGTTATGTAGCTCTGCTGCGAACTCATCTGTCCTGTTTACGCCGTCGACCACTTGCGCGCGCCGCCGGAACTTTCTGCTTCCGTTTGCTGTCATCACTTTTTGCGAAGGTTCTGCTGCCCTTTACGTGTGCAATCCATCCGCCTGCCCATCATCCCTACTCCGCGGCGAGTGCCTGGGTACAGCTGAAGCTTTCGATAGCATTCTCCCGGCCACCATGTTTGGTGATACGGCATCACTTCCGATTTGTGCCGTAACTCCTGCCGCCGCGACCGATGCCCCTGTAGACGTCTTCGCTCGTTCCGTCGACGCAGAACTCACACCTGCGCAGCACACCGAAATCATCAAGCTCCTCCAGCGTTTTCGTCACTCATTTGACATTGGCCAACCATCCTTGGGCCGGGCGTCCGCAGTCGTTCACCGTATCGACACCGGCCAACAAACACCACTGCGCCAGCGTCCGTATCGTGTGTCGGCCGCTGAACGCCGTGTCATCGACGAGCACGTTGACGACATGCTGGAGCGTGGCATCATCCAGCCCTCTAACAGTCCCTGGGCATCTCCGGTTGTCCTTGTTAAAAAGAAAGACGGCTCCATTCGGTTCTGCATTGACTATCGCCGCCTTAACCGAATAACGCGCAAAGATGTATATCCTCTGCCACGCATCGACGATGCCTTGGACAGTCTGCAGGGAGCGGAATTCTTTTCCTCGCTGGATCTACGCTCCGGGTATTGGCAAGTGCCCATGGCAGAGGCCGATCGCCAAAATACAGCCTTTGTAACTCCTGATGGGCTATATGAATTCACCGTCATGCCGTTCGGGCTCTGCAACGCGCCTGCCACTTTCGAGCGAATGATGGATAGCATTCTTCGAGGGCTGAAGTGGAAAACGTGCCTCTGTTATTTGGATGACATTGTGGTTTTTTCCACCGACTTTGCGACACACCTCAGCCGCCTCGAGCAAGTCCTTACGTGCCTCTCCACTGCAGGACTGCAACTAAATTTGAAGAAATGCCACTTCGGCGCTCGCACGCTTACTATTCTCGGTCATGTAGTTTCCAAAGACGGTATCCTCCCGGACCCCACGAAACTTAGCGCCGTAACCGAGTTCCCCAAACCAACCACCATGAAAGAGCTTCGCAGTTTCATCGGCTTGTGCTCATATTTCCGGCGCTTCATCCGTAACTTTGCCTCTATCATCGCCCCCTTGACGCAGCTTCTCACCGGCAGTTCTGACCTATCAGCCTGGTCCCCGGCATGCGACGACGCATTCCAAGAACTGCGACGCGTTCTCACCTCTCCTCCAGTACTGCGACACTTCGATCCATCTGCACCAACTGAGATCCATACGGACGCTAGCGGTGTCGGGCTCGGCGCTGTTCTTGCACAACGCAAGGATGGCTTCGAAGAGTACGTCGTCGCGTATGCTAGCCGCACCCTTACCAAAGCCGAGGCGAACTACTCGGTTACTGAAAAGGAATGTCTGGCCATCGTTTGGGCAATCGGAAAATTTCGTCCTTATGTGTACGGGCGTCCATTTGACATCGTGACCGACCATCATCCCCTATGCTGGTTATCTTCCTTAAAAGATCCAACTGGTCGGCTCGCCCGCTGGGCATTGCGCCTAGAAGAGTACGACATCCGCGTTGTTTATCGCTCCGGCCGAAAACATTCAGACGCAGACGCTCTATCCCGGTCACCCCTGCCCTCCGGTCCTGTCCACTCGTCTATTTCCACACATGGAGCCTTCGCCCTCAACATTACCGACATGCCATCAGAGCAGCGCAAGGACCCATGGATCTCTTCGCTTCTTGACTTCCTGTCTAGCCAGTCGCCAGCGCCAATTTCTCGGACGCTCCGTCGTCAAGCAGCGCACTTCATCATTCGAGATAACCTGCTGTACCGCCGCAACTACAATTCGAGCGGTCGCAAGTGGTTGCTTGTGATACCCCGACACCTGCGCCCTGACATCTGCGCCACGTTCCACGACGATCCCCAATGCGGCCACGCTGGTGTCTTAAAGACATACTCTCGCATCCAGCTTCGGTACTACTGGCGCGGTATGTACCGCTTCGTTCGCCAGTACGTCCGGTCCTGCCTCATATGCCAACGACGCAAGACGCCACCTCAACATGCCACCGGCCCCTTGCAACCTTTACCATGCCCCGCGCGCGCGTTCGACCGCGTCGGCATTGACCTATACGGTCCGCTTCCCAACACTCCAAGCGGCAACCGCTGGGTTATTGTCGCTATCGACCACCTCACGCGGTACGCCGAAACTTCAGCCCTAGCATCTGCCACAGCACAAGACGTCGCCAGCTTTGTCCTTCGAAACCTGATTTTACGCCATGGAGCACCTAGAGAATTACTGAGCGACCGCGGTCGCGTTTTTCTCTCCGACGTCATTGCAGCATTGCTAAAGGAGTGTCGCATCATTCACCGCACCACCACGGCATATCATCCTCAAACTAATGGGATGACAGAGCGTTTCAACCGCACCCTTGGCGACATGTTGGCCATGTATGCTTCATCTGACCACTCGAATTGGGATCGCATTCTGCCTTTCGTCACCTACGCTTACAATACCGCCAAGCAAAGCACCACTGGGTTCTCCCCTTTCTTTCTCCTTTACGGACACGAACCTTCATGCACTATGGACACGATTCTGCCTTACCGACCAGATGCTTCGGAGTGCACGACTGTTTCAAGAGCGGCTGCTTACGCCGAAGAATGTCGCCAGCTCGCTCGTTCGTTGACATCCCAGGACCAGTGGCGCCAAAAGCATCGCCATGATTCATCTACTGCGGCTACGTGCTTTGCTCCTGGCTCGCTGGTATGGTTGTGGGTGCCCTCTACTCCTCCAGGCCTTTCCTCTAAGCTGCTCTCCAAGTACCACGGTCCTTATAGGGTACTGAAAAAAACATCCGCGGTCAACTACCTCATCGAGCCAACGGAAGCGCCTTCCGACCAGCGTCGTCGCGGCCAGGAAATTGTGCACGTCTCCCGGCTCAAGCAGTGCCATGACCCCCCTGTGTTTTCCTGCCCTTAGGTCGCCAGGATGGCTACTCTTTCGGTGGGGAGTGATTGCACTGAAGGCACTTGGCAGTGGGCATGGTGCTAGTGGATGAGAAGAAGACGACGAGGTGTGCTTGCTTCCCCGTTTCGAGATAGGACCGACCTGTTTTAAGCCTACCGCTGCAACCTAGAGCTAGTGCTGCTAAGCGAACACCACCCCCGTTGCAGTAGAACCGATGCAGTCGCGAAACGAGTGAATACAGCCTTGCCACTCTTCGCTCGCACTTCCCATACAAATACAGAGAGGGGGAGGGGGGACTGGGAAAAAGGTGACGTGAGAAGGCAAGGAAACGCTGGATAAACTTAAGTTCAAGGTACGGTACGAGGCGTTTCTGCTATTTCTGAAAAACAAAACCATGCAAATATATCTAGCGGAGAACTCACCCAAGGCGTGCAGAAGCAGCGCCGCATTAATTAAAGCGCACCGCAGGGTCTAGGCCACACAACGGAAGCGGTCGCACGTCAAATCAACACTTCTGTGCCCGCCGCGATAGCTTTGCAGCTATGGCATTGCTCGAGGCCACGGATTTGACCGAGACAGCCGCATTTCGACGCGGGCAAAATAAAAAACGCTCACACACATAAGTACCTCGAAGAGGAGCGCCTCCCATTTTCCTTTCTTTCTTTGTATCTTTTTTTCTTTTTCGTTTCTTTCTTTCTTTCTTTTTTTTTCTTTACTGGCAGAGTAAGGAATGTAGTAAACGCCGTCTTGTTATGACCCATTAAAGCTAAACTTCGTCAACCACGAATTGCCGTGAAAACTGGCCTCTGTGGAGCCGTGTTACAGCCTCTTAATGAAGAAAAGTGGTGGTTTGCGTGTGCCTCCTAAGCCCAATGAAAGCCTCCGGAGTGCAGTGCGCAGGCCACCGATAGCTGCGAAGTTCGCGTAAACAACGGCCGCCCTTTGTCAGGGAAGGTCCCAGTTGGACATTCTTGTCGCCGCCGCCAGTGCAACCGCTAATGCCAGTTCTTTTCGCGACCGGGAAAGCGTAGGCGGCGCACGCAGCACGGAGATCCTCCGCGGCATCCCGGCCCCGAAATCTGTAGCGAGAACATGGGCGGTCGTCTGCCGGTGCGCTAACCCTTATACGGCGCGTCGTTTTCCAAGCTTGGCGAAACTCGGGTTTCAATATGAGCTCGCATAGGGGGTCCGTATGTATGTGGTAAGAAGATACTCCCGCGCAGTACCGGTATCGGCGTCGTCTGGCGGTACGAAGGGCGCGTGGAACAACCGGCGGACAGGCGCGTGCTGGGTCGTTATGCGGTCGCTTGCGAGCAGAGCGCGGGATTTGAGCGAGCTGCAAAAAATCTCGGCTCGCATTCCCGAAAGTCGTCTGCGCGCAGAAACGGCTCCAGACAACGGCTATACTGAACACTCGTGATGGCGAGTTGCAGACGGCAGTGAAGGCTGGCAGAAGCCGGGTTACGGAGTTGGAGAGCCAGCTGCATCGAACCTATAGCTGTCTGGCGCTTTCAGATTAGTCAGCGCTCCCAGCTAACCGCGTTTTGCAATCCCGCACTGTTTGCGTATTCAATAGGATTCCTTTTGTGCGAAAGTCTATCCACCGGTGTCCAGTTTTCTGTGCCCGTTAAGATAAATCAACCACTTTCCTGCACGACGACGCCAACGGACGCCTACAGCCGGGGTCTGCAAGCCTCATCTCGGCTTAATCCAGCGCTCAACGAGAGCGCCGCCCAATGATGAGTCGTTATCGCCAGTTAAAACGTTCGTGAATCCGGCTGCTCGTTCTTGCAAACCGCGCAGGGTGCTTTTGAAAATCGCGTTAGCGGCGCAGTCTGCAAGTGGAGGCCTGTTGGCGCTCAATCCGGGTGTACGCATTTGTGGAGGTTCTCTTCACATTCAACTTTGGACTTATCGATGCGTTCTCCAGTTACGTTCAGTGCATTTGTCGTTCTTACGAGCGGTTTTCCGGCTTGGCGCAATGTCGCCCTGTCCTGCAGAGCTGAATTGCAATTATTTGCAGCGTGCATTATTATTATTATTATTATTATTATTATTATTATTATTATTATTATTATTATTATTATTATTATTATTATTAAACATGTACAAAATATTTGAAGACACGCTTGCAACTGCTGCTTGCGCAAGGGGTGCAGCTTGTCCGCTTTGCTGAAAGAGGAGGAAGACAGAAACCAAAAATACGGATTTGGAAGAGAAGAACAAATAAGGATGCAAAGTCGAGCCCCGGCGTGCACCACAACATCAGAGTACCATGTGTGCAGATCACACAGGGATGTAGCGTGAAAGAGAGGGTAGCTTCATGGGAGCATGATCCCGACCCGTGCTTTGAGGTCTTGTGAAGGCGCGGTCTTGTGGTCTCTCTCTCTCTCTCTCTCTCTCTCTCTCTCTCTCTCTATATATATATATATATATATATATATATATATATATATATATATATATATATATATATATATATATATATATATATATATATATATATAAGAGGGCGACGGGCATGAGAACGTTCGAACAGCCACAGAAAGAAGATAACAGCAGTCGTGTTGTTGGATGGGGAAAGACCAGTACGGATTCGAGAACAGACTCGTTGCAAAGAGAATTACGGCGCATGAAAGGATTCGGCAAGGCTTACGTGGTCCCAACATCAGGCGGATAAAATAACCGGTTGGACGCTGAGCAAAGCGAAGAGTAGCAGAACAATACGGAGACCCGAAGAAAAAAAAAGCAAAAAGAAAAAGAGAAAACAAGATGGTTGCAAGGAGCGGAGGAGGCGCGTATATATCGACACGAGCACTGCACGTGTTAACCTGACTGATCTCAGCTTCTTTTTTTCCCTTTAAATGTTTCGCATATTTCATTTATATTCAGAACCTTTAAATTGCCTTTCTTACGTCATTTTTTTTAGGCTGTCATTATCATTATTCAGGTGAAGTTTTCTTCCTATGGCACGAATGATGCGATGCGGCTGACGGCGACGATCACGAGTAGGATTATTGTTATTGAGATTATAAAAATGACAGGCTACTCTTTTTCTCACATTTCATCTGAATTATTATTATTATTATTATTATTATTATTATTATTATTAATATTATTATTATTATTATTTGATAAGTTTACCTGCGTGTTCTCTGTGGAACTTATAAGAACTGCTCTAATGCGTTAAGAGCACGTGCTCACACAGTACCGAGAACTGCCGCGCTCTGCAGTCCGACCTATGCTCATTCTCTGAATGGTGCCAGTTAAACGGGCTCGCTCTAAATTAACCGAAAACCCGAGTTTTGTAATATTTGCGTAAAGCCTATAATATCGCCTTCCATTATTCTGCTGATCGTGCAATGTTGACGAGGGTCGTTGACATAAATGACCCCGGTGTGCTTTTTGATTGTACGTTAAGCTTCTCCGACCACTCTACAAGCGCGTAGCATCACTATAGGCCTGGGCGCGCTCGGCTCCGTCAGCAAACTTACAGGAAATTTCCGTACCCCACTTTCCTTCCTCAAATTGTCCACATCCGTATGTGTTTCATTACTTCAATACACCTCACGGGTGGAACGACATTAGCAATTTAAATAGCACTTTAATTCAACACGTGCAGAAAACTTTAATGAATATGTACCGTGTCCCAGCTAACGTTAGCCAAGCCGTTCAACGAAGAAAAAGAATATATGCATAAAGCAGTCCAAGATGCAATTATAAAACCTATGGCGTTCGCTTATCAGAGGTCTGTTGACCGAATACCGAGGGTCTTACGACCCTCGGATCTAGAGGGCCGCCCCTCTGGATCCGCCAATAATCTGAATGCAATTTCACCCGTTTCTTTTTTAGACTAATTTAGTGCCAATCTTTGTCCGCAAGATTCAAATCGACTAGACAGATGTACACTTTGATTCCGATTTATCAATCTGACTCCCCCCCACCCCTTATAAGTACTTAGTTTCCCCTATCTGAACTTTACGTGGTAAGTAGTCGATAGGGTGTCGTACAGGGATGACAAGTGCATTTCACTCGGAATCCGCCGCTGAGGCTGCGCAAGCTCCTATGGTTTTATTCTTCATGCACCCGGAGTGTGTTGCCATGCGCGGGGAACACTTTTCTTTCTTTCGCGGTGTTTCGTGCACGCGCACTTCCTGCGTGTAAAGTTAAATTCTGGGGTTTTACGCACAGAAGAAACGACGACCTATAATTACGAGGCATGCCGTGCACGTAGCCGAAGACTCCGGATTAATTTTGACCACTTGGGGTTCCTTAACGTGCACCCATCAGTCTAAGTACACTAGCGTTTTTGCATTTCACCTCCATCGAAGTGCGGCCGCCGCGGTCGTGATCGAACCGGCGACCTCGAGCTCAGCAGCGCAACGCCGTAGCCACTGCAGCTGCGGCTCTGCCGTGCAAACAGGACGCATTAAGCTATCATACAGGAGTCGACAGTCGCTGAAAGATTGGCCGTCCTTCACGACACTTGTGTTTTGTTTTGTTCGTTTACAAATATCCCGGACACATTTTCCTTTCGGCTATACGAAGGGAGCTTTGTTTCAACAAAGCGCCAACTTGGGCCGATTGGTACAAGTACATGCGTGGCCGCTGCTAGTGGGAGCATGGTACCCATGGCATCGCTCCGCAGAGTGCACCACCAATGGCGGCTCATGAAATATTGCGACGCAGGCGCAATCATAGCGATTGGCGAAAAGCCTGGGGAGTCGTCTGCTATCGCGAGTCGTCTGCTAATACTTCACGAGGCGCCGGTGGTGGCGCTCCACGGAGCGCTGCCACGGGCTCTCGTGTTCCCGCTAGCAGTGACCGCACCTGTACATGTTGCATAAAAAAAAAGAGGGGGAGTTACAGCGCAAGAGGCAGGGCAATAAAAAGGGCACGAACGAAGCGCTTCGCCTGTCTCGTCTTTGTGCCCTTCCTCTTGCGCTGTTACTCGTTTTCCTTTTTTTTTTTGCAAGCTTCACTTGTTTCCTCTTCTCTCACGTTCTTTCTTCTTGTTTTTACGTGGTAGATATCTAGGAATACTTAGCGATTAAACTCTCTCTGGACGATGAGCCTTATTCTTCCGGTGGCCATTTCTGGTTGTACGGTTCGATTTCCTTGTCTCCTCGGTGCGCTTTTTGATAGTGCCTTACGTTACTCCGACCACCCTAACCCCCCCCCCCCCTCCTCTTTTTTTTCCTTTCTCGAAGTGGGCCCCTTACTGCTTCACCGTCCTTCTATCCTTCGCATTGAGGGCTAACAAATTAAAAGCAACGACGTTGGAACTTTGGGATCAATAATAATAATAATAATAATAAAAAGAGGCAGTCCGCCAACTGATGTACACCTACTGAACCTAACGAGACACTTCGGCGAGAGCGCAGAGTTTCGTCAGTAACGCATTTCAAACAGCAAAACCGCGGAAAGGCCGGTTGCTGCTTTGTCGATATTTTTTGTTGGCCGCGACTCGCCGCGCTTATCGTGCTCTCACTTCGATGCTTCCTTTAAAATGCTTGTCGCCTCCGTGCTTTCCATTTCAACGTCCGAGCTCTCTCTTCTGCAGCCCCCCCCCCCTTTTTTTTTCTGCACTCGTCGCCTCCCGCCTCCTTCCTTCCTTTCTAAGTTTTCGCTACTCTCATAGCGTTTTCATTACTTGCTCTCTCTGACTTCCGTTATCGGTTCCGGGGAAAAAAAAATATCCCTCTTCTGCGAGTCTTGAAAGCGTTGTAAAAACGTCACTTCAATTTTCTGAAAAGACTGATATGCTGCATGGCGCGCCGTCGCGCACTTCTAGTGTTGTACAGTTGCCGTGACTTCTCGCTTGAAGCGCGAGTTATACGCTGTAAATCGCGACGCATAAAGAGGCCGCGAAATTTTTTGTTAATATTTCCTCAAGCGTTAATTACGTTAAGCATCCTAGACTTTGACATGTTTTCCTCGCTAAAGGGGACAGTATAGAGGAACTTTTAGGTTGAGCTGTCCGAGTAAACGGCGATTCTGCAAGGCGGCTAGTCTTCCCATGAAAAGGCGCGCGGTATAAACCATAAAAATGACGCTATAGAAACTAGAGAGGGGTGGCGACGTCGCCTTGAAGTTCCTGCACTATTTTATATAGCTCGCCTTGGTGACGCGAGTTTTGACTCGAGTCTATTTAATTGCTTATCGGGGAAGAAGTTCTGCTTTACATTCTAAACTAAGTAAAGACCCTGTACGCAGCGAGTGTGGAAAAAACTTTCGGAACCAAGAAACTAGGGCCCAAATACGGGGAAAAAGCTTCCGGGAAACCGTAACGTCACGCAGACGTAAACCGCTAGTCCGAGATTTGCGACCGATATTCGAGAAAGGCATCTTTTTCTCCAATAATAACGTTTCCCCCGTCAGATCTATGAAGATAAATTCTTGAAACAATATAGTACCAGTTTAAACAAATTTGCCCTTTCGCGTCCTTTTATGGCAAAATGGGCCCTGCGCCGCCACCGCATGCCGCAGCAGTGCGCATGGATGGCGCGTATGTAAATCACCTCCTTTACAAACTACAATCGGCAACGATGGAAGGAAAATGCCGACTCTGAACAGCCTTATACGGACTTTTATCGACCTCAGCTTGTCACGAGCGATCGTCACTTTTTGGCTCACATATGACGAGCCCATCTCGTCATGTCTAGGTCCCTCTGTGAATGGTTTGTGACCTGTGTATATAAGGCGTCAAACCGTGTTTTACTGCAATAAGAATTATATGGACTCTCCAGGCGCATTTATGCTGCCTGCGTCGCCGTCGCCGTGATGTTCCGTATAAAGTCCAAGGGCGGTAACACCGTCGCCGCGTGCCCTACGCTGTAAGCGCGAGTTAAAGCGTGCGAGGGGAACCGACGATCGCGGCTCCATCCCGCCCGCGCAAAACGGAGGAAAGCGGGTAGGAAGCGCGCCGTCTTCCGTCGCTCGCGAGGCACCCAACGTTTGCGACGCACCGGAGAGAGGGGAGAGAGCGGGGCGGCGTTCTACTGCGGCTACAACTGCGCAGGTGGCGGCTGCGCGGCCGTGTCTTCAGGGCGATCTGCCTTGGGGGCTGAGTCTAGGTGCGTCGGGGGCTCGTAGCTTTGCGCGTGATGTGTGTTCGAGGCGCTCAGTTTGCGTTGACGCGATAGCCAGCACGAAGGTCACTTCGCTCGCTGCTACTGCCGCGTTTCCTCACGCCATCGTTTTGACAGCGAGTGTCTGTGGTCATCGAGTGTGATGTGTTCCTGCTTGCTGTGCGCGCTGACACCATGCTTGTTAGTTTAGTTAGCAAGCGAGTGTTTACAAGTTTATACGGACGATAAAGTACGATCCTTACTTCGTATGGCTGTCTTCTAATTTGCTATCGCAATCGATGCGTCGCTTTCGGGCGAAACTGCGACTTTTTTTCTTTTTTCCACCACGAAGATTGCTGTAAGCATTTTATCAGCCTCGTTTTATCGAGTGAAATTTTGCACACTAGATGATCGACAGCAACCGTTCTTTAAGTATACACTGCTTGTGTAAACTAGATATCTTATACAAAAAGACTCTATTGTGCACAGGGATCCGTTTATTTGCGAGATTTTCGCGCCTGTTAAAATAAACATGGCGTCCTCCGTGCGCCGTGGAAATGCATCACGTTCCTTTTCATAAGATGGTTATAATGAATGCGATGAAGTTGTTCACTCTTCAAGTGAAGACGGCGAATGCACTCCATCGAATCAGAGGTCCAGTGCTGTGAGCGCTATACCGCTTTTATTCTTCAGCAGCTTGCGCGGTGCTTGTAAAGAAATACTACGACTTTTACTTCGGTGCTTCAAAGTAATGTTTCTTTTTCACGAATTTCCAGTGATTGAACTGCGCGATTTGTTCCGCTAAATAAATGTCTAATATTCGCAGTACGAGATTTGTATGTTGTCGAATGTCGTTGTGCTGTCTTTAAAGCCGTTCTAAATTGCGCGCGCTGTTTGCATTATGCGAGTCGATGGAAAACTTTCATATTTGGAGGCACTTTTGCGCAGGGACAACACGATGCGTGAAGAGACTACAGTGCAATTGACTGGGACGTTCCAGGGGTTTAAAAAAAATCATATATACTTTCAGCTTACTGCAATAACAAGTCTCGAAGCGGCGAAACAGTTGTTCTAACACTGCTATCTTGATATAATACTTTCACGAGATCGCACTTGAAATTATGACAATGCCATATGCCTCATGCGAAGCAGGTATGTTTATTTTGGCCGAGGCCGAGTGGTTTCAGCAAACTGCGGTGAAACTTGTTGATAACATGAACGTGCGCTCGGTCTTGAATATTTTCCTCTTCGTGAGGGCGAAAGCTGGCTGCAACCCACCGAAGTGGCAAACTCACTGGAAAGGTTTTAGCCGGCGGTGGGTACGTTGTTTCGATGCCTGCGCATGCATGGTGCATTGTTTTTTGTTTTTGTTTTTGCCATAAATTGGCACTCTGCGAGTCTGCTTCGCTAGTTGCATCCTGGAGGGCATTTCCATAACGGGGCTCCCGGCGCGCCGTGTTGTGGTGGAGTGCCCGAGCTCCACTACCCTGATTCTTGGCTACGTTCTGATGAAGGGTGAAGCCAATCGGCACATACGACGGGAACGAACGAGCACTCGTACTATAACATCATCCAGACAACGCGCATATTGCACGGGCTCGAATCCGTTCTCCTTTCGTGGCTTATTTCTCCATCGCGCTGGTTTTGTATGACAAGTACGCCATACAATACCAAAATCTCTATAGGTGGCCATAGCACGCAACCACTATGAGCGCGAACCAATTCGCGAACCAACCAATTCTATAACAAACAAAAACTATAAACCACACTGTTTACTGCCCAATGACGTGGGACTATGAATAAGTGAAGTAGAGCTCGACGAGAATCAATTAGGGACGATGGAGGCTGCAGGAGGCACAAAATCTCACGAGGCGAAAGTAAACAGTACAAACAAACATGGAAAACTGTTGCGAAACTTCATGGGTGCTAGGAAGCAGTCCAGCCGAAAACAAAGTGCACTGGACAAGTATAGTGACAGCCTCGAGCAAGCGGCAGCCGACTGACCTTGTTCCAGTATAGCGCAGTGTATGTCTATACCAAAGACGAAAAAAAAAACGCACACACAGAAATAATAAAGAAGGCACCCAAAAGCGACTGTGAAAAATAACAGAAGAAAAATGTTGCTCACGTGGCAGCCTATATGGGCTCGCAAACAGGCGGTCAAGCTTTCTCCAATAAACTTCCGGGCAGGCTTGCGGCGCGCCTGGTCCCGACGGGAGCCACGGGGGCGGTACGCGCTCTCCAGGGAGACGCAAGAGGGGACCGTAATCTCGTAAAAATGTGGCTCGCACCTGCGTAAGCGCCTTGCCGCGCGCGCCACTTGGCCGAGGGAGATTGACCGGCGTCCCAGGGCGAACTACTCGCAGAACACGACCCGCGGCTTGAGCGGTGCCGATTTTGCTTCGCGAGGGAAGAGGTGCGAAGAAAAGAACGCGAGAATGGGGGCTCGCGGCGTATGCGGCAAAAGCAAAGCGACGCAGTGTGTTGCTGGCGTTTAGTTGCGCGCTTCCTGGGTAAACATGCGAAAAGCGCAGCCGCCATCCTCGATTCGAGAACGCGTTATTGCCAGGCGCTGGTCGCCCGTGCAATCGTTTCCCACTGATTGTTGTTACGCCTTGCTTTGCTCGTTCATGTCAATTGCTAAGCCTCGTGCTTTCGTCCAACGCTATGTGCTCTTAGATGTATCCAGTAGGTGGCGATGCAAGCACTCGTTACCACGCCAATGTGTAGAGTCTCGCAACTATAGTCAGCTTTGATCGCATGGAATGAGCAAGGTATGTTTACATGTTTTGTAAGCTAGCCCCGTTTGCAGCTCCAAACATCTCGCATTCGCTTGTTTGCTGCCTTGCTAGATTGGAATGCGTGCCTCGAGCGTCCAGCATTAACTTCTTGTTTTTTCCCTTTGCTGTCGGTTCACCTGAAAATCGTATAGCGCAGATCAACGGAGCGAGAAGTCTGTCGCGTGCTCACGGGCGTCCCGGGACCGTCGGGGGCAAAAGCGGATGTGGATCCTTGGAGAGTCGGGAATTGATCGCGCCACATCGCGATTCCTGATCCGCTGGGAAATACGCCAAGTGGCGAAGGAGCTGCTTTCTTTTTTTCTCCCACTCTTTCCTTTCAGGGGCGTTGACAACTTATCCAACTTTATTTTTTTTTAATTTTTACTGTTTTCCTTTCATTTTTTGAGCGTAAGAACAAAGTGAAGAGGAAGCACGTTAGATCAGACACGTGACAAGGACATAGGTAAACGAGAACAAAGAAAGAAGCGAACTCATTTCGGCCGTGATTGCTACGTTTTATTTCTATTTGACCGCTTGCGGGCGCAGTTAAGTGCAACAAGGAAGGATCAAAGCGAGTGCGCAGCGAAATAGAACGACGGGTTTTATTTTGCTTTTCGTCCACCTTCATTCCTCCTGTTTCTTCAGACGCGCTGAACAAAGCACAGTCCTCGTTGTTTGCCCGTGATTTTTTTTTAATTGTTATTAGTATTTCCTCGAGCACTAGAAATGAACTAGAATAGCGGTAAGACAGTGGAACATTGACTGAGCGGTCATCCTAGTACCGGCGTTACCTTTTTTTTTTTCTGCTTTTCTCCTTCGCTGGTTGCCTTCCTTACCCTTTCGGTGGTGCGTGCGCGCGTGTGTCCTTTGTACGTCTTGCGCCGAGCCCCTCGTCCCCATGACCAGCGACGGCCGCGGCACTAAAGATTGACGTCCGCCTCTGGGTGTCACCGTCACTGCAAACGTTTCCGTAAACGACGCTGTGACAGCGTAGAGAGGCTTCGTGCCATGTGTCATCGTGAAGGGGGCACGCCGGAGACGCGAATGCAGAAGTGCGCAACGCCTTCTGTATTCCGCCCCGGTGCAAACCTTACTTGCGCCCTAATCGGTTTCTTGCTTGCGCGCCGGAGCCCTCGCTTCTATGCAGCTCTCCCCCCAACGCCCTCTCTGCGCTTTCTCGCCGGCCCTCTTTCTTCGACGCTTCGAGAAAAGTGCGCATGCTGGGGGAAAGTTCGACACTGTGTTGCACGCGGGACGAGTTTTCTTATCCTGGCGATAATGATGCGCATCAGAGACGCGAATCCTCCGTTGTAGGAAATAAACTGACACGGAAAGTTGTTCTACGGCGAGTATACAAGGCGCGCCAAGGTAAACGGTCTCAAATTTTCTCACAGAAGCTCTAGAGGCTGCGTGCAATACTTACTATATGCAGAAAAAAAATGCAAGAAAAGAAAAAAGAAAAGAGGAGCACATACCAGCTTGCCGTCACGGGCAGCGACCGACTGGCCTTTTTTTCTTTTTCCTATTGCCACCGATAGTGCAATATGAAGAATCAATGAGAGCAGCATTCCGGGCCAAGTTGGTAGTCCGTTACTCAAATCTTACTGCGCAAAAAAAAAATTTAAAAAAATACACAGACGTGAAAGAAGACACACCAAGGTGTGTCTTCTGTTACGTCCATGTCTTTTTCTTTTGTTGTTGTTGTTGTTGCGCAGTAATGCTTGAGTAATGAAGAGTAAAATATTATACGAAAACTAAAAAAAAATAAAGAAAAATAACATGACTGCTGGCTATGAGGACATCGAACCAATTGCCGTGAAACATGTGATCGACATAATACCGAGTTCTCTTGCTCATGTCACTAATCGTATGCTAGAGATATTGGTGTTTTTAGGACCCACTAAACCTAGCCAGAGCATGTCCGGCGCCCCCCCCCCCCATAGGGGGTACATACATACTTAATCATTTATCAACGAATTTCAGTATTACCTGTAATATAAAAAATTGAGAGTTTTAAACCTTCGCATTGAAATATTTTTCCGCAAGAACAATATCATGAGCCGGCGCGAAATAAAGCTACCGGAAAGGAATATCCTGTAAACAAGTATTACTCTCTGTTAAACATGAAATACTATAAATAACTTTGAAGAAGTATTATGCGCTCTTGGTCTGTTCTTAGACCTCAGGAAAGCGTTTGATTCTGTGAACTATGACATTATTTTAACCAAACGTAATGACTAAGAGTTACATGACCAGCACATGACCTAATTCGTAGTTACCTGAAAGACAGGTATCGGTATGTATGAATTAACAATAGTAAGTCTACGAAACTAAATGTATTGCATGGCGTCCCACGAGGATCTTGACTTAGTCATTTGTTATTTGACTATATATGAAACACATTTTTGACGTACCAACTTCTTGACTAGTCATGTATGCCAGTGGCGTAGCCAGAGACTTCTTTTTCGGCTGCTCACTAGGGAGAGGAGGCGGGGCAGGCCGGCGTTGTCACACTTCGTTTTATGCCAAGTGCCCTGGTGCTTAGAAATATTCGGCGGAGAAGGAGGGGGGGGGAGGGTGTAGGTCACACGCCGGGTGTACTTACAACAACGGGCATGTGTTACATCATGCCCTTATTCCGATGAGCCCTGTTTGAATTTGATTCCATTCCTGCTCAGATGGACAAACGTACTGCCGAACTACGCCTGCCTGAACGGCCGCGCGCGAGGCTAAATTCAGCTCCGATTGCGTCATGCGTGAGGCGACAATGGCGCCTTCTGTGTACGCGACCCACGCGTGATCGAGTAATGGCATCTTTCCTCTACACAACCATACCAGAGTAAGGCGCGTGCGTAGTACGCTTGCAAAGATATAAGCGATAATAATTATAAGGCGTTCTCGTTACGTGCGGTTTTAGCAAGCGGCCCCCTCTACAGACGTCCCACGTCAAAAAAGTTTGAACATAAAATTATTGTGTTTGGTGCCAAAAACATGATCCAATTAGGACGCATACCGTAGTGGGAGACTTCGAATTTGATAACCTGTCTTTTTTTCTTTGTTTTTTTTTAACGTGCACCTATATCCAAGTACACCAGCGCTTTTTGCGTTTGCCCCCATCGCATTCAGTATATGGCGCAACACCATAAACTACAGAAAAAACTTTAAACTGCGCGAATAAGACAGGACATGAACAGAAACATAGACGCATGCACACACAAAGCGCTTTGTGTGTGCGTCCATGTTTCGGTTCATGTCCTGTCTTCTTCGCGCAGTTTAAAGTTTTGCTGCATCCATGAACCGACTAGTCCAACAGCATGTCTTACTTCCATAAGCTACGAATGCGGACATGTGACTTGACGACTGCGCGGTTGTGTGGAACTCGGATATCAGTGGGAAGTCAGGGGGCTCTTCAGTCTCTGAGGTCACCGTTTCGTCACGCTCGCAGAGCTGCATGATCACGGACAACCGTTGGGATTCTTTTTAATAGTTTCCAGCGCAAAGAAACGCACGACACGAGAGAAGGGATTAACGTCCTATACCAACTATCCCACCAGTCTGTTTCGTTGGCATTCGCGTGCGTAAACTTCCCGAAAGGCGCAAACTGGATCTCTCCAAAAATAAAATATTGCACTTATCTCGCTTTATTAGCAGCTCTAATGATTGTAGTTACGTTTATAATTTAAGCCTATCGTTAGGCGAGTCTATTTCGTAGTAGTATTTTCTTTGCGAACGAGCGCGTGCTCTGAAATGCTGGGCCTGAATGTTCCTTCATTATAGACCCGCTTCATTTAGCGTATGCATACACGTGCACACCTCCGCCAACGGTGGGACGCGCGCGTGCGAAGGTATCGTGTAACGTCGTATCCTGAAGAGCTGGCGCTTCTAACGAACACCTATTCCTTATATAACTCAGCGAAATGGGCTTTCCGCTGATCGCTTTTGAATATCACGTATAACTGGCAACGTCCCTACTACCCCTCCTCCTCTGTCTTGCTACCCTGCACTTGGGAAAAGGGCACGGGCACGGAAAGTAGGGATTATGTTGAGGAGTCAGAAGTCGAGTCCACCACGTCGGGGCATTTATAAAGTGTCAGGGTTCTCTATTTTGTTGGCATGGCTCGAATACTGACACGTTTAAATCTCGCAATTGCAACATGTTCCATTTAAATTCTGCTTATATAGAAGTCAAATTTCAATGAGTATAAATTGACATAAATGTTATTAAACTGTAATTTGCGCCAGTATACAAGTATGTCTCCAGAATAAAGAAATTCCGGACCGTTTTATGGATTGTCTATCTTTTTTTTTTCTCTGAAACGCATGGCAAGGGGACGAAATGTTTTACATTCCAGACTGTGTATTTCTCCAATGGCCAGATGCATGTATGCTTTCCCCACCCCTTATCATAAAGAAAAGAGCAATCTCGCTGTCCCCCACGAGATGCATTGCCCTGGCATGATTGATTCCATGCCGAGACAGCCGTCGGACGCTTCTATATAGATAAAAAATGATGTTCCACGCTCACGCGCGTGTGGAACTTTAAAGCAGTGCACGGGTGGTGTTTATCTAATGGCGCGCTCTGGGATCGAAATGTCGCAGGGCGTTCGACATTGTCCGCGCACGCAAGCAGCATAAACCCTCCGGATGACAGGTTATTATTAAGAGTCACTTCAAAGACTGTAATACTGAACCAGCAAAGGCCGCTGGGAGTCACTTGGGGCCTTTTGATGCCTATTTCTGATCTGGTCGACTTCAACTGAGAAATTGCAGGTTGTCGACGGCCTGTCGCTATAAAACATGCGGCTCGGAGGCCGCGCTGTCGCTTCAAAGCCAGGCAACACGAGTAAATCGAAACGCGAAGATAAATGCCAGTTGACTGTTGACAGGCCTGACAGCTGTATGGTTTGAGAAAGTGGCATCTGTCGGGCTATCTCGTGACGGTATACTACCAGCTGTGACGCGTCACACTTTGTGCTGTCAACGCCACATGACATACATGCACTCGCTTCATTAGGCGAAGTGACAGTTTGCATCTCTTGTTGTCATCTAAGCCGCATTTTCCGAACGCTGCTCAAAGAACAAGGGTGGCTATACGCTAATGTATCGGCCAGTTGCCGCGAATGGTTCCAACCTTAATGCCCTATCTGGTATAATTCTTTTAGGCCAGTGGATTGTGTGACATTACCTGACTGTATGGGGATCAGACATCTGATCGTGTGCTCGCATTTTACTCTTTTGTAGGCAGCGTTCTGCCTTCCGCTGCTGGCATGAGCTGATGTCAGTACGCTCTGGTACGAGCAGTAAACGTCATGCTGACGTTATTCAATATTGCACTGGGCGTTGGCCAAAGCCGACAGTTTTCCATCGGCCTCATCTCGGGCACCATCGTGATGCGACGCCTGCAACGCCACTGGCACGGACCTCTTTATCACGCCAGCTGCGTGAGACGCCTGCTAACTGCCAGGGCGCTGTTCCTTCTGCGCGGCACGATTTGTCTTGCGTGCTTCGTCGCGCTAACATGTCTCATCCTCGAATATATTTAGAACGCCCTCTGAGAAGTTCAACCGCAACACTAAACCTCGCAATCACTGTCAATTAATGTCTCGCCATTTGAGCGAAACTGCCAATTTTTTTCTCCGGTTCCTCGGGGCAGAAAAAAAAAATAAATATGGCGTGACCGAGGTTCACCTATCTGTCTATCCTCCTCCTTCTTTCTTTCCATATCTAGCAGGCGCAATTTAACAGTTTTTGTCGTGTCTCTCTCTCTTTTTTTTTCCGGTTCAATTTTTTTTTCTTCTTGCGTGGCTTGAGTGGAGTGTTGCCGTTAAGTGTCCACAACATCCCTTCTGTAAGCGCTTCCATAGCTTGTATTATTGCATCACCGATGGTCCTGCACACAAAGGTATGTGTTCGTAAACGCTGTTCGTTATTGGAGCGAGTTTCAAATAATATATTTTTTGGATACCACGCATGACTGACATGTTCCTTTTCGCATATGAGCCGCTCTTCAGTATGGAATAGCTCCGTGCAAGGTGAATCTATGCATGGTACGCAAAAGGGAAGTTGTCGCCTGTCCAATGCGAAAACTGCCGTGTAACAAGTCGTGCATGCGCCAGTTGATTAGCATCTATAGAGAGCCCTGCACTACGGCGTCCCTCATAGTCCTTGTGCTTCTTGGGGCATTAAATTCAATTAGTCAATGAAAAAAAAAGCTAAATAGGTGCGAAATTCTGGCGTGGCGCGTTCTACCTGTACATATCTGGAAGGAGTTCACTGCCAGGCTAAGTTCACTGCCAAGTTAAGCTTAAAGGGACTGACAAATGATTTTTTAAGCACCGAACTTTTTATGGCTTAATAAAAAGCTCACCCTCGGTAGTGTTTACAACTTCAGCGGTTACTTCCAGAAGCGCGTGGAAGTTTTGTAAGACGAATTTTTCGATCTGAGCAGCCGCTAAAAAAGAAGGGGTCCCTCCTCCAGCAACGCTGAGAAGTGGGAGCGATGACGATAGCCCGCCTCGCAAATTGTGAAAGCCGCCTATGGCTCTGCTTTCACATGAGTGAGTGCAACTTTGGTTCCCCACCTGCATTTTTACCTTTTCAACCACTTTTGAAGATACAAGGTAGACTTTTAGACCGTTATTATATTTGTACCGCCTTTTGCCCCCAGGTGCACGACTACGTCGTGGCTGGTGTCGGAGTCGAGGACGATACCAATTGCTGTCCCCCAGATATTGGACCTTGCCGTTGGGTGCGGGAGTTGGCCGAGGTTGTGGAGGACTTTGAGATGAAAACTGGAGGTTTATTTACATTATTTACAGTGAGAGTACAAAGAAATTAACAGTCATAAAGTCATTACGGGCCGGCAGCAACTCGGACGCTGCGGCCCGTGGCAAGAAGCTCGAAAGAGATCAATGAAGGAATGCTCCCTCGCTGCTCCCGGTCTCTGGCTTTTAACCCTTTCGGTGTCTCGAAGTCACGTCACGTTCGGCCAATCAGCGAGCCCGCTCAGGTGGCGTCATTTTCGGCCAATGGTAGGCGCCCGTGCGATTGTGTCACACCCGGCGCACAGGGTCGCTCCTTGGGCTTACTTCTCTCTGCGGTATTGCCTTGCTGGCTTGCAAGCGCCGTCACAATAGGCGGCGGAAAGGGGCGACCGACGTTTCAGTGCTACAAAGCAGCTTTGCTCGGGACCTGCGTTTCCTGGAACCGTGCCAGGCTCCCGCTACACTTTCGGGAAGAGTCAAGCAGTGAATAGCTCCACCTGCGGCGCACGAGGTGGGGGACGCCAACTCGTTTGCATGTGCCGCGCCTCGGGAACGGGGTAGATCTGCTTCTGCGTTCCTTACTTAGGTGGGGCGCGATTCGATGTGGTCTGGTGAACTCAAAGTAGGCTCAGGAAAAGGTCCCATATCTAACACTGGCTAGCCCCCTCGTCGTTATTCTGTCAATAGACGAGCCAAGCCAACCCATCCAAAACGAAAGTGAAGGCAGCGCCACTTTTCTACTCACTGCAAACGAACGCTTATCTGCACATTGTAAGTTAGAAAAATCGTATAATAGAAAAAAGTGTACTGCATTTCAGTGCTAATAAATGGACCAGAAACCGCGTACACTAATAGGTCATGCTACAGGCCTTCATGTTCTTGCCGCGTGGGGCGCCAAATCTTTTTTTAGGCACTTTCAGTGAAGAATTGAAAATATAAATCCATGTTTAATGAGAAAAAATATGCCTCGTTTTAACCAATACGATAGGCAATCTTTCGATCAGCGGTATTTTCTCGATTCTTGTTCTAAGCGGTTGTCTGTCCCCTTAAGCAAAATATCATCCGTTACTCGCCGCTGTGGCTCAGTCACAATGGCGTTATGTTGCTAAGCACGAGGTCGCGCGTTCGATTACCGGCCGCAGTGGTCGTATTTCGATGGCGGTGGAATGCAAGAAATCCCTCTCCTTTCTGAGTGTGCACCTTACAGAACCCCAGCTGGTTTGAAATAATCCTGGTAATCCCCTACCCCACTACGGCGTTTCTCATATAGTTTTGGGACCCACAATTTTATTTTGAAACATCTTCCGCTGCCGAGAAGCCCCTTTCTGAAAGGCTTTCCCCGAACGATGACTGAAATGTTTCCCAATAAAGTTGTAATTTCTTTTCACGATTCCTTGCATGCTTAGACGTTGAATGTACGGAGGGGCACTCATGGCGCACTTTTTCTTCTTAGTTTTAAGCAACTTTACAACGCATTCTATGGCAGTTACTGTGAACTCGCTCTTCGTCTATTCATTTATTTGCCTCTGCGAGGAGAGTATGCACGCATAGGTCAAACGTAAAAGGCAGGAAATGCCATGCAATCCAGAAGAAGAACCGACGCCAGAGGTCTTGTATTTCACAAAAATAAATAAAGAAGCGAAGCATTTATGGCCCTGTTGGGCCACTGGTTCACGCTTTAATTTCTTCTCTGCAATCAACCAGGCCAGCGCCAGACGCTTCCCGCAAAGGCCAAATCGTTTTATTTCGCGCGCCTTTATGCGCCATGACGGAACAATAGCCAGGGTGAAGTGTTATGCCGGGTGACCTATTCTTTCCGGCATACGTGCGCTGTTCGTCGCGACTGTGTGCATCGAGGCGATGATGCGTGGGCTTTCGAAAGTGTGTGGCCATTTTTGAGGGCATTCCTCCCAAATAAATATTTCGATGTGCCAGTTCCCCACGTGTAGCATCGGTAAAGTAATAATTAAGCCGCCGTCTGGCATACAGAACAACAGAGCGAAAGATAGATTTAGAACAGAATAACCGTACTTGAGTTTTAAACCTTACACGTGTGTAAGACGTGTTCCGTGTGCTTACATTACGCGGATTTACGCTTAATGAAAGGCGGCTATTGTCATCCTCCAAACAGTAGCCCGAAGCGACGCAGGAAACCTTTTATTTGTGGCTTCGGGCTGCTCTTGACTGGGTGACCGTTTCCTTTTCGTTAAACTTCCTCCACCTTGCAGGCTTTCGCAGGACTGATTTGACGTGTGCTTTCGTCGCTTGTGCTCGATCGCCTCCTATATGCTCGTCTGTCTGCGAAAAATTAACTGCAGCTTTAGTAACACTTCTATTAAAGAATAGCTAGGTCAGTGGCATAGTTGCCGTGATCAAGTTGGTTTCGCAATGGCTTGCCCGCTAGTGGCAGTTTACCAGTTTCGAACAGTTGGCAGTTTGCAACAGCTGCCCAGCGAACATTATACATGCCATTTGAATTTTCAACAACAACTACTACTACTGCGCGTCCTAAAAGACTGCTCACTCTTACGCCATACAAGTTCGTTTGTGGTAGCACGTGTAGGAGACCTCATTCCTCGTTGCGTTGTCATTATCACACTTGCATTTAGAGCTGTTACGTTCGCGGTATGTGTGTGTGCGTGTCATAAATATACACTTGTTAAAACCACTGTCGAAAGCTATTTGTTTTGAGTTACTTAACGTCTCAACTCAACGTCTGGATTGCGGGCGACGCCGTATGTGGCGGACTCCTGCGAATTAATTGTGTCTGCCTACATAGCATTATTGTCTGCTCCTATAAGCCGTAAGGTGAGGCATTTAGGAAAGCTGCGGCCACGATTTCCTCTTCTGCTCTTACTTCCTGAACTGAACTCACGAAAATTATTGAATTCCACCGTCATATAAATGTGTGGTGACCAGGACCAAAAACTGAATTAATTCAATGAATCATTATGGATTTTATCATTTCTATGATCTATTCCAAACCACTAAAAGCATCCGCACCTTCCTGCTTAGCAGCAGAACGCCACGGCCCTTGAGCCACTGAAGGAGATATAGAAATTTGTGTGCACCGATAAGAATTTAGCTCAGGCACGTTATTGATTCGTAATTACGCGGTGAAGGTGCAGCTCATAAACGAAACTGTCCTTGCTCGTGTTAACAAGTTATGCGGATGAACATGTGCAAATGCTTCAAGTATCCTATCACGTGATAGGATACTGTGGCAACTACTAATGTCATCATGCCGGTACATTTGCGTTTATTGCCTTTACGTATGGGCGTCATGGGAGGTGCATATACTGTCATCGCATGCATGAAGTAACAAGGTTACTGGTACGAGACAGGGTTATAGTTGCCTTTACTATCTTAGCGTTCAGTGTGTTTTTTGTTGTTGTTGATACTAAACGTATTAGTAATAAACAGAACAAAAAAACGCTGAACGATTCATACGCCACTGAACGCATTTACTGTGCCAGCTCTTGTGCTCTCAGGCTCAGAGCTGACAGCGTGCCACCTTCTAAAGAACAACTCGTTAATTCTGGTCCACACAACGTCGTCCGCTGTACTAGTGCCTGCTGTGGCCTCCGAAATACATGCACTGTCGCCACCTCACTCTAAGTCTGCGTAAGCTGCAACACCTTGCACAAATAACCAAGTGCTAAAGTGCGAATGTTGTTCGATATCACATTGGTGAGCGCGTCCCGCTGTACCATGCAGGGCGTGAGTCTGATCCCCAGCAAAAGTAGTGGTGGGCGGATTTTGTTGCAATAGCAATTATATGGACACTATATGGATACAGACACTATATGGACACAATATTGGTAATGGACACAGAGGGTGTGGCCGCTACCGTCCGCTCCGCCCTTGCCCTCCTTTCTCCCGCTGTCGCGGCACTGCCGTGGTGCCGGCGGCGGGCGCTTCTTACGGCTTCGCGCGTGATCCACGGCACTCCGCTCCTCCGTCTCCGTGTCGCGTGGCTGTACGGCTCTCAGCCGTGTCTCTCGCTTCCCCGTTTGCGGAGCGCGTTCCTCAGTGGCGTTTGTCGCCTGTGGCAGTGCTTGCACCTGGCTGTCCTTTTCCCGCCTCCACTCTTGCCCTATACCTCCCCTTACCTGGTGCAGTGCCGTTGCGGTGACTCGAAAGGCAGTTATAGCGTTTCGTCCCCTTCAACTTCCCACCCCAACTTTGTGCGGCCACATTGAGACCTGTCTGTGAGTGAATGAGTGTATGACCTCTACTCAATACCCCTGTTCTCCACCCGTTTCCTTATTTCACCTCAACAAGAACATTAAATAATAATCGCTAATCTCTCCCTCATCTCCGCGGCGCTGACCCACTGTAAGATGGCGCGTCGCCGGAGCGCCATCTCGATAGATGCAGAACGAGGTGTGGGCTGCCCAACCCGAAGCGCAGAACCCCCTCCGTTCGGCACTGCGTGTTCTGTATGCGGTTGCCTGTTGTTGAAGTAAGGCAGCAGCTGCGCTCAAATATCGCATTGCCAAGAAGCGTAATCGTCGGCCAATTTTTCCCGCGCTTTCGCCATACCTTCCTTCGCTTTCGGCCTCATGGTTCCGCTGCACCCTCCTCCACTTTTCTCCTCGCTCTCTCTTAGCTATCGCAGCCTTTCATCTTGCGCTGCGCTGCGCGTTTGCTTTCATCCTTCGTTGCGCTCGCTTACGAGGGACAACGCCGACGCTCGCCGCAGGAACTGGCGTCTAAGTGCTGCGCTCTAAAAAGCTCCCGGTATCATCATCATCATCAGCAGCAGCAGCAGCAGCAGCAGCAGCCTGGTTACGCCCACGGCAGGGCAAAGGCCTCTCCCATACTTCTCCAACTATATACCCTGATCATGTACTAATTGCGGCCACGTCGGCCCTGCAAACTTCTTAATCTCATCCGCCCACCTGACTTTCTACCGCCCCCTGCTACGCTTCCCTTCCCTTGGAATCCAGTCCGTAGCCCTTAATGACCGTCGGTTATCTTCCCTCCTCATTACATGCCCTGCCCATGCACGCCCGTTTCTTTTTCTTGATTTCAACTAAGATGTCATTAACTCGCGTTTGTTCCCTCACCCAATCTGCTCTTTTCTTATCCCTTAACGTTACACCCATCATTCTTCTTTCCATAGCTCCCGGTATTATATACAGGTATTATGTTGTGACATTGCTTCATTACGCAGCCTCATAGAGGCGCTTCCTGGCACTTTATGGCTCAAGATGCCTTGCTTTGTGTGCAAGTCGGTTTAACTTGGAATGTCTGCAAGCAGTACGAGCATTGCAGTGTCGGTCGTGCGCGATGTTTTCTGCTCAATAGACCTATACGTCAGGAACGAAGCTTCGGGTGTGGAGGTGGCCAGACGACAACAGCATAACGACGATGACGACTTCACGGCAGCCACCGTCATCGGAAGCGTAACAAAAAAGACGGGCACAACAAACTCAGTTTCAAGCCTGTTAACTATACTGCTCCAATAAAAGCGGGAAATGCGCAAGAGTACGTCGTAAATGGAAGCACTTGGTGATCACTCGTTAATTTCTTTTTTTTTATAACAGTGGAATCACCAGCATTACAGGGACACAAGAAACACTAAATGTGCTTATTGATAAAGTATTGTTTAAAAACTCTGTTTTCCTTATTTTTACCCAAGAGTTTGATAACTGGCAAATAAAATGAACGCAATAGTTCCATTTCTTGACACAGTGTCTAAAGTTCGACATCTGTACTATTTGAAACTATTTTGTCGCATTTGCACCGTTGTGGCGTAGTAACAGTTCTGTGTTTGGCTCCTTTATGGTGAAATGCAGTTCATTTTTTACCGGTGAAAGGTTCGCTTGGCCCGAGCAGATGCCGTCAAATACTGTGACGTCATAGCGAGCTTGGGTGGAAACTCGGAAGGTGGATCCACCATCTGTCTCTCATTCTTGTGTCTCTTCTGGATTATATGCCAAGCCTGTTCTTGCGGTAAGAACAACTGTTTTGGTATATCGTAGAACTGGTAATCTACTAATGCAGCTCAACTTAATAATATATTTAATGTCCCTTTGAATACAAACAAGAACTATGGCAGGAGAGAGAGAGAGAGAGAAAGAGAAAATGTATGTATTGTTAAGAAAACAAACGAAAAAAAATACAGGAAGAACTCGACGCGACTGTGCCGTTTGGTGGAGCCGCAACCGATAGACTGCAGCAACTGCGCAGTTTGCAATTTGTGCGGCAGTGAACATGGCGGTTAATTAACACTGTCATTAGCCGCTCGAGTCGGGTGCCGCGCGCAGGTCGGGAACGACGGCTGAAAGTGAAAGGTGAAATCACGGAATTGCCAGTTCGAGCGTCTCTCCGCTGCTCGTTTGTAAGCGAAAACTGAGCCGATATACTACGTTTTCTCGGCCAGTGCGTTTTCTTAATTCACATTCATGTACGCGTTAAAAAACTTACTTCAAATGACTGTCGCCAAAAGCGACCATGGGTATGGCTCGGGTTGCCTAATTAAGTTCATTAAGCGATCTCGCTGCTTCCTCATTATCTATGCGCCTAAATGTCGTGACTTTTCGTACGACGTGCATTCGCAAAGCGCTCATCGTTTCATGTCTGTTTTCTGTTGCAAAGCGCCTTCCAGGATTGATGATGATAATGATGACGCCCCAAAAGCACCATCATCAGCATCTATATATTTCTTTGTCAATTCTTTTTGCTTTGGTGTACGTACCCAGCTTTGTATGGAACTCGTTTAATATGGAAAAATTCCACCAAATAAAATTTCTGTCTATCCTTCTTTTCTTATTCAAAAGCAGCTTGTATTAGCTCACAAGTGGCGTTGTCGTGGTCACGCAAAAGCCCAGTTGCTCCCAGAGCAGAGCAGGTGCGGGATAGGGCAGTTTGACGAGTTGACAGCTGCGCCGGCGCTGGAGCGTGAGTCAATAGCGACGATTCCAGCTGCATAGGCGCACGCTCACTTCACGCTCGCAACCAGTCAGAGTCGTTTCGTTTCTGCAGGGGAGGGAAAGGGCAGGAAAGGGTTTCGCGCGCGCAGCAAGGTCGATCCAAATAGGTCGCGAAGCTTAGGGCGAAAAGCGGTTCAGTAGAAATTGTCACTGACATCAGTGAGGGTGGTTATGGGAGCAGCAATTGAAGCGTGTTTATGTTTGGAGAGAACAAATATTGGCGAAAAAAAGCGTCTTTTATTTCAAGCGAGACACAGTTAGATTCATTCAACGAAAATAAAATTTCCGGTCAATTGTATATATTCGTGACGAGTTAAGAAAATATAGGTTTATTCAATATGTTTAATATTAATAAATACATTTCCTTTCAGCGCCCATCATTACAAAGGCCGTTGACGCCGCTATCACTCGCAATGCACCTATTCAAACGTGCAGAAAGGCGCGGTCGTAAAGTTGACCTCTTGAAATACGCCCACCCGCCGTGGTTGCTCAGTGGCTATGGTGTTGGGCTGCTGAGCACGAGGTCGCGGGATCGAATCCCGGCCACGGCGGCCGCATTACGATGGGGGCGAAATGCGAAAACACCCGTGTGCTTAGATTTAGGTGCACGTTAAAGAACCCCAGGTGGTCAAAATTTCCGGAGTCCTCCACTACGGCGTGCCTCATAATCAGAAAGTGGTTTTGGCACGTAAAACCCCAAATATTATTATTATTTGAAATACGCCCCCCTCACGCGTTTTGCTTTTTTGCTTGTCGAAGTTTGTCTGTGACGCGGGTAGCTTCATCACTTTTTAACCTGATCAGTCAAAAGTAGGGAGTTACGACCGCCAGATAATTCTGTAGTTTTCATGCGATGCGCCAGACGACGGGCTTGGCATCCGACAATATGATCAGCACTCTACACGTAAAGCTTTCGCGGCCTCCAAAAAAAGTATGTTCTGTGCAGGGGTTCGATTTCGACAACCGTACGGCTGGCCTTTTCCTGCATCACTTTCCGCGCTGAAAGCTCCAAACGCCCATCAAGTGGAATGGCGGGGCATTTGAATATATACCTAAAAACGCAGGCCAACAACACAAATTTCGCAAAATGACGCCACTTCTGTTTCTAACGGATGTGGCGTCAAATTATTTTTTCTTCCTTCGGAAGTGTTCCCTCCTCATACACATGGCGCTAAGCCCCATGAACCGTCTATGAACCGCCATGTTTTGAACGTGTGGGCTCCTATGGAAGCTTCGCTACAAGGTGTATTTACCTTGAGCGCTGCGCTGGCCTCGTTTCCGTTCAGTTCAGTCTCTGAAAATGGACGGGACGGCCACGCGTTGTGCGTTCTCCCGAGGAACCGGCAGCGTTCGACGAGCGGCGGCGAGAACTCGCCCGTGAAAAGGCTCGTTGATCTAGCCTTTAGAGCTGTCCTTGCCCAGTCAATCCGATAGCAACGAGAAGAAGATCCCGAGCTGAGGGAGTCGGAGGCCAAAGCAATCCGGCACTGTTACTTGTAAGTTACTTATTAACCGTGACGAAGGTCATGCGCACGCAGGACAAGCTTCGCTTACCCCATTTTTCCGGTAGGGGAAAGGTTGGCCTTTTTTTTCTTTTTTTGCGATGAATAATTTCGCCTGACTTGGCCATGACTTCAACCTGTCAGTGTTGCAGTTGTATCGCTATATGTTAGGAAATTTTCACTTTCATGATTATGCGTAAGGGGGGAGTGAGATAATGGGATAGTGAACTCGCGCTTGTTTTTTCTCGTAATAGCAAAATCAAGGTACAATGCTACTGCGACTGCTGGCATTACGACGATTACTAAAATAATAATAGGTAATAAATAAATAATCTATTTATTTAACGCCTCAACCCAAAACTTCGGCTACGAGAGACGCCATTAGTGGAGGGAGGGGATAATTTTGACCATTTCGGATTTTTCAACGATGCATCTAAACCTATAGTACACATACCCGAGACCTCGCGCATTGCAGCATAACGCCGCATGACTGAGCCACCACATCAGTCTACAAACACATATCAGCGCGAAACAGCTGAGTGGAGTTACAGCAAGGATTTCAATCACAGAACTATACGCTAAAATTAATTGTTTAGCGCATTGGGTATAGGCTCATTGCTGTTTACATTGCCACCTGCCGCGGTGGCGCATTTACGGCTAATGAGTTGCTCGGCCAAGCACGAGGTCGCGGCTGCGATTCGCTGTCGCGGCGTCCGCATTTCGATGGGGACGAAATGCGAGAAACCGCCTCTGCACGGCGCATTGGGTGAACGTTAAAAAAAATCAGGTTGTCGAAATAATCCCCAGTCCTTCACTAAGGCGTGCCTCACTACGGCGTGCCTCAGGCGCGGGCCAAGGCCCTCACCGAACAACACGCCCAAGACCCACACGCTTGGTACGTGGACGCAGCGGAATACAAGCAGGAAGGCTTCGCGGCAGTGGTCGTTGCGGCGGCTACCGGCACCACGACAACGGCAGCGAGCGTGCGGTGCACGGACGCCACAGACGCCAAGGAGGTTGCCGTCGGTCTGGCGATCTCCGTGGCCGCGAGTGTCGCACCGTGCTCAAGGACTCGAGGAACGCCGTGCGCAACTTTGCCAAGGGGCGAGTATGCGCGCCGGCGGCCGCCATCATCGGCAAGCTCCAGCTCCAAGACCGCGGCAGCACTATCCGTATCAAGTGGTTCCCGGCGCACGCCGGCACGTGTGCATCCTCACCGAATCACGAGACGGTCCATTCGGCGGCGCGAGCGCTTACCTTCCGGGCCCCGAAAGTGACTGTTCCGCGGGGTGGTTCGAAACCAAGGACCGAGTGACCAGTTATAGCGAAGTCACGAAGTGTTACCACTTAGCTCGACGTACAATGGCGCCTCCCTACCCGGCACTCAGTCGGGAGGAGGCCGTCATCCTGAGACAGATGCAGACCGGGTCACTCCTAGCCCCGGCAGTACACGCGTGCTTCACTCAGAACTCAATCCAAGTGGTGTGTGCATTGTTTGTGCAGTGGGTCCGGCGGACCAATGGCACGTCATGTGGGACTGTGCCAGGTTCCCGACGGCAGCTACCTCCAGGACATACCCGCCCCAACTTCAAAGGGCAGTGCAATCTATAGACAAGGACACTCAACTATGGGCCGTCCAGCAGGCCCTGGGTGCGCTCGAAAAGCACAAGCCTCACGACCCTCCACAAACGGGCCAAACTGGGATAGTGCAGAGTAGGGCATAGCCCCGGGTCGACGCTTGGCCAGCGCCACTACGCGTTAAACCGTCGGTTGCCGGCATTTAAAAAAAAGTTTTTCCTATCCTATCCTATCCTATCACCAAGTGTCGATAATGACACACAAGTTTAGCGAGACACAGAAAACCTTCAGAGCACACATGCGTTCATGCGCATAAGAAGTATCACAGTATTGGAAAGTGACGCCGCTAATGTCAGAAATCTCTGTCAGAGCAACAATTAAGCGCGCGTTGGCTTTCTTGCACCATTTACACAATCGCATGGAATATGTGGTCGCTAATGAACATGATTCCTTTATTGTGCAATCACGTAAAGAGTTCCTCAGGGTGCTCCGAATTCCAGACCCTTCTTTTCCTCATTTACATCAACAATCCTCCTGCGTCAGTTCATTAAAAAATAAGATTATTCGCTGATGACTGCGTACCTTGCAGGGAAATACTCTAGGCGACGCATTCATATTTCAATCTCATCTCAGCAACATTGCTCGTTGGTGTGACACTTGGAAAATGAAAATGAACACTTGCAAGGGTAAATCAATTACAGTAACGTCACCTGCTATCGATTCTAATCCCCGTTCTTATAGTATCAATAGTTCCCTTCTAAATGATTTCGTATAAGTACCTAGACGTTAACATCACTAATGATATTTCCTGGAGTTTGCACGTCGAAAAGATTGTTAATAGCGCCAATCGCATGATTCGCTTCCTTCGTCGCAAGAAGAGTGAGAGAGACGGGGAACGGTTAACCAGACGGAAAAATCCTATTTGCTACCCTATACGCTGAGGAATCAGGAGAGCGGGAGGTAAAGTGACAGGAAAGTTGAGAAAGAGAAAGAAAGGAAACACAGATATATACAATCACAGTCGGTCACTGTCACCGCATACAATAACCGCACAGCACAGTATATCACTTGTAGCACTGTAAACATCAGTTCAGGCTACGGCCTCTTGTCCTAGTCTGTTGTCTTTAAAAACTGCGACAGAGCCCTCGTCGCTCTCCGCTACGGTGGCTTGTGATGTTCACCTTCGCCGCAACTTTTCCCAAACCCCAGTATCCTTAAAACTGCTTATATACATGCAAGGCATTAATCCGATCAAAAGTTGAATATGCCTCGTCTGTCTCGGATCCCCAAACTAACTATGGAATGCAGTCAATAGAGAGTTTTAGAATAGGGCCCCAAACATTTTGGGGCCCCAAAGAAATAGCGTCGAAACCATTGCGCATGCGCGAGACGCAAGCTGCGTTTGAGATCTACGTTGGGAACGCTATTTCACCGATTTAGCGGGAGCCGAAATAGCGGCCCCAAAACCTTTGCGTCAACAAACATGGCAGCACTAGTCGAAGCGACGGCTCTTAGCACCAAACCGGGCTCGATTCGTGCTGACGGGTTCAGTTCCTAAGCTATAGGAAAAGCGTGACTACGGTTATCGGTTTCTCTCGACTAACGTATGTAATGAACATCGATTCATTAGACGCCGGTGATTCCGAATTCGATTGTGGATTTTATGGCTCGTAGCCTTAACACGGCTAAGCTTGGCTGGTGAAGGCAGGTAAAGTTGGTTTGCTCAAAACTAAGCGTAACTAATTGTTTGCTGCTTACAAAATAACCTCTAAAATGTAATTAAACGCGAATACACGCAAGTCAAAATTACTATTCCTATCATATATAATGGTATATCTTATTTAATTATTTGTAATAGCTGTTCTTTCACGCCGTTGTGGCGCTGTCAGCGCAAGACGCTATCCGCAAACGCAAATCCCTATTCTAAAGCTCTTCATTCCTGCTTGTCCCAACGCTAACACCCGCAAAGTTCTTTGGGGCCCCAAACTATTGGGGCCCCTATTCTAAAACTCCCTAATAAGAGGCCCCCTCGGACGCTGGCTGCCGGCGCGGTAAAATAGGTGAAGCAGCGGTCACTGGCGCCCGATTTGGCGACCACTGGGCCTCTACTACGGCACCGACTGCTCCCCTGGGATAATCAGTGATGTTTTTTCAATAGTAGAGCGCCGTAAGAAGCAAGAAAGGTTTAATGCGGCTTGACTGACTCAGCACCAGCGCCAAAGGCGCGAGAAAGTCTGTCCGATGTACCTCCAGAGGCAAAGTTGTGACTGGTGCTGCGGAAGTCGCGGGGCGCGGTAGTGCTGAACTTAGCGTGGCAAGTTGGTGGCTGGACGTAATTATATTTCTTCAATAGTGCTTTTTACTAATTGTAACAATGTGTCAATATTTCGCATGATTGGCGGCGCCTCCAGGACACCAAAGCGGCAACGGGGACACCAAAGCGGCAACGAGGACACCAAATCTCCTTGGGTTGGGGCTCGCCGAGGCATGCGCCTGCCAGGGGTGTATAAGATCGGCTGTCCGCTGTCGCGGACAGCCAGTTTTTCGTCCGAGCATCCCCTGGCACGCTTCGGCCTCCCGTTACTCCTTGGGTGCCCCGGAGATCCTGCGCCGCCTGCTTTATTATAACCTCAGGCGCTCTCCTGAGGCCTCCGTTTGCCGGTTACATGTGCCCTCCTGGAGCAGTATTTGTAAAAAATCCAATCTATCGTCGCGATGAAAAAAGCGACCCGCGACTTATACAATACCAGTCAGAACCTTTCCCCTTCAGACACAGCGATGATCAAATGGGGCGACGGTGCCCACTGCCTCACAGCGCGGACATCCAGCTTCGGAGGGTAAACAAACTCCACCCCACTCCGCAGTGCCGGCATGTCTAGGGGACAAACGCATACAACACGCGCTAAGAAATCTCCTCCGTAGTGCCTAGGCAGAGTCCTATATTCAAGGACCAAAAGCCCCAGCTTTTCTCGCTCGCGCCCGCTCTTACTCGCGCCTGCGCACAAACGGCTGGCGATCCCTCAAATGAACGACTCGTCGTACTTGCATGGCCGCGCGCGGTCGCACGCGCCGTATCTTGAAAGTAGTGTGTACTGCGGACGCCTCATACCTTTGTGCACGCTGTTTTCTGGCCGGTCTCGCGTTGAAGCGATAGACAGCACGAAGGTCACTTCGCTCGCTGCTGCTGCCGCGTTTCCTGACGCCAGCGTTTTGACAGCGAGTGTCCGCGCTCATCGAGTGTGATATCTTCGTGTTTCCTTGTGCGTGGTGACACCATGCTTGTTAATTCACTTAGCAAGCGAATGTTTCCAAGTTTATACGGCCGATAAAACTACTCTCCTTAGTTCGTATAGCTGTCTACTAATTTGCTATCGCGATCGATGCTTTGCCTTTCAGGCGAAACTGCGGCTGTTCTTTTACAGGAACGACCGGAGACGACCATGTGCTGTTGAGAGGTTCGATAACTCCGTCTTGAAACATGTCTTGCACTTGCGTACGAATCGCTTCGCGTTCTTTTATTATTATTATTATTATTATTATTATTATTATTATTATTATTAGTAGTAGTAGTAGTAGTAGTAGTAGTAGTAGTAGTAGTAGTAGTAGTAGTAGTAGTAGTAGTAGTATTAGTATTATTATTCGAAAGCATGTATACACTTGAAAGAGAGGAACAGCAAATGCCACCGACAGGGGCACAACGCCTGCCTATTGGGGAAGGAGAGGACTGAAAATAGCAATGGAAGATGTGAAGGACGGAAAGAACAACCAAAGAAAGAACAAGATGACGGATCTGAAATGCTCAAGTAATACAATGACAAATAGAGTACATGAGTAAGGAAAGAAAAAAAATCACTGCTGGTCGCGCTGTGCTAATAATGTTTAAAAAGATAGAGAAAATAATGTTATCGAAATATATCCGACGATATTTCCGACGTCTTTTCGATGAAAATATGCTCGCCTGCTACTCTTGTTGGTTATTTTTTTTTTTGGCCATCTAAAGCCTGTAATTTTCTCTCACAAATGGAGTTCAGCGAAAATTGGATTGGTGGAATTTGCGCTGAATTCACTCAATGTTCCTGCGTGCTCTCAGAGTCATCGATTAGTTTGTCCGCGCGCTGCCACCTGCTATCCTCCCAGCTGGCTCAGATGGTGGAGCGACGGCGGTGCGGTGCGAGCTTCGATCGCCGCGCCTGTACTAATTTCTATTCAAGTGCGAGGCTTAGTTTCCCAGGAACGCCTGAGTTTCCTTTGCAGCCGTCATGCTCAGGAGGATGGCAGCTTCTGTGTCATGGTTCCGTTTGACGAAAAAAAAAATGTCTCTCTTGCGCTTTATTCTAATATTGCGTCACGTGACTCGTGCTGGCGAGCGAGGCAACTGCAGTACAATTTGCGTGATACTTGATAAACTTCAGGCAAATACTGATGTCTCTAATAGTGTAAAGAGCATATTATCGTATATAGGCCGGCATTCCGGCGCCAGTCTTTCGTGATGGCGATCACCGTTATGTCGAGGCGATCGCCGCACCGATAACCAATCACAGACGGCATTTACGTAAAAGAAGTTTTGATAACACGGTCCCGGCTTTCATGAAACTTTTCGGCCCTTGTTTACAAAGCATATTGTAAGTTAGGCGGATTCGTATTAACAAGTCTCAGCCAATCTTGACAGCGAGCATAAGATTACCGAAAGCGAGTAATAGCCAATGATATATAGCTCTTACGAGCTAAAATCAGCGAGAAGTCAGCCTCTGCTTGGTAAATGTCTTATGCGATGGGTGTTGGCAGCAGTGATCGTTTCATCATTCCCATTGCCATCACGAATGTCTGGTACTCGAAGGCCTGCCTACGCGAAAACACTCTTACACCTATAGGACGTTTTATGGACACGGACCCCGGTTGTTTAGACATTTTCGTACACACGAAGAAGGGTTTGTGGAGGTGGCACAGGCAGAGCGACCGAGTCTGCTGCCTTCTTGCGTCAGCAGTTGGCGCTGCCGTCCCACACTTCGTGCGCGCGTTTTTTTTTTTCTTGACGCGAGGTAATGGTCACATGGTAATATTCACAGTATCCAGCCCCTTAATATTATCGCATAATATTATCGCCGCTGAAATTGTCCAGTCGAAGAACAATAAAGAAAACGATGACGATTATTTAGCAAGGCTTTGCTTAAGGAAAGGAACCTAGACTGCGATTACCATGTGCTTTGTTATAATGTCCTATGCGAACTTCCTGTTGTATATACGTAGTACAGGAAACGGTTCTTGAAAAGAAGTCAATGTCAGCGTCCAGCCTTGAAATGTTCTGCTCTTATAGTTTCGTGTTGTGAGGAAGAGACAGTTCCGACGCAAGATACAGTCGCACATGGTGTCTAAATGGCACGTGCAGTGATGACAGATGTTTCACGTGTAATTCGCAAGTAGACACATCTTTATCTTTACACAACCTCGCACAAAGGTGCGTACTTTTCGAAGCACATCATGAACCATGATTATCATGACTCCATATCTCGAATAAGCGCAAAATATGGGAGGAAGTTCTACGCACAACACCAGCGTACTTTAATCATAATTACGTGCATTTCAATACATTGGCATTCGGATTAACATGGAATGTAGAAACGCCTGTGTGCTGCACTTATAGTTAGATTAATCCTAAAGAGCCCTAGGGAGCCAAATTAGTTGTGGTTGGTGTCCGGTATGCTTGATCCTTGACGTAGCCCCAGAGAAAGAAATCGAGGGGGGTTAAATCTGGCGACCATTCCGGCCAAGCAATGGGTCCCTGCCGTCCAATCCACTGCTGCGGGAATACTTCATGCAGCGATTTACAAGCTTTGCTGCTGCCGTGCGCGGGAGCACCATCCTGCTGATACCAAATATCCTTGATCCTAGCCAATGAAACTTCGCAAAGAAAATCCTCAAGCGCCCCATCAAGGATGTAGTTGACGTATCTTTCGCCTGTAAGCGTGTTATCAAAAACACGGGGCCAATGATAGTGCCACCGTAAATTCCACACCACACATTAACCGACCACTGATATTGGTGATGTGTTTTCAACACCCAGTGAGGGTTTTCGTCGCTCCTATAGTAAGCGTTGTGGATGTTCACTTGGGCAATACGTGAGAAGGTAGCTTCATCGGTCCGCAGTATTTTATTGACAAAGCTTAGGTTCTCTTCCGTCTTGATTATAATCCAGTTTGCAAAGTCCTTTCGATTTTGGAAATTGCGATGCTCCGACATCTGGTGCAGCTGCACGTGGTACGGATGAAGTTGCCTCTTGAAGTACTGAAGACTTTGACACTCCAGCTTCAGCATCCACACTACGAACACTTGCATGTGGGTCTGAAGAAAACTCTGACAGAATATGTATCACCACGTCCTCACCCAGGATTGAAGATTTATGTCGTTTCTTCGTAAAAGTCCGAGTCTGTCTCAGCGTTTCATATGCGTGAACAATCGTCATTGAGCTCGGACGCGTACCTACATGCCAGCGTTGAAATAACTCAACTGCGCGCCTTCTATGTCCACTTGACGCACTTAGAGCCAAAACCATATCGGCTCTTTCGTCATCGGAGTAAGCCATATATGCTGTTCAACGTTAGCCACATCCAAATAGCGTTGCTGTGGAGAACACGCAGGGATACGGGCACCTGAGGAACACTGGATATATTGCAGTTCGCTGGGATTGGTTCAGACGAGGTGGTACATAAGGCATGATCTACATCCGGTAAACTAGAACTGCCTGCGGGCGCACTCTTTCAGGGACTGACGCGTCGGTTACGGTGTACAAGTGTGAAGTCAGAGGCGGCCACCCGATACTGCGACCACGAAGCGATGCGCACGTGCGGGGTGCGAGATAAAAAAATAACGTCTGGTAGACACTATGTGTGAGAACGAGAGCAGACGGGGCCAGTGCGAAAAGCGTCATCGTCTGAAGAAGACATGTGTAATATTCCTTGAATATAGCCAAGGTTTTTTTACCATTAGTTAGTTTTGTCCCCGCGTGATTTATACGCTGCTATTCGAGCCATAAGGTTTAAAGTTGTCGCATGATCGTTCAATTCGAAAACTAGTACAAGGTCATTTGTGTACAAAGGCAAAATTGTAGCAGGCGTCATCGCCTTCCATCGCCACTCAAGAGGACTTCAACGAGCAGTTGGTGCCCGCCCTGCAGAAGGCAATGCTCCGCAATCTCGAGATCATCATGAAGTGTGGCGCACGTCCTGCAGGTAGTCACTCTGGAGCTCGGCCCTTACCTGGGTGAGCTGGGCAAAAGCCTGGCACAGCACCTGGTGTTCAAGGACGAGTCTTGCCGGCAGGGGGCGGTGGTGGCCCTGAGGAACCTGGCCCACCAGTGTGGTTCGCAAGAGGCCCTCGAGGCCCTCATCAAGCACCTTGTCGGGGTCCTGAACGGCTCCGAGGGGAAGCTGACCACGATGAGCAGCGACTGAGCGTGCTCGTGCTGACCGCCATTGGTGAGGTGAACTGTCATGTGGTAAACGGGGTGTACCACGTTCAACGGCTTAGCGAGATCGCCCTGCAACACCTCCTTGCTGTGCTGAAGGCCGAGGTTCATGAAGGCACCTTGTTGCTGATGCTCAAGATGATGTCCAAGTGGTGCTCACAATTCACTCAGGAACCACCCACTTTTCTAGTGGCTTGGTTCAAGGAGGGCATGAAACAGAAGACAGCCACGTCAGCTGTGTGCTATGGATATATACAGTGCATGATCCCGGCCTTTCACGATATGCCAGGTTTCAAGCAGGTGGAGCTAATGCTAGGCCTCGTGCTCAAGGCTGTAGTGCGAGCCTTGGCGCATCCATTGCAACCAGGACCCGTCTTTGATGGCTTGGCTGGTGCCTGTCTTCTTTTCCGTCTGCAACCTGTCGGTTCCCTATCCGAGAACAAGATCAAGAACATGATTACACAACTTGTAGACCCAGAAAAGCAGGCATTCTTTGCTGACAAGTTTCTGCAGACGGCATCAGAAGATACACATCACCTGGCGTTGCAGCTAATCAAAAGAATGATTCTCGACCACCCCGACTCCTGCTTCGCAAACCTCAAGCCCTTTTCAGTGCCACTGCAGAAGGCGCTATGCCACTCCAGCCACACCCTGTGCCAGTCGGCCCAGAGCACGGTGCGCAATATGGTGTCAGTGCTGAGTGGCACCTCCCTCACCTGCTTTCTGCTGCGGGAGTTCTTGAGCTTTGTCGACAGCCATATGAAGGAGAAGGTGGAAGAATGTGGGCCAGGCGTATCCAAAACCCTGGCGGAGGCACTGGTCACCATCTGCTCGGGCTCCAACCTGGATGCCAAGGACACCGAGGACCTAGCCTTGGAGTCCTTGCTGCCTGCGCACCACCCTGTCTTTGCTGTGCACCGTCCCAACCTGTGACTGCGGATTGGGGACTTGCTCAAGCTTGACCGCAAGTCACCGCTGGACCGACAACAGGCACTGCCATTGCTGCTGTCCCAAGGACACCATCACCCCGGACGTGAAAGGAGCCATCACCACCCTGACGGCCGTGCTGCCACATTTCCTGATGAGTGCGGTAATCTCCGAGGTGCTTGCAGCGCTAAACCAGACCGAGCTGCGGCTAGTGACGGCCGAGGAATATTCCATCTACTGCACACCTGAGGGTGTCCTCCACAACAAGGGCGTGCTCAACAATGTGGTTGAGGCTACCGCTGAGTCCAATAACATCAAGCGTGAGAGCAAGGTGTACTCGTACAAGGAGCAAATGGAGGAGATTGAGTTGAAGAAGTAGCTGGAGGCCAAGAAGAAGACGAAGGTGCAGGAGCTTGAGCTCACCAAGAAGCAGAAGGAAGTGATGGATGCCTAGCTGCAGAAGGAGCATGCCGCGCACCCGCGTATACGCAAGCTAGCAGGCTCAGTGGAGCATGCCATGTTGATGCTAGAATCGCTGATTGCAGCACCTGCGTCCTCGGTGTGCCTGTAGAGGCACCCCTGTACCCGCAGCTGGTGCAGGCCCTGACAGTCCTGTTCAGCAGTCGCCTGGCAGCACCCATTGTGGTGCCAGCCTACCTGCGCCTCAAGGACGCCCTCTTTGCACCATACTTGGCCCACTTTGCCTTGTCAGTGGGCTACTTGACACTGCGGCTAGCGAACCCCAGCTGCGAGGACCCGCGGGGGACAGAGGAGGACATGGACTCGTGCATGGCGCGGGTGATTTCTTGCTTCCACGACCTGGCCTGCTCCCCGACGAACGCTCGTCGTGTCTGCCCAGTGTCAGGATTGGGGGCTCAATCCCACCGCTCGTAACCCGTTGTCAAAATTGGAGTCTGGCATGAATTCGAAGGTAGCTGGCCCATGCCGTCGTCCAGCTTATCCACGCTGATGACGTTGATGAAGGGAAGGACTGCTTCTCAGCGAGAACGAGGAATACGGGTTTATTTACAGTATTTACATGCAGTTCATCAGTCTCGGATGACTGCGAGAGAATGTACGTCAGTCTAACACGACTGCTTGAAAGAGTGTCTCAGTCCAACATGACTGCTTAAGAAAAGTGTGTCGAGCATCCGCACAACAGCGGCCTATAAATAATGTATCAGCTCCCTTTAATTTCCCCATCGATATCACAGCTGGAACGACTTGAGGTTCTGCACAGAAAGGGCCTAAGAAGGGCTCTTGGCGTTCCGCAGACTGCTCCTAACAATGCAGTACTTTATGAATCTCTATCGAGACCTCTTTGCTTAGTCGCTTCACAAAGGTTATTGATGCAAATTGGCCGCCTCAAACAGACGGCAGCTGGCCGAGCCCTTCTACAGCGCCTTCGAAAGAGATCCGAGTCCCGAGCGTACTTGGCCCTTAATACTCTTGGTTACCTGGGTCTTGACGCTAGAGGTCGAATTAAGAGGTCGAAACCACCTTGGTCTTTCGCGAGCCTCGATAGTTCGTTGGCAGTTCCTCACGTTCGTGCTAAGCGGAGTTCTCCTTTGGCAGCAACGCGTTCGCTCGTACTGGAACATCTTGAAACGGAATATGCACGTCACCTTCAAATTTTTACTGATGGCTCTGTGGACAAGGTCAGAGGATCTAGTGCAGCTGCTTTTCACATTCCCTCTTTGAACTTTGATTGGTCCGTTCGCTTCACTGCAGTCGTGTCCTTCACAACGGCCGAAAGCGTTGCCATTGAGGCAGCTCTCAAAAAGCTACGGTTTTGTACGCCTCAACCTGTGGTCATTCTTACAGATTCGAAATCCGCCCTTCAAAGGTTAGAGCACGGATTCCCTACTGATGCCTTATCTCTAAGCTCCCTACGTTCGGTGCAAAATCTCAGTGTCAAAGGCTTCTCCATACGATTCCAATGGGTGCCATCACACATAGGTATCATAGGCAACGAGATGGCGGACAGCCTCGCCCATAGAGCGCTGTCTGGGAATCCTTCGAGAAAAGTGCCTCAAGAAGACGGGAGACTCTTCAGAGAAGCGGTGTCGTGCCACTTCAGTTCTTTGTGGAGCTCACCTCACAAGCCATGTGTGATCAAGGGTCTCCAAAGAAACCAAGCAACCTTACTGCTACGCATTCGCACGGGCTCTGCTCGTACCCCTGCGTGGATGTTTAAGACTGGCCTGGCGTTATCACCATTATGTTCAACGTGTGGTGTGTGTGGTGACATAGAACATTACCTAATGTGCTGTACTGTGTATAACGCGGAAAGGAGGGTGTTATTCGGGTCTCTCAAGAACACAGGACTTCCTCACAGTTCGCTTCAGGACATAGTTTTCCCGCGCGGGAACCGGTTGTGTAGGAAGGAGGTCTCTCGCCTTCTGTTAAATTACCTACAGGACACGGATTTGGCTTCAACATGGTGAACTGAGGAGTGAACATTTGTAATTGGGAGGTCTGTGTCGGATTACGTGATTTAATTATTTTAAGTGTCGCTACGGTGGAGCAATTGCCGGCAGCAACTGCAAGGCTAATCCCACCAGTAGCCTACAACAACTCAACTCAACTCAACTCAACAGCGGCCTATAAGCACTCGGTCCCCCCTTGATTCCAAGGGGACGGAAAACGTTCGTCCTGTCATTGTAAACACGCCGCCTCTCCCCGGGACGGGTTACACACACACGCACACGCACACGCACACGCACACACACACAGACACAGACACACACAGGTGCCCGGTCCGGAGCCCACGTCAGAGGGGCTTCGTAGAACTCGGAGCCGACCCGGGTAGCGCGTCCGGGTAGCACATTGTCTTGCGTCTTGGTCGGCGCGTGGGAAGGAGCCTACGGCGACGTTCCCGCGCCAACTCCCCCACCTGTAGCAGATCAGGTCCGCGTTGTGGAGTTCGGTAACAATAGTTGGCCCGTCGAACTCATTCCGTCACAACGGCAACGAGGCTAGAGCGCAACGGTGGCGGTTTCAGCACAAAGCCTGCTTCGTCAAACGCATCCTAGCTGAAGCAACGGAGAGTGGAGGACCTGCGTATTGTTCCCGACACAAAGTCGACTTACTCACGCCGTGGCTAGAGGTTGGCGGCGGCGTTCCAAGATGAGGTTGCCACCGCTGGCGTAAATGGCTGGCAAACTTGCACTGCAGCTGGCCGTTCTTAACACCAGCCGTGCCTTCTGCTTCGCATTTCCGCTGCTACGTCTGCTATTGAGCCGCCCCGACACCAATGACACCCTGCTCACGCAACGCCTGCAGGTGCTCTCGGCACACTCTGTCATGCGTTGCACCGAATTCTTCAGCCTGGAGAATCCAAAGAACTTGCCTGTAGAGAAGATGCTTGAGGCAGTTGTGGGACTTCTGGAAAGGACTACTGGACGTATTCAGCTCCTGGCGCAGAAAATGGCGGTCGATGTGCGCTTTGCCATCAGTGGCCTTGAGGGCTGCAGTCGAGCCGATGTTGCGCAGGCCAATCAAAATGCTGCTTTCGTCTTTTCTTTTTCGTGGCCTTAGGCTATCGCTTCGGCAACGCTCGGCCAGCAGCATGCATGCATTTGCGCCGTCATGCGATAAGAGCCGCATGATAAGATACCTACGCCAGGCATAACCCGCATAATGCACTATCGCGGGCCAGTCTCGCTGAAGCCGACTATGTTCATACATCGCACGCTTGAGAGCAGCACAATAACAGTGCGCAAGCGCCCCGTCACGTGGTATTTTTTTCATATTTGGCGTGCTTACTTTGGAGCGCGGAAAAAAAAGGACCATGTGAGATATATCGTGCTGGAAACAATTTATTGAGAGGTTTCTCAAGGTGCTCTACAACTTTGCGTATCACACTTGGGGTCTGCAGCCATTACTTCACAAGTTATTAATTAAACATGACTAATTCCTTATTTAAGTGGAAAGTAAAAAATAGCCTGAGTAACTCAAGGCCAGTGCCAACATTAGGCATTCGGTTCAACTTGCGTCCGCAGTGCCGTTCATTTTTAAAGCTTTGGCTCACGTGGGACAACCTGTATATTTTCCTACGCATTAAGATGTCGCGGCGAAGGCATGCATGCTGCACTGAACTAGGAGGAACTTTGTCATCCCAGTGAGCAATCTTGAAAACGATTTTCTTTACCTTTTGTTGTTTTGCTTGTTTCCACATCCCAGTAGAGAAAAAATGAAAAGAAAAAAAAAGAGCTCCCCTGACGTCATCGCATGCCTTGTTTACCTTCCCTCACTTTCTGTTCACTGCATGCCCGTCACTGTCTTGTAACCCAAGCGCGTGGCGCTTGGCGTCTGTCCAGCAGCGCTCTTGACGTCGTTACAATTTTAATGCCGTAGCGTTGACTATATAGCGTTGGGCAACAGCTCCGGCGACTCAAGAACGCACACTCGCGGTGTAGACGCATCCGCCGTGGTCTTGGCATGTACTACATTCTTGCGTGTCGTCAAGTGTATAGCGCGCGACCCACGCAGATGGCTTCCACAACGTCTTCGCATTTCACAACGTCTTCGTCCTACTTTCCTCGGACGGGAGGCGGGCGTCCTGCGTTTACGGTCGTGCTCAGCGAGGACGATCAGTAGTTAAGGTCGTCGCAACGATTTGCATCGTCGCGTCTCCGTGGGGGCCGCCCGATCCCTTTTATGCCCTCCGAAATCGCGCGGCATGTGCATATATCGTTACATGTATTATACGACGTCGTTTTATTGTCGATAGTATCGTAGAAACACCCGCTCTCGCTCGCCAACGGCGTGCGGCGGCGGCGGCCGTCAATCTCCTCTCGCCAGGACGCCACGGTCCCGTCCCATCAGATGCAAGGCGCGTTCTCGATGGGCCCTCGGCACCTTTTCCCCGTATTTTGCCATTTCCGCCGCGTCGCGCCGTTAACTCTCGCTAAATTTACTCGCCGAGATACGCGCACTTAAGCCGCTTTCGCCAATGGCCGCGGGCCGTCGTTTCACTCGACGTCGTTAATGAGGATTTATTTGCTCGAGGAGGCCGGCGGGAAAGCCCGCGCTGCTTGCGACGGCGGCGAGCGGCTCGCACGGCGGGCGACGTCTTGCCGCGACGCTAATTGGGCCATGCGCGTCCCCCTATAGAAGTGCAGGCGGCACCAGCAGTTGGCGGCACCCGCACGCTGCAGGTGGCCCAACTGCAGCGTCTTCCCTTTACGGGCGCGGACGCCTGCGACAACGACGTCCCTAATATAGCTGCATGGGCCGTGCTACGCCGTGCACTTTATAGCCGTGCGTATAGAAAGCGCCGATGGCCTGACGCGCGACGAGTGGGGAGAAAAAAAAAGCAGCAGATCCGGATCCCGTGCGCTCTTCCAAAGGCTTCTTTTGCTGTTGCTCAATCTTGTTTTTGCTTTTCTTTTGTTTTGGCGTTCAGAATGCCGGTCGTTCAAGTAGGTATTATGCCTTCGTTTTCGGCCACCGAGATATCGCAAGCCGCGCCTGGTGAACAATTAAATACAACGATGTTGTATGTTTTGCTCTCATTCGCTCGTATATACTATGTTTATAGCTATTGGCATAACATGAGGAGGCAAGTATGAACTACAATGCGCCTTCATTCCAGTGCCGTTCCATCGAGCGTACAGAGTAATTTTTTTTTTCAATTACGTATTGAGACGATTGCATTATAAAATGTTGACCTCATAAAATGGTGCCAATAACTGCTTTGCCAAATATTTTTAAAGAAAGAAAAAAACTGATAATAGATTTAGTGGTTTGGGCGGCGGCAGCGACGTCTGCCCGTTTGATATAAAAACCCAGATAACTGCCACCGGACAGAAATTATTTCGCGCTTTAATTGCTTATGAACGTTTGTGTTCGTTGGCTGAGAAAAGCCTGCTTTTACTGCGGATGCCGATCGCTTGCTGGCGAGGTGGTAAGACACATTTGGTAGAACCCCGAAAACTGATCGTCGTCCCAAGGAATCGAGAACGCAGCCTAAACGTTTGGGCAGTCAGCCAGAGAGAAAGGAGGGAGCGAATAAGAAGGGAAGACGTAGAGTTAACGAATGCGCGTGCGTCCTCTTTTCTGTTCGCAGGAAATAGAGCGTCGTCATGCTACTAAGCATTTCACGACATGCAAGCCAGCGAATTTCCCGGACGACATGCAGAGGGCGTCGCTAGACATAATGTAAATATCACCGAGGGCAGTTCCGTTGAGGGCGTCGAGTTACTGTAGTTCTGCTGGAATATCAAGGCGAGCGTTATATGAGTAAGCCGTCGTAAGCCGTCGTAAGGAGGGTCGTGCGCATACATTAATTAGCGTGGAGCATATACCGTTTCGCTAGAATTTCTTTTTCCCCTAGTGTCCTCACGCACTCGTTTCTTTCTCTTCTATGTGCTTCTGCGAGCAAGCATGCTCCTGAAATGGAACCCAGCGCGGGCCCGTCTACCCTCAAGGCATGCTTTGTATTACCCAAGCGATAAGCCATGCGGAAAAGCCGTATAGACTCTGTCCGTAGCTGTTTTCTCAGGGTCGCGTTCATTCGGTGCTTCTGCCACATGAAACAAGGGAAAAAAACATTCAGAGGCACCAAATCCCCATACAGTCAGAGTACCACTGCACACGACAGCCTCTTTGCCTTCGATGTCTCGCGCCTCAATACACGAAAGGAAGCACAATCTCGCCGTTTCGGTGCCCATATAGCAGCTGCCGCTCTCTGCAACTTACCGCAGCGTAGCGTGAGACTTCGTTTGCTTCATTTTCACGATGTATCTTCTGTGCAAGAACGTCAGGTACAGTTGCGCGAAACTGAAATGCGATCCAAGCTTCAAGCCATCAGTCGCAGTTTTAACCACGATTGCGTGGCGGTCGATGTGACTGGCGATGGTTACATCACAAGTTCACAATCAGATACCGTATTGCTTATAGAAATGTAGCTCGCGACCTGCCCGCTAGCATGCTCGTTCTTGTCCCAAATTAAGTGATGTAAATCAAAGAAAACGGCTCACCGAAGACTTGGCCGTCCCACAAACATAAAGGGTAAACCGCACGCAGCTGCTAAGAAATATGAAAAGGTCATTGAAGGGGTAAAATAAAAGGGGCGAAGAGAACTAAGATATCGAGGAAATCAAACATATACTTTAGAAGGTTACAAGCGGACACATGCCAGCTCATGAAAGTCTAACCTCATACAAAGCTCAGATTACAAGCGTGTGTCTAATCATTGCCACTGTTACGCCACAGTGATCGCGCTTCATTTTACTGCAATAGCAATTATATGAACACTCCAAGCGCGTCTTTGCCACCGCCGTCGCCGTGATGTTCCGTATAAAGTCCAAGGGGGATAATACTGTCGCGGCGTGCCGTATGCTGTGTGTGAGGGGAAGCGTGCGAGGGTGAGCCGACGAACGCGGCTCAATCTGGCGCGCGCAAGGGTGGAAAGCGGTAGGAAACGCACCGTTTTCCTTCGCGCACAAGGAACAGAGGGGGTGGGGCGTTTTACTTCGGCAGCAACCTGCCCCCAAAGCGATCTGCTTTGGGGGCAGAGTCTAGGTGGGCCGATGGCTCGCCGCTACATATGTTTGCGTTGAAGCGATGCTCGCTGCTGTTGCGCTTCCTCACACCAGGGTTTTCGCGCGATAGCGTTAATCTCGCAAAAAATTAGCCGTCGACGTCCGGCGTCGGATGTCGTTTAGGGAAAAGGAATTTCGAAGCACCTATATCCAGGCCCTCCATGTGGCGCACGGAAGCTACTGAACCTAAATAGCTCAAATATGCGGAAGAATCGTGCAGTATGACTTACACACGACCTACAGACATGACAGCGTCGGATTGTAGTTTCAATATGCGAGCAAACGTAATTCTGTTACGCGAAAACTTAAGCAAACCCCTCTTCCAGCGTTTCCAACATCCATAGACCGGCCACGCCGTCCGCAATTTGTTCACGCCGGCGCGCGAAAATCTTGGGGGAGGTCACGGAGCGGCGCGCCCGGTTCCTTGCAACACCTCCTGACGGTACTCGCCTTCGCCGCATCGCGGCCCACGCAAGAGGCCGCGTTTCTACCAGAAAGCCCGCCTTCATGCGTAGCGTTCGCCGCCAGCGTTTCCCTGTAAACAATACTGTTACGTAGGCTGCAGTTGCCGGGAAGCGTGAGAAGCAATCAAGGATCTTTGAATGTTATCGTGTTCCACTCTTAAAGGCGAAGCTTAGGCATCCTACAAATTTTTGACAGTGTCTGTCCGCGGCCATCGACTGTGATATGTACATTTTGCCTGTGCGCGCTGACACCATGCTAGTTAATTTACTCAGCAAGCAAATGTTTGCAAGTTTATACGGCCCATTAAACAACTATCCTTACTTATTATGACTGTACTAATTTGCTATCGCAATCGGTGCTTCGCCTTTCGGGTGAAGCTGCGACTTCTTTAGCAGAATGAGAGCTTATCCATGAGACCACAATTGGGGCCGAAATTGAACGAGGAACTGGCTGACGGTCGGCATAACAATCCAGGACGTTAGCTAAACAACGATATAGGCACGATGAACACGCAAACGCACAGCAGCACGTCCACCCACATATACGCACGTACACATGAAAACTCTTATTGCTGCAGCAGATAAGAGATCGAAACTGGGCTAGCTCATCCGGATTTTTCTTTATACGTCGTGTTGCGGCTTGAGGTAGCGTTTAGGCCATGAATCCTCGAGCCACATTAATGAGTACGTCCGGTAGTAGGAATGAAGGAAAAAGGGTTTATTTTGCATTATTTACACTGGCTCCAGATACCGAAGCCCAATCCATGTATAGGAGCATATTCAATGTCTGAGTTCACATGAGGACACGTGAGCCCACCTCTGCCCCAAAGGTCTCCGCTTTCAAGACAGTTGTCTTCCCTAGGTGACTAGACTAGAGAATCTGATGACTGTACATCGGCCAATCACAATCGTTGAATCGGTCACAATATCCCTCTTATGTTGACGCACCATTCCGCCCGACTCCGCCTCCTATATACAGCACCCTCGCACCCGCATACGAGGCAACCCAAGTCGACGCTGTTCCCACTGCATTCTGTTGCACCTCAGGGTGATCCTACCGTTTGCCACCTGTTTGTTGCGCCCCTCTGGGCGGTCCCTCCGTTAGCAACCAGCTTTTTGCATTTGAAGGCGATCCCACTGCAAGCGACCTGTCTCTCGAAGCTCCGCCGACATTCCTTATTGGGTAGCGTGGCGTTGTCGGCGAGCTGCAGGCCTCCGGTAGACCATGGCGACCGAGCAAGGGCGAGACGACGTTTTGCTAGTGCGAAACTTGCACTGTTTTATTCCATGGTAGTTGAAAGAAAATAAGAAGCGAATGAAGTAACAAGCATGAAGTACATGGCATGAAGTATACCTCACAAGTACATTTCGGAGCCCCTTAAATAGGCTCTCTTACAATCGTGTGGGCGGGATCTTGCTTGCGTCGATGACACGTGACAGGCACAGAGAGAAGGCCCCTCCTCCTGTAATACCAGGCACGGGTAGGAGAAGTCGATGCTCTTTTCGACGAATCTGAGAGGAGCGGAAGAGTGAATGACCTCTCCGGTGCTCGTGGGCTCAGGCGGAGGGGGTAAAGTGAGGGGTCGAGGTAAGCACACCCGATGCCACGACCATGAGACGGGAAGGGGATGACGTAGCACCCACGGTGCCCGTCCACGTTGAGACGGGAAAGGAATGACGTATGGCCCTTGGCGTCAGGCCATACCCGACATACTCTCCGGCGGGGGAGGAAGATCCCGACGTGTAGGGGCCAGCAGCCGATGTACGAGGGACCGGCGTTTTGGTTCAGGATTCTCCGTAGAGGTCACGAACCCTTCGTTCGTAGCAGGTAGATTCCGGGGAGTGGTCATCCGTCCACGTGGCGCTCTTGTGACATTTCTCCCTAGTCCGGTCTGGTGAAGATGGTCTTGCCATTTTTCGTCTCCTGCGTGGGCAAGCAATCACCACAGAACCATGCCGTACCCACAACCACAAAGCAGCGAGCACAAGGCCACTCTCCCCCAAGACACACCCGGCTTTTAACAAAAAAAGAAAATCCGCTACACCTTTCCCATTTCCTACGCGCGTCCTCCCCCCCTTCAACACTAAAAACGGCCATTTCTTCAAACATTGGGACGTGGTTATTAAAATCAGCTAACAGTCGGCTTCACTTCCGAAAAACATATGAATGCACGAAAAAAATGTCACGGAAACCCGGATGAGTATGAGGCTTTCGATACTCTAGGGGCAACGACTTAAACCGTCGGCATTGCCGTTGACTCCTATGGTAGCGATATAGCAACTTGCTTTTGCACCGCCCAAACTACACAATCCGCATGTTTCCAACCTATCGCAGTGGCGCACTTATCGCACGTATTGGTGCCACTGAACAGTCTGGCCATCTTCACAAGTACGTAATTACAAGCGCGCTAGCCTTGTGGTCGCTATTCAGAACGCGTACTTGCGTCGTAGGCAAACTTTTCATTACGCCTACTCACGTTTCTTCCTTTAGCCCCTACAGGACACGTAGCTTAAACGAGCAACTAAAATTGCGTAACTTCCGCACTCCGCAGAACCCTTAACAAATTGCGTCTGCTAATAACTCGTTCTACGCACGCTCACTAAAGAAGTCAGAATACGGCTGCTCTCAACGCACATGAGCAACCCAGTCATAATTCTGCTTCCTTCTGTCCACACAGGACAGACGCTAAAGGAACTAAAAAACGCTTCTCGGTGCAAATCATGCACTTACTGAAAACTTACGCGCTTAACCTTAGAAATAAAAACGAATAAAAAGACGAAGGTTAACTAAACACACACGCGTTACCAAGGCCTCTCAACGATAACCTTGACACTCAGGTTACTTACACACAAAAATTGAAAGCCTATCTACTTATTAATGAACACCTCGCGATACTAAACTTTTACCTAAATGGCATCTTTGCAATCTTGGAGCTTTTCAAACGAAAACACAAACAAAGCTCCTGCCTTACATATTGAAAGAAATTCCTACTCTTAAATCGCGAAAATTTCCAAACGTTCAAAAATAAAACAAAACACTTCCTTTCTACGGAAGCTCCCTTGGTCTCCCGTTTCAAACGTTTTTGACTGACTCATACTTTGAGCCGTACCCGAGGGGGTCGCGGGCCGAAAGCTATTCTGGCTACGGAGGAACAACAAAAGGGCTGACTCACTATCAGCTCCCCCAAGATGTTAGAGTCCCCTGCCAATTTGCGTCCTTGCGCCTCGCTTTCAGCATGACCTCGATTGACCGCGTCGCTACTCCCCAACCTGGTCTCGTCTTGCCACCTGGCGCTTCTTAGTACTGCACGCTGAGTTTTGAAAAGAACGACGGAACGATGAGGAATTTAACTGCCTTGTGCCCTTTGTCCGCGTCCGTGCAGAACATGCTTCTCGGTCCCCTTTGGACCGGTGGCTCGAACGTATTTGATGCGTCAACATCGTCCGTGACGACCGCACCTTTCTTTTTCGCTGCGCCCTGCCTTTTCGCGCCTGTTTTGGCTTCGCTACTTTAGCCATCGCATTCTGATCCTTACGGCGCTTCTTTCTGCAGCGCTTGCTCTTTGAAGTCTCCTTCATGTCGCCTTCTGGCTTTGCTGCTTTAGCCACCGCCTTCCGATCCTTACGGTGCTTTTTTCTGCAGCGCTTTCTCTTTAGCCCCGTTTACATGAATGCGACAGTGGCGCATCGCATTTCCAAGCACATTTGGGAAAGGCGATGCGACGCCGTTTACATGTAGCGCCTGAACTCTCGCGAGAACGTAGCGCCACATGATGTCGTATAAGGGAAATGCAACCGACTTCCGGTGTAACTAGTTTCCGGTAGTGGGTCGAGTGCACGTTGGTGGTTGAGTGCCGAGAAATGGACAATTTTTGTTTAGCGTACGCAACTTATAGCGTACGCTATACGCTATAGTGTAGCGGACGCGAAGCAGCGCACGTTTTTTGCAGCTGTAGCTGGCCAGCGCGATCTTCGGATCTGGGAGGCCATATGCCGTCGTTGCGGCTATTTTCCGACTCTAGCGATAGGTAGCGCTGACATCTCGAACGTTTCTTTCGTTAGGCTTCGACTCGTTCGAAACGAGAAGCTATCTCGAAAACACCTCAAGGTTATCCATAATAACCTGTCATCGAAGCGGCCTGAGACTAAGCGAAAGCCGTTTACACAATCATTTGCTGCGAACGAAGTGCATTTTACAAAACAACGCCAAATTCAATTCGAAGCGGGCAGCCGGGACCGCCGCCATGTTGGTGGTTAATTCCCTCCCATCATTCCTAATGCGAGGATCCTGCGTTTACATGCTCCGCGAGAGTCGACTCGCGTCTGCAAATCTAGCCTCGCCTGGCGCATTAATGCGATGCGCCTTCTTAGCGCATTACTGCTGTTTACATGAATGTGATGCGCTAGAAATGCGATGCGATGCGACACTGTCGCATGCATGTAAACGCGGCTTTTGAATGCTCCTTCATGTCGCCTTCTGGCTTCTCGTGCTGGCCGTTAGACATCTCATCGGCCCGGATCGGTCTCTTGACCACACAGTCTGAGTGATTATCATTTAAATCGACTCTATCCTTGCCTCGACTGGCGGACAGCTTAACCGACTCTGGCTCAATGGAGCAGGCTTTACTCGAGCTATGCAACTCGCACTCTTGCGAACTGCCCTCTACTGCATTGTCCAGCTCACGCTGTGTATCGACACACAGCCCGTCGGTCTCGAGCGCTGTCTCACACGCACAGTCCGAATGATTCCTAATTAAATCATCCTTCTCTAGGCTACCGAGACTGGCGGAGAGCCGCACCGATCCCTGAACCATGCAGTTGTTCTCTCGTGAGCTACGGAGCTCGCCATCCCGAGAACTACTCTCAACTGCATCGTCCAGCTGGCACCTCACTTCGGTACGCAGGTCTGACTCGACATGGGTGCTCGAGTCTGTCAAGTCCGCAGTACTCTGTACCTCGCTAACGGCCTCGCTACCTTGAGATGCGACGCACACGCGCGGTAACTGTGCCAATTTGTTCGCAGCTGGCCTAGCTGTCTCTACAGTCCTCTCTTGGCACAGCACCTCGTCGCTCTCATTCTGGCCTTTAAAGACCTCTGTTGTCACTAAGACATCGTTAGCAGCTAGCCCTTTCCGTTCGAGTATGACTGGGCCATTAATCTCACAGGCAATACTTTTCTCGTCGGCTTTTGGCGAAAGTCTGCTAGATACATTCTCATTCTTTTGCTCTGTACTGCCTACAGAATTTTCAGACAGGCGTTGTCTTTGTTCGTTTAACTGCTGCCAATATTGTAGCTCTTTGTCCAATGCCGCTAACTCTTTCTCGTACTTTTGCATACGTTCTTCTCTTGCCTCACGTGCAGCGCGCTCGCGCTCTTCTTTTTCTCTAATGCCCTCTAGGCATTCCGTCAGTTCCTCGTCGTCTGCCCCGGTCGCTTCGATCGCCTCAATGATCTCCGGCTTTCTCTTTGTTTCGGCAATTTGGAGGCCCAACTCTTTGACCAAGCTCAACAATTCCGGCTTCTTTATTGCCTTCAAGTTCATGGCTGCCCTTAGTGCCGCTAAACCTTCACTCTATACAACCTTGACGTACTCAAACTTCCGTCAACGGTTTAAAAAAATCACTGCTATGTATTTTCCAAAAATTACATAAAAGCCAAGTGATATCTCAGTGAAGAAAAGCCGTGCACTCACTATATGCAGTCATGATCCAGACACTTTCTTTCCGAACGTTGTTGCCAGGACGAAGAGGCTACCGCTCTCGTAGTTGTCGTCCAAGTTGGGGTCTCCAGGGGTGCGATCTTGTACGCGTTCCAAAATAGAACGGAGGCGGTCCGTTCCACCGAGCCGCACACGCTTGGTCAGTTTGAACGGTGTCGAACGCCATGACGTCAATTGTGAAGTGATATCTGCTGTCAATCATTCCGTGTTGTCTGCTATCGGACGAACGCAACGGAACGGACCGCCAATTTCGCGACGGAAAGAACGGACCGCCTCCGTTCTATTTTGGAACGCGTACAAGATCGCACCCCAGGATTCCGTATCCAAATCGCTGCCAGCCAGTTTGTTGCACCTCAGGGTGATCCTACCGTTTGCCACCTGTTTGTTGCGCCCCTCTGGGCGGTCCCTCCGTTAGCAACCAGCTTGTTGCATTTGAAGGCGATCCCACTGCAAGCGACCTGTCTCTCGAAGCTCCGCCGACATTCCTTATTGGGTAGCGTGGCGTTGTCGGCGAGCTGCAGGCCCCCGGTAGACCATGGCGACCGAGCAAGGGCGAGACGACGTTTTGCTAGTGCGAAACTTGCACTGTTTTATTCCATGGTAGTTGAAAGAAAATAAGAAGAGAATGAAGTAACAAGTATGAAGTACATGGCATGAAGTATACCTCACAAGTACATTTCGGAGCCCCTTAAATAGGCTCTCTTACAATCGTGTGGGCGGGATCTTGCTTGCGTCGATGACACGTGACAGGCACAGAGAGAAGGCCGCTCCTCCTGTAATACCAGGCACGGGTAGGAGAAGTCGATGCTCTTTTCGACGAATCTGAGAGGAGCGGAAGAGTGAATGACCTCTCCGGCGCTCGTGGGCTCCGGCGCAGGGGGTAGATTGAGGGGACGAGGTAAGCACACCCGATGCCACGACCATGAGACGGGAAGGGGATGACGTAGCCCTCACGGTGCCCGTCCCCGTTGAGAAGGGAAGGGGATGACGTATGGCCCTTGGCGTCAGGCCATACCTAACAAGTCCTCGACGTTGGCCGCTTTTATCAATTAGTTCAGCTTGTTGGGTCGGGTAGATGGGTCTTCGCGGTAATTACCACCTCCATGGAGGACGGCAGTTGTCGCCTCGAAGTGAGCTCTTTTGTTTGCGTGTCACAGTCTATGCCGAGCCACGCCAACGTCTGGGCGCGCATGGGAAACGTCCAAGAAAGGCTCATCGCCGTATTGATACCTAACAGCTGCCGCCATTGTCGGGTTCTCGTTATCGTGCCATTGTCGTCAGTCCACCTCATCAGCCTGAGCTTCACCATATGGCGAACAAAAAATCAAACTTTGCCCACTGTATACCGCCACTGGCGATCGGGCTCATGCCCCTACGGCTAAGTTCAGTTGGAAGTCGGATATGCGCTTACAACTGAACTAACGGGGAACATTTGTGCTTGACAATTCGGACGGAGTTTTGTGCGCCACGCAACATCTGTGATCGTTGGCGTCAGTGCGAGTAACGCGAAAGACAAGAATGACGCACCGTAAAGAAATGTAGTTTCTATTGAGCAGCTGGATGGCGTAGTCCGCTGGGAGAGCTCTGCTGCGGTCGCAGTAGATTATTTCATAGCCGGAGGAATGGAAGGTTTGCAAAAATGCTGTTGCGCATGCGCGAACACGGCTGTCACGAGCATCCTCTACATGGTCAGATGGGAGAAGCGGATGAATAACCAACGCAGCCCTAGCGCGCCTTGAAACGCCGTTTTGTGGCGTTTTTGATCACGCAATTTTTGTGGAAAGGCCGGCTAGTTGTGTTGCGTATGGGTACACAAATTGCTTCGCTGGCAAACGGAGCACGAGTTTATTTCGGTGTCCATCCGAGCAGAGCTTTCCGGCGAGGAAAGCAGCGTGGATAAGCTACGGCCGGAGATGCCATGACGACACGCAACTATAGCTCTATACCACGCTCCTCGCAGAGCCGGGTTTCATCGCGTAACTTGCGGCCACCTAATTGTTGTATGCCAGCACCGCGAGGTTATTTCGGCGTACTAGCTTCGAGACGCCCTTAAACGCAGGCGAATTTTGCTGGAAATGTGGAAAGCACAAGATGGATGAGGACGGGCAGAGCTTGCGAAAGTGCAGTGGTGTCCCTCAGTTGACGGTGACATGTAACTATAAAAAAAAAATAGTGTAAAGTGATATTGAAAGGGCACCTCATATGACATTCAGCGCCTATAGCACTACAGCATTGCAGTGATCGAAACACACCATCCGAGGGCAGTTGGTTTCGCCAACGCGTGAAGCGCGCAGCGACCACTGTGCGAAGCAGTTCGCCTGGTTTGCCCTTTTCTGCCGATGGTGTACAGATATCCAAATGTATTTTCATTTAGCCTCTTAATATTCATACATGCATTAAAGAGTTCATAAAAAACTATGCGTTCAATTGCTAGCAGAAGCTTCTTCGTAACCGGCGACACCCACGGCCAGCGAGCAAGGCCATACCGTCTTCATCGGTGGCGGTTAATGCATGCAGTCGAGAGAACAGCGCGCCGTTTGGTACTTTCCCGTATTTACCGTGCTCGACAAAGGGCCTCCGTAATAAGACAAACAGCTCTGTGAAACCTTCCTTTGTTGCTGATGCGCCATATTAGTACGGCAAACTTTCCTAAGCGGAGCATCACGCTCGGCCCACTGACTTTGTCGGCAGCCGCCGATCGCTCGAGCCGGTAGGCCTATAGCTCCCGGTTGTCGAAGCAGCAGCCGACGGCGCTTGGAGTGAAAACGCCGCTAATCATGAAGCGTTTATTTTCGTGATCATTTTAGCGTCTGGGCAATTATGTCGCGGTAAATGAACATAGAGTTGGTGCCCTCTGTACTCTGTCGGCAGCAAAGCGCAAACCAGGCGAGCCGCCTTGCACGGTGGTCGCTGCGCGCGGCCAGTCTATACGGCGCCAAGTGTGGTCACTCGGCGACACATCGGCAGTGTATTTCGACGGCTTACACTCCGCTCTTTGTTGAAGGAGTGCATGCCGCTCGCAGCAGCCCCGTGCTAGCATCAGCACGCTGACATCAGCAATTGCATTAGCAAATTGCTGGCATCAACAATTTCTGAATATAAATTTATATATTTCCGAATATATATAGAAAGAAGATTCTGCCACACACGATCAGTTCTAATGGTATGCTTCAAGAAGTCGGAGGTCCATATCAGGTACTAAAACTCGAACGGGGTGACAGCGTCTTCAATTATTTTTGCTGCAGTGAAGAGCACACGCGGCTGCCGCGGCAGAGGCCAGAAAGAAGCCGAGAAACGAAACTCGCCTTCTAGCCACATACTCTCGCACGCAGAGCGCTGCAGGTTCTCCTGTTGGGCGACAGGTGGCGCTCACTATTTTGCAAACCGTCCATTGCTGTAAGCCTGCTGATTCGTCAAGTCTCTTTATGCAAGCCTTAGGAAAACTATATTAGCGTCTGAAAGGGGAAGGCTGGAGAAAGGGTGGTAACGTACGCCAATAGGTTGGCGCAAACGATGACGTCATCAGGCCGCGGCAGCAGAGTGGACGTGAAAGCTTCGCTTACAGCGATTCCCATGGTGCGTGGGATCTGCATCATTCTGTGTTGCTTATTAAGAAAACACGAAAAAAGGGGCTACGTAAACACCGGCTATCCACCAACGTCACCAGTAATAAACTTACAGGGCAAAAAATTAAGAAAGAAAGATCAGATAGAGATAACGGCCGAAAAGCGAATAACATCGCGAGCACAGCGCAACCAATGACGCGTGAGAAAGATGAAAGGACGGGGGAGGGGGGGGGGGTGTTAGGGAGGGAGGTTAACTCGCGTTATCGCTACCGATAATACAGGTTACCAAAGTTATTCCACGCCAACGTGCTTCTTGCCAGGGCAGTTAAACAGTCAGTTGTGGGCTTGGCTGGGGCAACAGCACAAATGCGGAAGATCTAGAATCAGAGAAGAAAAAGAAGGCAAGTTAATCATGCTAGCACTGGGTTCTCTGCCCTTATACAGTGGCAGTCGAATACCACTTCCGTAAGGGTAAAAAAGAAAACCGGTGAAGTGCGAATGCAAAGCGTGGTAAAGGAAACGGCACACTCCACTTGCAAGAGGAGGCGGATACTTTGAAGGGCGATGACCTATAGATCTGTCAGTGTGTGAAGGAAATGTGCACTCATGTTCAATATTAGCGGGAACATGGTGTCCTTGATCGAAAGGGCCCCAAGACTGCACTGTGGTGCCAACGTACGAAAATGTCGACAACTAAAGACCGTTCCTATTATTAGTATTTATTAAACCAATTTTTCGTATGTCGGTGGCGCCGCGCAGTCTTGGAGTCCCTTGTACCATGGAATGCATGCTGTAGCTTATATTAAACATGACTGCACATCACATAACTTTTATTTCTTTCCTTAAAAGATGCCTGTTGCCTCTCCAATACCAAGGGCAGCAATCACTCAGTCAAGCTATCTATCTATCAGTCGGTCTGTCCGTCCGTCTTTCCATGCACCGTAGCAGCCCTTTCATACATTTGCGCAGAGATCACGGCCGTGGCCAGGGTCCCAGTATACCTTTCGGTCTGTGGACCATCGACAGTAGACAGTATTACAGGCTTAGGGATACCGCCGTTCAAACTCAGGGGTATACTATGATTGTTTTCCTGACGGGCCATGCATTTGCCACAAAAGTACCACATTGAAGAGTGTAAAGGGGTTTTGGATGTGGATGTTTTTGTAAAGTGGTTCACACACCTAAGGGGTGTGTGAATCACTTTACACCCCCTGAGTGTAACCACTTTACACCCCCTGGGAACTACTTCACACTCCCTGAGGGGTGTGAAATTATTTGCAAGACAAGCTTCCTCATGACTTTTCAAGTAGCATGGAAGACGTAGTGTCGTTGTGGTGCAGGTTTAAAAAAAATAGTTAAAGAGTGCATTGATCGCTTTGTCCCATTGTCGACTAAAAAGAAAAATCGCAATAATCCCTGGATCTCCCGCGAGACATTGAGGCTCCAAAGGAAACTGAAACGTGTAAAGAAACAATTTAAAATCGAAAACGTGCAGTCGGTAAAACAAAAGATCGACGACATTTCTTCTCAGCTCAAAAGTCAAGTACATGCCGATAAACAACGCTACTATGATGAATCGCTACCAAGTTTCATAACCACAGCTCCAGAGAAATTTTGGCGTTCTATTTCTCCGACCTCCCAGGAATGTGATTTATTTCATGTTTATGGTAAGGCAGTTCACGAAAGCAAAGAAATAACAAATGCGTTTAACAAACACTTTCAGTCCGTCTATACAAATGACAATGATGTAATACCACCTTTCGAAATGTGTGTGCCGCCTATACACGATGTTCAAATAAGCGAACCAGGTATACTCAACATGCTTTTGCAATTGAACACTAAGATATCTTCTGGCCCGGACAACATTCCAAACACATTTTTAAAACGGTATGCGGAATGGACATCAAAGTACTTGCACGTTCTGTTCACAAGGTCATTGTGCGAGGAACAAGTACCGAGTGACTGGAGGACAGCCAGAATGAAGCCATTACATAAAACAGGAAAAAAGCACTGCATTCAAAACTACCATCCAATTTCTTTAACATCTACAGTATGTAAACATTTGGAACACATAATCCATAATCATATCTCAGAATTCTTGGAAAACAATAATGTACTAACAAAGCATCAACACGGATTCAGAAAAGGCTACTCTACAATTACCCAACTAGTTTTAACAGTGCACGACTTTGCGAAAGCAATTAACAATGGGAAACAAATAGATGCTATTTTCATGGACTTTTCAAAGGCTTTCGACAGGGTCTCTCACAAAAAACTACTTTACAAATTGAGCAAGATACTGAAAAGCTCCAGACTAATTAATTGGCTCACAGCATACCTTGATAGCAGAGAATAATTTGTTGTTTTTAATAATCGTGCTTCTGAACGACTTCCGGTAGGCTATGGTGTTCCGCAGGGCTCGGTCCTTGGACCTCTCTTGTTCCTTTTATTCATTAATGATATGCTGCATGGTATTCCTGTTATGGCTAAGCTTTATGCAGATGACTGTGTATTGTACTCGGAGATAGACAATATTACTGACCAGGAGTTGCTGAATGATGCTTTTCGACAAATTATCGACTGGTGCGCTGCCTGGCAAATGTCAAATAATTTCGAGAAAACAGTTTTTATGTCCATCTCACATAAGAAGCATAAACTAACGTTTCCATACGGTATTAATAACATAAATATTTCCGAAGTAACACATTATAAGTATCTAGGACTCTGGATCACAAATGACCTCACTTGGGCTAAGCACCTTGAATATGTAGTATCTAATGCTAGCCGCAGGCTTTATTTTTAAGGAGGGCTTTGAAACTTTCTACTCCCACTGTACGCCTACTCGCATATAAAGCTGTAATGTTGCCGATGCTAGACTATGCACGTGTAATTTGGGGCCCTTTTACTAAAACTGGCACTAACAAGATAGAAATGGTGCAAGAAAAGCAGCTCGTTTCATTTATAACGCCTTCGGACGGACTTGAGTGACAGACCTCTCAACAAAAGCAAACCTGCCACCATTAATGCAAATAAATCGTGTATCACGACTAAAATTTCTTTTTCGACTTATTAACGGTCATTATAAGACAGATCTCACGGGAATAATTACTTTTTCATCTGGTTATGCTACTAGACAGCGACATAGCCGAACAATAACCCCACCTAGTACACGTAATAATTGTTTTAAGTATTCCTTCTTTCCCCGAACAGTCGTTGAATGGAATCATCTAACCAATGACCAAGTTTTAAAATCATCACTTTCGGCGTTTGTTTCAAGTATTGAGTAACAATTTGTTTTCTTGCTGTGCCACTGCTATGTTTAAGCTCTGTTAACCTGATCTGTATTGTTTTCGTTGCGTATGCTATAGTATTCTTTACATATGTATTGTTTCCAACCCTGCTAAAATCCCCAATGGGGATTGCAGTATTGATAAATAAATAAAAATAAATAAATAAATGAAAACAAATTATGCAAAAACGCGCACCGAGTATTATTTGTACTATAGCCGCCGTAGTGATTCAAGCGATATGACGCTCCTCTTGATCTGCTTGCGGCTCTGATAAGTGTATGTGTATTGTGAGGCACATGTATACCATGAGTCGTATAGCGGTTCACAAGCGGGACACTGCGAATAAACCACCCTTACACCGTGGTTCCAAATGACCAGGTGTCCAGTGCCACACCCGGTTGCGCAGGCAGCACGGAACTTGGAAGTATTCGACATCTTGTTGCGTGCTGCGGCATTTCTACCAACATGTGCAACTCACTAGGAACAAAAATATAAGGAGCTTCGCGTAACGGTGTTCTCTCTCGAGTAGGCTGTGGTCAGTCACAGAATAATTTATCATTGTGGAGAGACCAGTGGCATTATTCGCGCCCGTTTCTATTTGTACGCAGACTAATCAATCACGTGCTTTCAAAAAATAAAAAAAGAGATACTTAAGTCTCAGTAAAATATAGTAATTTAGATCTTGATATACCATGTGAACGAGTGAAGTGACAATCGTTGGGAGAGTGTTGCATGTTCAGAACGCCAAATATAGGCTCTGCACGCTGCGCCTGTCCAATCCTCAACATTTCTGCCGAAACAAGAGAAAAACATCTATGGGGGCACCTGAGCAATTCTTATGACGTGTAAATCCGAGAGCATTACTTGTCGCTGAGTTGTGTCGATTGGTTTAGTGTTGCGATGGCGAAATGTTGTAGAGTTTAGTGTTGCTGCATTGTGTTTCCGAGCGTAGTGTTGCTGCTTATGAGGTCGCAACAGCGCAGGACGTCAAACCGGCCATATTACGATCTCTCAGCGGTCTTCGCAGCTTTTCTGTTCGTCGACAACTTAAGAAGGGGGGGGGGGGGGGGGCATGTTGCCTCGCTGGAGCTGCTGTAGCTCGCCGTGCTCGCTCCGCAGCCGCTCGCTCTGCATTTCGCGTTCTCGGGGGCTTGGGTGGTGAACGTTGTTTTGCTGCAGCAGCTCGCTTCGCACGTTTCACTGCATTGAGGTGGTCTCGTGCTTCGCCGCAAGTGAATCGGTGCCTCCGGCGACGCTTTGCTGTCTCACCCGACGATGTAGACGATTCAACTTCGGGCGATGAAGACTCCGTAGCGCCAACAGTGGCGCCACTCCTATCATGCGCCATCTCTGGTCAATCGCCCGCCAGGCAGATCTTTGTTTTTTTTTACTTCTTATTTATTTAGATAAAGATGACGAAATTTGTGTACCGTTTTTTTTGCCGCGGTTTTCCGATGATGGCGGGATCGGTTTTCCGATGATGGCGGGATCGCGCAATGTGCCCAGTAATGCTGTCGCAATAAAATGAAAATGGGAAACAGATAATTGATTCTCCGAACAGATCGCAGCAGCTGCGTGAGGCAGGATGACATACAGTTTGGCCAAACGTCGTTTAACGCGCTTCCTAAAATCGTTGCCCAGTGCCAGCGTATAGTGCAGGCCTCCACTATAGAGGCACCAGCTGCCGTGGTGACTCAAAATGCGGTGCGGTTATCGAGGGTTTCAACTGAAACTCGATAAAAAAGGACGAAAAAAGACATGCCAATTTCTCTTGTTTTTTCTCAAGTTACGTTTCTCTCGTACGCTGCTCCATAAGCAGTGCTTCTGCCTAAATCACGTACGTTTTATTATTTATTTTTTCAGAATTGTCCGTTTCGTGCAAGATCACTAAATCAGCGCGCTGTGTAGACGTGCGGTTGCTGCACCTGTTCGATGGGCTTATGGGCCACGCCATCAATTATTCCATCTTAATTGGCTGCACGCGCAGCATACGTAAAGTTATGAATTGCATACGCTGAAGGATCCAATGAAAAGGAGCTCGATCGAAGTCGGCGAGTCTGCCGCATATTGATGTTCGTGCAAGGCCTTTACAAGTGTGAAAACGCGAAACAGCCTGTGAAAGAACGCGTGTACACTTGCTTTTAGTTCACCACGTTTTAGAATAGACCTTGCTGCAGTGTCTGGGGTGAGGCTTCGGGAAATGCCTCACACATTGCAGCTGCGGCATATATCAGGTTGACTTGTTTTTTATTACTTTTCTTTTCGTTCGTACTTCTTCTTCCTTTCTCTCTTTTCTTTCTTTTTATTTTATGAATTGTATCGCGCAATTTGCACACGCTGGAACTATTCGAGCGGCCTCGAGTGGCGCGAGCTGCCTGTTTACGACTTATCGCGGTTTGCCGTGGCCTTGTTCTGACACGTGAAACTATTTTGATCGGACGAAATATATACATACGCGAGAGGGTTTGCTAAAAAGCGGGCCCGCCAAGCTGCGTGAGTGTGGCGATAGTTCGATCAATTCGCATCGCGTGCGTGGCTACGTATGCGCGAAGGTATACACCAGCGGGGGCTGTTCGGGAGGAGTAGCCGCGGTAATTTTAGGCCGCTTCGTCGACGAGGCCACGCGAAGTAGACTCTTGTCCTTGCATTCCGCAGCCGTCTGCGTGCGAACGTGCTGCGCTGTCCGAAGGAAATAAGGTAGCAATCTGCTACTTCCCCGCTTTGCAGGTTCCTTTTTTTCTTTTTTTTTCTTTTGAAATCCGTGAAAGCTTCGGCGGAGCCCTCTCTTTCGGACGGTTGTGCTTTCTACTATGAGATGCATGCATTGCAAACGTGATGGTACGACACTGGGGCTCGGAATGTGCATTTCGAAAGTATACTTGTGTGAAGTAGTGTGCCTTTTCAGTGTTAAGATACAGTGATATTGTGAAGGCGGTTTGACAAAAGAAGCAAGTAAAAATGAAAAAGAAAGAAAACATGCCCGATAATGATGTTACGTTCAAAGTTTTGCATTCTGAAGGCAGGGCTGTTTTGAAGAGATAGATGGTTGACGCAATCGTGCTCCACACATTCGTGTACCTCTAATTGCGTTGTCTTTCTTTCTTTTTTCTCCAGGTAAGCGCCAAAGAGTCTCCTGCAAAAGCACGCCATATATATATATATATATATATATATATATATAGAATGGATGGCGGTGGCTGCTCGGCGTCGACCTACCAGCACTGCAGAGTTTTGGCTCGTCAGCGATGTTACACGGGAAACCCTCTTCAGGCACGGTCGTGAAGCACTAGTCCATTATAGCGATATATATATATATATATATATATATATATATATATATATATATATATATATATATATATATATATATATATATATATATATGCCCCAGAAAAATGTTGCGTGATCTGGGCAAACACATACAGTGAAGTAGACGCGCGTATCAAACGATTTGCTGACGTTGCGGCCGGGGTCCGCCCTTCATCAGCGTCTACTTCACTGTATATATATATATATATATATATATATATATATATATATATATATATATATATATATATATATATATATATATATGGCTCTCGCTTGGCCGTCGACCCCAAGCGAGAGCTATCGCGCAGCGTGCGTTGCGAGCATTCTGTCGCAGCGCCGAACGTGTCTGGTATTCCGTTAACCACCCACTAGCGGAACGTTTCGACGGAACGGTGGAAGCATAAACTCAAGCTGATGAAGGAACTGATAAAGTGTAGACGTACGTGAGCTGCCTGATCGGTCTCAACGCTCCAGCCACCCGTTGGCGCAAAGCTTAACCAGCCAAAGAAAGAGCTAATATTGCTCTAACCAACTGTAAAACATTCTAAACATTTACAAAAACAACGTGTTAACGATTACACTCCTGCGAAAAATTTACACCCGCAGCAAAGAACAATACATTTCGTTACTGCTACTGTGTCCGGTTGAGCTCTATGCCACCAGATGGCTGTACCGTGCGGACCATTCACATTTGCGCTTCCGTTCATCCCATGAAACGACACGCAAGGGGACACGGCCAGGCCCTGTCCCCTTTGCGCTTGCGTTTACCCTAATACCGGAATCGTGAAACACTATTGCGTTAGTAATCTTCCGGTGTAAAGTGACGGCCGCAATCGCGTAAATCCTGGCGCTGATCGGATAGCGGCAGTCCGATGCGCTGCAGCCAGTCCGCTCGTCTACTGGCCTGTAGAGGGACACGATGGCGCAGCTTGACATATTGCCAGTCGCTACGTTTGCAGTCCACAACGCAACAAAGTCGGATCATAGCGCTCGCGAAAAGACAGACCGACACTGTCAGCGGAGCTCTCGTCAAAGACGGAGCACGTTGTAACACAAGCAGACGACACTTGCTGTGTGCCGGAAGTGGTTAAGTGTATTGAAAAATTGTTCTTGTGCATTTCCATTATGTTACTTTCTTTTTATGAAAACAAATTAACTAACATTCCAAGTATTACAAACGTCATTTGTTTACCATAACGTTGGAAAAATTATCGATCACGCGCCCTGGTCAGCCAATCGGATAGCTCGCCCCACTGACGTCATATGGCTGATTTGCGTCATATGCGTAGGGGCGGCTTAAAATTCCACCGCGCAGTGTGCTGCGATCGGCAGCGATGTGCATTTTTAAAACCTTATAATAAATTACGCGCTTTGCGTGGAGCACTTAGATGCGTCAATTAATGATCAGAAGGACCTACTCTAACGACTCAGTACCTTTGTAGAAAATCGTCAAAATCGTTTCAGGGTCCCTTTACAGCTTTCCGGAATTTTTGAAAACCACCTGTGGCAGATAGCATAATCCTGTCCCTGAGATGGATTATTAGATGAGGCGGACATTACCAGCACGATAAATCGAAATATATATTCAGCTAATTAACATAATTTAACTGCTTAACTTCTTAATTGCTTACTTTACGACACATATTGCAATTTACGAATTGTAGCTGGCGAGTTTGCAAGACGTATCCACTTGAAAAAAAAAAAAGCCGGCTGATCCCACGCCGTGTGGGAATCGATGTTATACGAAGCAGTGTTCGGGTGGCCTACCAAGCTAACGTAACGACCATGAGCACACCAAGACGTAGGCGGCTAGGTAGATAGATAGACAGATAATGTCAACGTGGCAAATGTTCGCATTCAATAAATCTCCAGGAAGACGCCAGTTTCGAGATAATATTTCCCTAAGTGTGGGACGAAATACGTGGGCATTCCAGCTATTATTGTGCTTCGATGCCTAAAGGAGCGTTTTGTTTAAAAAAGTAAGTGGAACAACAGTGCGTTTTTACGGCAAGTCTGATGGCTCATATTTGCAAACTGGTGTCAATCTGGAAATTCATTCGAAGTGGATACGCGTTACAAACTCACCGGCTACAATTCGTACTTTACAATATGTGCCATAAAGTAGTTAATTAAGAAGTTGGCTATATAATTTGTGTTAATCAGTTGAATATGTATTTATACTGCTCGTGCAAATAATGTCCGCCTCTCTGAATAAACCAGCGCAAGAGCTAGAATTATATTACCGGCAAAAGGCAATTTTTTTATTAATCCGGAAAAACATAAAAATGATCGACCCGTGTATTACGTAGCTGCGCGGCCGCAGTGACGTCTGTACGCTGGTTGAGCCAACGCCACCTATATAGCACAAGGCCTGTTCACTCCTATCCATGACGTCATGCTACCTGGCCCGAAATTTCCGTTGCCAAGGCTGGCGTGACGGACGCGGTAACGTCGATATCACCGCGGCTTACTCGGGAGCATCCCCATTAGGTTCTATGGCAGTCGGGCCAGGTAGCACTCGTTATGGATGGGAGTGAACAGGCCTTGTGCCATCTAGAAGGTTTTGGTTGAGCGCAGTTAGCGGGCGTGCAATCCTCAGAACATGCGCGGATCGCATTCTACATCGTCTTGCGTCTTGGTGTGTTCGTGCCTCATTTCGTTTGTGCGATAGCGTACGTACTCGCTCAAAACCTGCGTTCGGTTAGACAGCGTGGAATAGGAGATGGTTTGCTAAAGCCCCACGTAGTGACGAAAACAACGGTACTGCTGCTTTCTGGGGGTCGTCAAAGCTACGGATTAGTTCACTTCGTGGACGTTGTATTCTCAGAAGGGGTGTGCGAGTACTGGAAATTTCGAATACGAATCGAATACTCACTGCTCTTTGATTCGTATTCGATTCGACAGTGCACTATTGGAAGTTGTCGAATATTAGTTCCTTTCGGATATTCTATATAAGCGACATAAACATTTATTGGAGTCTCGAGGAAGATACGCATGTGATGCCTATTCTGCATTGTTCTGCTGCCGGATAGCTGTGGTCGTTGCGCAGGGGCACTAGTTTCTGAGCAATCGCACGGGGTAGATGAGTCCTGCTTAATACTTTTCAGTCACTACATAAGAATGGCTCGCTTTTAGGCAGACTATATATGAAATTGTTCCGACTTATATTTGGCCAGTCTCACCGTGTTTGCATCCTTTTAAAAAGCAACGTGTGGGGCTGCCGTATCACACTCCTCTCTTTCAGCGAGCACAACACTGTACATGCGTCCATTACCGTGCCGTTTTGTTGTTTAATTACTGCCATCTTCACAGTGCCCTAGACAATTTAAACCCGTTGTTTGTGTTTCGCAAGCTCCGAAGTTGTCTGGACATCTAAATGGGAATAGTACAATAAATATATATCAATCTATTTAAGCCAGATTTCCTTTTTTTTTTACCAAAAAAGACTCCGTGCAAACTTCACATTTCGTGTCGCTTTAGAAGTGAGAGAATATACGATATTCGGTGATCGTTTGTCTCGAAAATTTTTATTCGGTCCGATTTCGAAAATTCACTATTCGAACGACCCTAAGCCAACCGCAAGCATGGTGACAAACGTCTTCCATGGTGAGAAAAATTATTCGCGTAACCGTTCGCGTAGCAGGTTCACGTTTGCGTCGAATGTGCCCGTCACCGGCCTGAGAAACCCGTAAGATGCAATTGATTCAATTCCGGGATTTTGCGTACCAAAAACCGTAACCTGATTGAGGTACGCCGTAAGGGGAGTTCCGCGTTAATTTTGACCACCGGGAGTTTCTGTAACGAGCACCTGTCAATCTAAATGCATCATCGTTTCTGCATTTCGCCAACATCGAAATGCGGATGCCGCGGCGAGAAATTCAGACATCGAGGAACGGGCGAATGTGCACTCCGCGACGAGAGAGCATGCGGGAGCACAGTACTAGGGGTTCTAAGTATAACGTGTCCGCACCGAACTGGCCCGATGAGGACGCTGATACGTACCCCTTGTCACTGCGCTTCCGTTGTGCATGTCCGTCCTTCTCCCCCCAACCCTGCGCTTACACACACACACACACACACACACACACACACACACACACACACACACACACACACACACACACGCGCGCGCACGCACGCACGCACGCACACGCACACGCACGCACACGCACACGCACGCACACGCACACACACACACACACACACACACACACACACACACACACACACACACACACAACGTGATTGGGCGCTCAATCCCGTCGCTCGTGATCCGTTGCCAAGATTGGAGTCGGGCATGAATTAGGAGGCAGCTGGCCCATGCCGTCGTCCAACTTATCCACGCTGAGGACGTTGATGAAGGGAAGGACTGCTTCTCATCGAGAACGAGGATTATGGGTTTGGTAGTGACTACAGTGACGGGGCCCGGCACTTTAACATCTGCACTACAGTGACGGGGCCCGGTACTTTAACATCTGCACTACAGTGACGGGGCCCGGTACTTTAACATCCACACTACGGTGACGGGGCGCGTCGCTTTAACAACACTACACCTACGGGGCCGTCACTATAAAGATGTCGGTATTGGGGGCGAGGACGACTTACAGAGTCGCCATCTGTCGGAAGCGCCTCACATGCGTCGGCGTTAAATAAAGGTTAAATAAACATACTACGCGGCAGCCCTCCTGAACAATTTTGCAAGTACTCTCGAAATGGCAGTATTTTACCTTTAACATAATCATGCTGGACAAACAGAAAGCACAGAATGGTTTACATTGATTGATTGATTGATTGATTGATTGATTGATTGATTAACTTTTATTTTACAGTCCTGCAGAACGCATATTAGCACGTCGCGGGCCGCTCCCACGACGGGACCGACAGGCCTAGCCTGCCAGCCGCATCGTGGGCCTGCTGGACAGCCCAACGTTGCTCAGCCAGGAGTGGGTTGCGGAGGGCCGCCTCCCTCCTAGCTGAGCTGCGGTCAGGGCTTGCTATAGAGATACATCCCCAGAGCATGTGCGAAAGTGTTGATCTATCCCCGCAAGCAGGGCACGCGTCATCAGTGTAAATCTCCGGATATATCGCATGTAACGTGAACAGGTTGGGATAGGTTTCTGTCTGCAACAGTCTGAATGTCAGTGCCTGAGGCCTAGTGAGCTTGGGGTGAGGAGGAGGGTATCGTCGCCACGAGAGATAGAAGTGTTTAAGAAGTTCATTATAAGTGGCAGGCGCGTCCCTACCATGCATAACTGTAACCATGGTTTACAAACGCTATCTCTTTGCCTACTACATACAGTAAGCTGGGACACTGCGAGCGGTCGCCGCAATCGATTCCACCGAACCGGTTTGCGTGAAACGTAAGCAATCGCTGAGAAAACTATGTGAAATATGTTCTTATAGTGGGATAGCTGTCTGTGTAAGTAAATGTAGCATAACAGAATGCAGCTGCAATGCAGCGATCGCACGGGTTCGCGGTGACCGACTTCGCGTCTGCATGCATGTCCTCGCGCAATGTTTCGCTTTCGCTCCGAGCACGTTTTCGCACCGTGCCGTGAGCTTTATGCCGCAGCATATGAGCATTTGACAGTACGCAAGCAACCATTGTTGCATGGACACTATCGGAGCTCTTCAAAAATAATTTCGTTATAGCTAGGGTCTTCGACGCCTATAGCGACTTGTGATATGTTCCGTCGCGATGATTCAGTCTTAATTTTCTTTTTCTTTTCTTCTAAAGTCTTGGAAGCTTCAATATCATTATTTCTCAAATTTAATCGAACTGCATGTTTATCGGTCTTCTAAGCGAGCAATTACCCGCTGCTTATTTTTCTTAATTCAGTAGAATATTCATTATCTGGTGCTACACAAGCAGGAACATGTGCCGTGCCTTTTTTAACGTGTTTACCGTTCCCCTTCCATTAGAGTGAACTTTCTTTCTTTATTATAATCGTCATAGGTGTTGTGCATACGCAAAAGATTATACATTCGTGGACAAGTACCCATTGCGGTCGTTCGATCCGTATGTGTGCAATCAATGTATTCCATTAATGCACGGAAGTTGCTGACATCGTGAAATTCACGTGGTGTTGTGGACAGTACTGGAATAAAATACCGCGGTCCGTGAAGTGCTTGGCATCCCCATAGGCGCCAGCATCTAGAAGCTCATGCAGCTGGGGGTCCACAACACCTTCGATGAGGTTGGGTCACAGAAGTTAGTCCAGGTTGTCAGGCTCGCTTCATCGCCTGCGGGGAGGCGGATCCTGGAGGCGCTGGACTTTAACCCGTCAGGGAAAGGTGGTGCGTGCTCGACGCGTGGTCGCGGGAGGCCGTCACGGTCTCGCCGTTCCCGCGCAACGTGCACCCGCAACGCAATGTAGGCACACGGCGGGCCCGAGCGGCCGCACTTCTCGGATCCGTCGCCGACTATCCACGATCGGTCGCGTTCGTCGACGTCGCCCAATACGGTTCGTCCGACCGGTTCGCGGCGGCCGTGGTGGATCACAGGGGCAACCTAACGCCGCGTCCGTGCGAGGCAGGTGTCCGGATTGCGGAGATCCATTCTGAACTTTAGAACACATGCTCTGGCGGTGTCCCTCGTTACGGAACCACGGTCATCTTACCACGGAAGAAGAGTGGGAGGAGGCGGTCAGGCACGGCCTGCCCCTCCCGACGTCGGAACGGCTCGCGGCGGCCCCCTCAGGGGGTTTCGGAGTCGCTCCTCAGGACCTTAATAAAGTTCACTGCCTGCCGTGAAGTGCTCGAAGTTGTTTGCATAGAATGTTTGAAAGAAGTGCGACCATTGACGTCGCTACAGTGTTGACTGCAGGGCTGAGGTTAAAGCGCCGGGCCCCGTCACTGTAGTGTATATGTTAAAGTACCGGGCCCCGTCACTGTAGTGCATATGTTAAAGTGCCGGGCACCGTCACTGTAGTGCATATGTTAAATTACCGGGCCCCGTCACTGTAGTACAAATGTTAAAGTGCCGGGCCCCGTCACTGTAGTACAAATGTTAAAGTGCCGGGCCCCGTCACTGTAGTCACTGCCTGTGGGTTTATTTACAATATTTATATCAGTCTAATATGACTGTTTGAGTAAGTACATCAGTCTAAGATGACTGTTTCAGAGAGAGAGTCAGTCCAACATGACTGCTCAAGAGAAGTGTGTCGAGCACACGCACAATAGCAGTTTTTAAACACTCGGTCCGCCGGCGATATAAGGCGGCGAACGTTCGTTTTTCATCGCAAAACTAGCCGCCTCCCGCAGGACGGCCTACGCACACAAAGACACACACATTCCAATGTGCGGAGCCGACGTCAGAGGGGCCCCGTAGCACTTGGAGCCGTTCCAGGTAGCGCGTTGGGGAGTTTGGGAGCAATAGTTGGCCCGCCGAGCTTATTCCGTCACAAAGTCGATTTAGTCACGCTGTGGCTAGAAGTTGGCGGCGAAGCTCCCGGTATCTTGCCCTCATACTCGTAAGCGGGCGGCAATCCGGCACTGCAGGTGGCCATTCTTAACAGTGGAAGTACGTGATACCGAGCATCAACTCAACGGAATGCCGTTTCCTTCGAGTCCAAACTCACTTGCTACGAATAAAGTTTTTCTGTCTGTCTGTCTGTCTGTCTGTCCGTCCGTCCGTCCGTCCGTCCGTCCGTCCGTCCGTCCGTCCGTCCGTCCGTCCGTCCGTCCGTCCGTCTGTCTGTCTGTCTGTCTGTCTGTCTGTCTGTCTGTCTGTCTGTCTGTCTGTCTGTCTGTCTGTCTGTCTGTCTGTCTGTCTGTCTGTCTGTCTGTCTGTCTGTCTGTCTGTCTGTCTGTCTGTCTGTCTGTCTGTCTGTCTGTCTGTCTGTCTGTCTGTCTGTCTGTCTGTCTGTCTGTCTGTCTGTCTGTCTGTCTGTCTGTCTGTCTGTCTGTCTGTCTGTCTGTCTGTCTGTCTGTCTGTCTGTCTGTCTGTCTGTCTGTCTGTCTGTCTGTCTGTCTGTCTGTCTGTCTGTCTGTCTGTCTGTCTGTCTGTCTGTCTGTCTGTCTGTCTGTCTGTCTGTCTGTCTGTCTGTCTGTCTGTCTGTCTGTCTGTCTGTCTGTCTGTCTGTCTGTCTGTCTGTCTGTCTCTCTCTCTCTCTCTCTCTCTCTCTCTCTCTCTCTCTCTCTCTCTCTCTCTTGAGGCGGGCGAGCGTCGTATACCGTTGCGGAGGTGATACTTGCCTTTGTTTTTCGTCCTGCATAACACCCACAATGATATCTGGATAAGAGAGACCCTTCCGGATTCATGGAAATTAGCTCGGGTAATTCCAGTGCTAAAACCAGGAAAGACCCCACTTTGTCTTGACTCCTACCGACCCGTCAGTCTCACAAGCTGCTTTTCCAAACTAATGGAGAAGATGATAGGCAGTGGATTGCAATGGTGGTGTGAACACACAAATGTGTTTTCCGACCACATGACCGGATTTCGACAAAATCGAGGCACAATGGATGCAGTATTAGACATTGCCACATGCGTCGAACATGAACGAAGTTGCGGAAATGTGACAGTAGCAGTATTCTTAGACATTCAAAGAGCATTCGACACTGTAAGTCACATACACGTCCTTGCTGGTATGTTAGAGCTTGGCCTACACGGTCGAACGCTGCGCTGGGTATCAAATTTCTTGAAAGATAGAAAATTATTTATGGAAACAATTGAAGGAGAAAGTAATTATCACAGCATCACGCAGGGCGTTCCGCAGGGCAGTGTTCTTAGTCCGTTTTTATTCAACTGTGTCATGGCAGCCTTGCCCCAAAAACTCCCGTCTGGTCTACAATATTCTCTGTACGCAGACTGCATATGGGCCTCTGGATCTCATATACAAGACATTCAAAGAACGCTGCAAGAAGGTCTTGATAGTATCGACACCTTTTTAAAAGAAAGAGGCATGAGTCTGTCATACGCAAAGACAGCCGTACTTCCTTTCACTAGACGACAGCTGAATAATTTCCAACTTACGCTTAATGGGCAAAGTTTGATGTTTGTGAAAGAGCATAAATTTCTTGGAGTTATTCTTGACCGCCAGCTAACATGGGCATCACACATCCGCGCAATTGAAAAGCAGACCAATGCAGTAATAAACGTACTTCGGTGACTTGCTGGCACAACGTGGGGGGGGATCAGTCTCTTCGCTACTACAAGTTCATAATGCACTCATAAAACAAAAGATTGCTTACTCGGCCCTTGTTCTCCATGGTGTATCGCGAACTTCTGAGGAACGTCTTCAACGTTTACTAGCAAGGGGGCTACGAGTGTGTCTTGGGGTTCCGCAGGCTACCTCCAGTTCTTTAGTAATTGCTGAAGCTCGTCACCCTCCATTTCCAGTCATACAAACGGTTGAAACATGCCGACATATTTATCGCATCTTAACCCAACATGAGAAGCATCCATTAAACCTCGCGCTCACCGAAAGAAACAAAAGCAAAATTCACGATGTTGTTCGAGAACATAAAGCATTGTTACCAAGATTTGAATTATGCAAAGTGGATGTTAGTTACCCTCCCTGGATGTTAACACGCCCTAAAATAGTATTATCGGTTGACGAGATTATATCAAAGAGAGACATGTTCATAGTAGCCGCACAGCAACTGGCACTCTTCCAAATTTACTCATTATATCCCCAGTACATCCACGTTTATACAGATGGTTCGTGTCATAAAAATTCCTCGGCTTCAGCATTCGTCGTTCCACATTTAGCGCTTGAGCAGACATTCAAATTATCCCGGGAGACATCTTCCACCATGGCAGGACTATTTGCAATCCTGTGTGCTTTGCGTTTGATAACAACAGAAAAACATTCGCAAAAATGGGTAATCTTTAGCGATTCGCAAGCCGCTCTCACATTACTACAGAGCAATAAGAAAAATTCTTTGAACACTTCGCTGTTGTATGAGACGCTGAAAGAACTTACTAAAGCAAACGCAATGAACCACGTAATTGCATTTCAATGGATACCTGGGCACTGCAATATTCCTGGTAATACTGCAGCGGACGCAGCTGCGAATCGAGCGCACAATAACGCCGAGACAACCAATCTTCCCCTATTGCGTAGTGAAGTCCGTCTGATCCTGAGACAGATTTCTTGTCGCCTCAGTAAAACTACCTGGTTCGACCAGCAAACTAAAAACTCGGAGTTATACTCTATAGACGCATGTATAAACTTATCAATGCCGGAAACTCTGAAAGACAACAGAAAATTTGAAACATTGGTACACCGACTGCGTCTTGGTACTGCATTTACGAAACACTTCTTGTACAGAATAAAACGTGTCTCTAGTCCGCAGTGTTCTTGTGGCCACCCAGACGAAGATGTGCATCATCTTCTTCTCGATTGCACGAAATACGATACACAAAGAACAGTACTGCAAGCTGATTTGTGTATATTAGACAGAAGACCATTCACTCTTAAAAAGATACTCGGCCCATGGCCAACTGCGTGCCTTCAAAAAAGAGCACTTCTTGATCTGAAAAAGTTTCTAGAGGACACCAACATTTTGGGAAAATATTCGGTATCCGATGATTCGAATACGCTAAATGAGTTACATAAATGTTGTTAGTGATTCATAAGTGGTTTATGTGATGATCGCAACTTTTACGCAATATGTATGATTCTGTTCTGTACTTGCAGTGTATTACATGTGTTGCGTGTTTTGGCTGTTCAAAACATCTGACTTTATATTGTGTACGTGGACTGAACTAATGCACAGAACTTTGCGACTCATGTACTGTTGGACCTTATATTTTTTATTCACCCAGTGTTCTACTGAGTGTTATATTTTGTGTCGCTATTCTCCCTTTTTACGCAAATTTGTTTTGTTTGCCAAGTGACAAGGAGTAGCCGGTGCCACCATAAAGGCGCCAACCTCTCCTAACATTCACTTCAATAAAAAAAAACTGCGCGAAAAGAAAAGGATAGTATTTGTCTCACAAAATGGCAAGATACGTTCATCAGATTTTTTTTATACTGGCTCTAGAATGTCGTATTAAAAGCGTGGTTAAGGAATGGGGCGAGGGTTACAGGGGAAGGGCGGGCGTGGGGAAGATTTATTTGCGCATTTCAGTATATATTGCCCTCGTCGTCTAAGCCACAGTATTGCTGCTGCTTTCTTAAACGTCTGGCGTAGTTGCGAAGCACTGCTTTGATAGCAAGTAACGTATCCTAGAAAGCTGAATAAATAAGCTATACAAGTGAGCGCACACTGCGTTCATATATTTATTTTAGTCTTCCTTACTTGTGTACGCAATCCAGTACGGTACTTAATTTCAGAAAACGCACTCGCATATTTATATGCAGTGTCTGTCGGCTTTTATACGCCATACGCGTTAGAAGGCTTTCATGTGCAGTGCACCCCTGCATAATCATGAGACGTTTGAACTGAAGGTCTGGTCGTATTTGCGTTGCTTACATTACAATACAAGCGAAGGTCAACGCTCGTTTTGGTAGCGTAACTTCGAATTGCTCTTTCTCGCCACTAAATCTAATAACGAAGTTGGAGGCTCCACGAAGAGAGCTCGCTGTTCTGAATACTCTGATTTTATTGCGCCATACTTGCGTATTGTCCACCAGCATACGCACTTTGTTTTTATTACTCAATTTATTTATTTATAACAGGTACTTGAACGCGTAAGTACTAGCACGTTCTTTTTTTTCCCTTGTCTGACGGGAATAAAAAGAAAATGTCGTGTGTTGTCGAATACGTACAGATAGCGGGCACAATCGCTCTCGGACGCAAAGCGCGCAAGCGCGCATGTTATTATTTCTCTAATTTTTTTTGCGTTGAAAGAACATGCTTACCGGAAGGCGTATAGACGGTTGAAACAATGAAGTTTGCAAGTTTAGAACGACTGCCAAAAAATAAGCAGGTAATTGCAGCGTGTAGAGCCGGTTTACTTCCGGCGATGGGGCCACCCGCGCACGTAAATGTCAATCACGCGCTGGCTTAGCTGACCCGCCGACAGGAGTTGGGATCGAATACACCGCAAACAGATGTATCTCTCAGGCGTAGTGTTGACAGGGCGTCAGACGAGATTTGGCGCGGACGTTACGACGCCGGCCTAGTGTCCCCCCTTAGTGGTTTGCCCCCTTTTGGCCTCATCGTGGAAAAGGAAAGGAAGAGAAAGGCTGCGCCGCGGGCCTCTACTGTGCTGCGGTGAAGCGCGGTTGTCAGGGCAAAGTTCCGGGTGCTCAAAATGAAAAAAGAAAAAGAAAAAACTGGTGGAAGCTGGCGGAAGTCGGCCACGACTTCCCGGCAGGGCAGCAAACGGGACGACGACGACACTCGTGCGGGCTTCATCCAGCGGCTCGTCGCTTTCACGCTAACGCGAAGCGACAGATCCGGGTCACGGCGCTAAGCTCGGCGGCTGCAGTGGTGCCCTGTGACGCCTAACATGGAGCTCCCGTGTCGACATGAGACCTACCGAATTACGCGTGCGTGCAAAGTTTGATTTCAATCGGACAATCAATCGATCACTGAACCACTTACTTTCTCACGCAATCAGTCGGACACCTATCGCTCTGTTTCACAAGGCAGGTAAATTTTCTGCGCGCGCTTTGCTTCAGTTACGCAAATAACGAAAAGCGCAAATTGCGCCGCTAAATGCGCTTGCATCCGATTTCTCTTTGTCTTATAAGCGGCTTTGAAGAAGGCTCGAAATGAAAATGTAAAAAGTAATGCGGCGCTCCATTTCCCTTTCCTTCGATCGGCGAGATGCTACAGAAATATGCGAGTTATCGAGATACGGGAAGTGAATGAGCCCTTCCGAAATCAAAGATAATAAATAAATTCCGGGGTTTTACGTGCCAGAATCACGATCTGGTTATGATGCACGCCGTAGTGAGGGACCCCGGATTGATTTTGACCACCTGACGTTATTTAACGAGCACCCAATGCACGGTGCACGGACGTTTTTGCATTTCGCCCCCATCGAAATTCGTCCGCTGCGGCCGCGATTTGATCCTGCGCCCTCGGCCTTAGCAGCATTAAAGAGTGCCTGGTGGTCATAATTAATAACTACAGCGTGCCTCATAATCAAATCGTGGTTTTGGCATGTAAAACCCCACAATTCCTTTCTCATGTGAAGATTTGTGAACGTTTGTGCTTTTTATGTGATTTGGGACCGTTAACAAAGTTACTTGAGATATAAATAATAAGATGGGGAACTTAACGCCACCGACACAACCCCTGCAAAGAAACAAATTAAAATCCCATGGTCGTACTTGTAAATGCAAATGACTTTCTCTCGCCTTCAGAGATAAGGGCTCGAGTCCTGTGCTTGAAGGGAGTATCGCGTTAGGTATATGACGTTGACCGAGACAACGGAGAGTTTATCTCTTGCTCGAACAGTCGCCCACACTGCCGAAAGGAGCTGTACTCTATGTATGTATGTATGTATGTATGTATGTATGTATGTATGTATGTATGTATGTATGTATGTATGTATGTATGTATGTATGTATGTATGTATGTATGTATGTATGTATGTATGTATGTATGTATGTATGTATGTATGTATGCATGTATGTATGTATGTATGTATGTATGTATGTATGTTACGCACTGTTTTCATTTCCACGTATGCAAGCATAACCAACTCGCCAAAACGTATATGCCAACCCATCTTTTAAAAGGTTGCCAACGGTTCATCATAGCACGGAGTTCGCTATACAGTGAACTCTCAATTGAGGGAACTTCAAGGGACCCAAGTTCACGTAACTGAAAGTTCACTAAACTAAATGTTCATTAGAACATCGAACAGCATAGGGCACAGCAGACATCGAGTCAAAAGTGTGAAGTGAAATGCATGAAGTTATATATACGAAGTGCGTAACAGTTACGTTGCTGCCTATCTCATTTTGAAAAAACAAATCTAATTTTCGTTTGCACTGGTTCTCTCAAAGCGCAAGAAGTAACAAGGCTATCCACAGAGTCTGTTTTTGCGCGCTTCCTCTGGCACAGCTTTTTGCTGAGACACGAAGTCTCGCAACTTTCCAAGGCATCCTACAGCCTCGGCTAGAATTACAGGATTTGAATCTTCCTCTGCCATTGCACCTTCCTCGTGGCGCTCTTCTGGTTCGGGAAGAAAACTGGAAACAATTTCTAGACCTGATAGTTCAGCTCAGGTAACCAGCTTCCTGTCACACTGCACATAGCCGCCGCTAGAGGGCCGATTTGGGGACGGCGGGCATTGGCTGCGCCAGGGCTGCAGAGCGCAAAACTTCGTCGAACTTATTTCAAAAGTGATCCCAGGTCCACTGGGATCACTCTCTATCAGTGACCGTGATGTTCAAGTCAGCAGCAGTGGTAGCGACGGTTCGCTGCAGGGTCTGGGGCACGGCCTGGAGACCAAAGTTCCTTACCTATGTCATCAGTGCGGCAGCATGTACCCAGTTACCGCAGCCAAGCACTGTTGTGAATGTGGGGCCAGGAGGCTCGGTTATATCAGCCTGTATACATAATCACGAGTTGTCCGAATGCACGGGTACAAGTTGGGACTGGTCATGACTGCCCTTGAATGTGCAGTGTAATATATGGAGGCAGACGCTGTCGAAATCATCAGTTGCTCCCTGTGACTCAGAGGCTGTATTCCATCTGGCCACACCACACACGAATGATTATTTCTTTTCTGGCTCATTTATATAGAGAACTGGCTAAATGCCCATTTTGGGATCCTGATGAAACAACTTGCGACGTGGCAAGTTCGCTCAAATGACGTATTCGCTTTTCAGAGAGTCGTTAAAGTGAAATATTTTTTTGCATTGAATGCATAGGAAAACTGCCGAGGATTTTCTTAAAGTTCGTTATTTTGAAATATTCGTTAAACCAACGTTCGTGCAACTGAGAGTTTACTGTACTCGAGTTTCTTATAGCCGATTTTCTGTGTAAGCCACGTGACGACGGCGCCCGTTTACTAAACAATGTTTGGAAACTGACACCCGTTAATGTTACTGAAGGCGGCTTCCGCCTCTCGCAACTTCAGCCTCCTTCTCAGCGAGTTAGCCTCGCGTTCGCAGTAGCCTCCAACAGCTGCTGCTGCTTAGGATGCACTGTTTATGTCTCGAGAACTCCTTCGCGCATGTGCCCTAGGGAATCCCCTGGCGCGCTACAAGGAAAGCTACAGAAGTGCCCGTGTTTCTTTCTAAGCGAGGCACGGCGTCGAAAGAGCTGAGACTGCGGCAAAGAACTGGCAGGAGCGAGAGAAAGAGAAAGAGTGCGAAGCTCCGGGGAGGACAAAATAAAATGACAGCAAGAGAGAGAGAGAGATAGAGAAACACCGTGTGCAAAGGTTCGGTCACAGAAAACCCCGTTCGCTATTTGCGTCGTACATACGCTCCTTTGAAGAACACCGCGCGCATGCCGGGTGGCACCGGTTTGCGCGCCAATCTGACATATTTGCATTGCTAACAAACGTTGTGCAGCTATCCGGGGGCCCTTGTCCGATAATAGAGGTTTCAATATTGCAGGTTGACCGAGAGGGTAACAAGAAATCGAAACAGAGAGTTAAAACAGATGGCGAAAGGCAGGGGGGAGGTTAACCGGAAGGCAAATATCCAGTTTGCTGCCTGGCACTGGGAAATGGATAAGGGGAGAGAGAAACGCTCGCTCTTCGTAACAATGTGAAAAAGAAGAGCACAGGTCGGAAAAGAAGAGGAAAAAAGCATACACACGCACGCATATAAAAATAATTTGGGGGCGTCATAGTCGCCGCGCTGTAGTTGAAGAAATTGAGGCGCGTCACAGAGGCTTTGGAGAGGTTGAAACCGTTGCCGCTATATAGATGGCTACAGGACGGATAAAGATGAAGATTTGTAGGCCTAGAGCACTCAGATTGGCGACTGTGTTGTGTCAGTTTTAAAGTTGAGGAAATATTATAGAAGTCAAAACAAATTAACGAAATTCTACGGTACCCAAGGAAGCAATGAACTCCGTAGAGGTAGGTGTGTGAACGCTCGAATTTTTTTAGTTCGAATCGGTTAGAGTCTTTGCTGTTCGATTCGTGTTCGATTCGGGAATCCTCTATTCGAAGTTTTCGAATGTTTGTGTCTGTTCGAATTATAAGGGAAAACAACAGTGGTCGGTTGGCGTCTACCGCAAGAAAGGCTGATGCAAATGGTTACTGTTCAGAAGGATTCTGCTGCCGGGGAGCCTCGGCTGCTACACAAAAGCGCCAGTTATTGAGCAAACGAGGGGAGTAGCTAACTTCTTCAGTTATTCTCAATAATTTCTAGACTTGCAATGAGAACGCTGCGCCTTCAGAACAAGTTAAGGACCGAGCAAAGGTTGATGTAACTGGATACATTAGGCGTAACGTCAACCGACAGGAAGGGAGCAGTGTGGATCAGAGAGCAAACGACTATAGCCGATATTCTAGTTGACGGTAAAGGACTAACAACCGATCTTTAAGGACCCAATTCTTTATGGCGCAATGAAAAGCTCCCTTTCGGTAGTGTTTACGCCTGCACTGGTTACTTATAAAAGTGCGTGGATGTTTTGTCAGCAGAATTTTTTTTATCTGAGCAGCCTCTAAAAAACGACTCCCTCCTCCAGCAAAGCTGAGAAGTGGGAGCGATTCCGATAGCCCGCCTCGCATATTGTGAGAGCAGCCTATTATTTTGCTTTCGCATGAGTGAGTGCAACTCTGGTTAACCACCTACATTTTGACGTTTAAACCACTTTGGAGATAAAAAGTAGCCCTGTAGACCTTTCTTAAATTCGTACCGCGTTTTTCCCCCAAGCACACGTATACGTCATAGCTGGCTGGCCCCCGTCGTCGTTATTTTGTCGATAGACGAGCCAAGCCAACTCATCGAAAACGAAGGCTAAGGCAGCGCCACTTTTCTACTCACTACAATCGAATGCTTATCTGCACATTGTGTAAGTTAGAAAAAGCTTAAAGTAAAAAAAGTGTACTGTATTTCAATACTAATAAAAAGACCAGTAACCGCAAACACTAATAGACGGTCACGTGATACGCCTCTTATGTATATTCATGGTTTTGCTGCGTGAAGCGCCAAAGGTCATTTTTCGCGACATTTAGTGAAGAATTAAAAATTTAAATCCGGTTTTAATGAAAAAAATATAGCTCGTTTTAACCAATACGATGGGCAATCTTTCCATCAGCGGGACTGTCTCGATTCATGTTCCGAGTGGTTTTGTGGCCCTTTAATAAAGAAAAACATGGCGTTGGGCAGGCCAGGTAATGCGCAGGGCATGCAGCTAGGCCTTGTAATGCGCAGGGCAGACAACCGATGGACCATTAGAGTTACAGAATTGGTGCCAATGGAAGAGAAACGCAGTCGAGGACGGCGGAATATTAGGTGGGGGAAGGAAATTTGGAAATTTTCAGGCGCAAGTTGGAATCAGCTTGCGCAAGACAGGTGTAATTAGAGATAGCTGGCAGAAGCCTTGATCCTGCAGAGGACATAAAGATAGGCGGCGGTGGGTAGTACTGCTGCTGCTGCTGTTTTTATCGTTGTTGTGATAATGATGATGCTGATGATGATGATGACAATGGCGACGACGATTATTATTATTTTTTTTTGCAGTATCGCCGTGCTTCCATCCGTTTAATATGATGTGCTGTGTATTATACACTTGGCTTCTTCACGTAAGCTCGCATAGTACATTCATCTGGCGACGTACTCTTTCACTATGTTACGTTACTGTCGGTTGGATAATTTGATTAGTTCCTATTTCAAATCATTCTGAAACTCCAGGCACCACACTATATATCTAGGCGACTTGACCACTGTTTGAAGGTCAGGGAATTTTCTTGTAGGGGTGACGTCTTCCGTTATTTTTTTTTTTTGTTAGAACTGTTCGAGATTGGAACAGTTTGCCATCGACCATTGTATATATTACAGAAAATGATGCTTTTTACCACGCGTTGAAATAATTTGTTGATGTATTGATTCAAGTTTGTAACCTCCCTGCTGTAATGCCCTACGGGGCGATGCAGGTAACTCATAAATAAATAATAATAATAACTAGACCACTGCGCTGACGTACGAAGCACGAAGGATGTGGACACACACGGGCGCTTGCATTTCTCCTCTCCGGTGTTTTGTCGTTTCAGCGCTCTAGTTTTGTCAACGATTACTGCTGTCATCGTGATGGTGCGCCAGTTATCATGGTCACCTTGCACTTCACCGCACTTCCTGTTTTGAACGGCGTTACATGTTGTCTCGAATGATGTAGATGAGTCTTCTTCTTCTTTTTGTTAACCGGACTTCAGACAATTTTTCTATTTCACTGTGTTTAGAAATGAGTACCTACTCACCATGCGACTCGGTAACCGAAGGTCATTTTTCTGGAATATTTATCTTCGATTCGATTCGGAAATGTCGCAATATAACACTCCTACACTTCTGGTATCATAAAGGGCCTTACAATTGTCGCTGCGAGCACGGTATAAAAAAGATTTCAGGCTTAAACTGTGCCCGCGCATTTACGCCAGACCCTCTGTGTATTGGTACTTGCGTTGAAGGCGCCTTGGCAAGTTCATAAATGTTAAATTGAGCGTGTACATCACAAGGACCTGCACTTAGCGGAGCCACCGGTATCGAATAAACGGCTGTTCCGCGCCCAGAACTCTCCTGACCGGCAGCGGGTACATCGGCATACATGTAGCAAGGGCGTTGGACGGGGTCACGTGGGCGGTCGAAGGCGATGTAACATCAGGGGCGGAAAGAGCGCTGGGAAAAATAACCACAGAAAGAGTGATGTCAGCATGAAAAGAGAATGACTTCTCTAAAGATTGGATTGTGAGTCGGTCGCACAAGTCTACCTTTCCTCTTTTTTTTTCATTGTCATGCAGTCTGATATTGATTTTTGCAACTACGCCAGATTAGGTAGACTGTGGAAATTGAGGTTACGTTCGCACCTGTCAAGCGAGAGAGACAGAGAGCGAAGTGGTGCACAAAAGTGGACGATATTTCCGCGAACGGCGCCACTGTCCCGTCTACATGTAGCTGCCGCCTTCGCGAGCACGCCTTCTCCTACTTTTTCCTTGTGGTGTCTTTTGCTGCAGTACTCTGTTTCAAGTGATGCACTCACCGATCCGTCAAGCGCGGGGACGGTTTTTCTTGCCACTCCGCTATGTGCGAGATACGAATCATGTATAATTCTTTGTTTTTTTTCGGAGCGCAGATGTTTGCATACGCATTGTCAGGATTGGGGGCTCAATCCCTATCGCCCGTGGTCCTTTGCCAAGATTGGAGTACGGCATGAATTCGAAGGTACCTGGCCCATGCCGTCGTCCAACTTATTTACGCTGAGGGCGTTGATGAAGTGAAGAACTGCTTCTCATCGAGAACGAGGAATAAGGGTTCATTTACAGAAATTAAATCAGTCTAACATGACTGCTTGAGAAAAAGAGTGTCAGTCCAACATGACTGCACGAGAGAAGTGTGTCCAGCATTCGCACAACAACAGTTTTTATACACTCGGTCCGCCGGCCATACGTGGCGGCGACTGTTCGTTTACTCATCGCCAACCTGCCGCCCCTCCGCAGAACAGTTTACGTACACAAAGGCACACACATTCCGATGCCCGACGATGGCGTTGGAGGGGTGCCGTTCCGGGAAATATCGGTACCAATCGTGGGTAGCTCGTTGTCTTGCGTCTGGCCGAGGCATGGGAAGCACCAAAATACGGCTTTCCCGCGGCAGCTTGTTCATGCGTATCAGATCAGGTCAGCGCTGGAGAACTCCGGAACCATTGTTCGCACACCGAACTCGTTCCGTCACAATGTCGATGGGGCTGGTGGAAGGAGGCGGTTTTCAGCACAAAGGCCGCTTCTTCGAACGCCTCCTAGCTGCAGCGACGGTGAGTGGGGGATGCGCGTCTTGTCCCCCAGTCGTAACTGGGTGGCAATCTTGCCTTGCAGCTCGCCATTCTTAACAGCATGCACATGCAAGTGTGCACGGACGTAATCATAAAAACGTTCGCGCACAGACACGGTCATTAAAGGGCCCCTCACCAGGCCCCATAGCAAATTTTGGTTATACGCTGGAAGTTGTTACGTGTCCTCTAGGGGGCGTGCTGGAGCAAACATTTCTCAAAATAAACTAAATAATAGCCGAGATAGAAATACTTCACTGCCGCGAAACCATGATTTCAGGAGGCGAGCTCCACCGCCAAGCGAGACACTCTCTCCACTCGCCCCGTCTAGCGTCCACAAGCGAAATTCCTTCCTTGCGTTCTCCCATACCGTACCTCGAGGATCACGCGACGCATACGTCGGGTCATTTTTTTTCCTCGCTTTATTGCAGCGCGGCGCACTTCCGCTGACGGCGTCGCGTACGAGCTGTTGCGATTGTCTCGTTTCGCGCAGCACACGATTTTGCGCGCTGTGCACGAGGACATCTGGCTAGCGGTAAAAGTCAGTGCTACACGAATACTGATGCAGACACAAGCGGATCACAGAGCATGATCCTGCGCTGGAACACGGTTGAAAATGACATAGTTTCGGTGTCCGCGTGCGCGACTGCATGACGTGGGAACAAGCAGACGAAACGCAAGTCCAACTCTCTGGCTGCAGTGCGAGAAGTAAAAGATAAACATGCAGACATTCGGTTTGTGTGTTTCATTACTTCTCTAAGCTTTTTAATTCGTCTATTCTCAGAACATATTAGACAAAAGCAGATGTTGGCTTGAATAATTCTCGAAGTCACGTGTCACCACGAGCGACGTCACAGCGAGAACACGTGTACGTAGGCGCACTAGCACGTGTACGTCATCCTCCGGCTTGGAGCGCAGCGGCCGCCTGGTGAAAGGAAAACGGCGTTCGGTTTGAAATTTCAGACCTTTCCGCGGCGTGTAGCGATGTAATTCTTTGTAAACACGATAGTTGGCGACCCGCCGTGGTTGCTCAGTGGCTATAGTGTTGGGCATGCTGAGCACAAAGTTGCGGGATCGAATCCCGGCCACGGCGGCCGCATTTCGATGGGGGCGAAATGTGAAAACACCCGTGTACTTAGATTTAGGTGCACGTTAAAGAATCCCTGGTGGTCGAAATTTCCGGAGTCCTCCACTACAGCGTGCCTCATAATCAGGAAGTGGTTTTGGCACGTAAAACACCCTAATTTATTTTTTAACGATCGTTGGCGCGCATTGTGTGCTCTGCGCTTGTCAGCTCAAATTGATCAGACCTGATGAGGGGCCCTTTAACGGATGAAACACGATATTGCGAGCGCTTTTTATCCGTGGCACACATTCTCAAACTGCAAAGCGTACTTTGCGGGGAGGGAAGGAAGGAAAAAGTACAGAAGGAAAGGCAGGGAGGTTAACCAGTTTAGCTTAACCGGTTTGCTACCCTACACATGGGAGTGGGATGGGGGAATGAAAGATGGGGAGGAGAGAGATAGAGAGCACATAACACAGCACACACATCGTTAGGTACAGTCCGTCGCTCTTGCGCGGTACGTGACATCACTGTCACAGCCGCTTGTCCAAGCCCGTCTCTTTCATAAACGATGTAGTACCTACGTCGCCTTCAGCTGCGATGTCTTCTATCGGCGATATGTGAAAATAGTTCCAACTGACAATGGTCTATTGTCAAGGTGCGCTAGAACGGACTCCAGGGACTGTCTCTAAACTTGGAGTAACTGAAATGCACGTGAGCTGCATGCACACAACAAGAACAACTCTCACGCCTTAATACCGTCATCATGTGAAACGATTCGCGGTACACAAAGATCGGGCGCAAAATTTATCAGAAGGCGAGCGCTTTCAGCGCCTCATTTTGTTCGCTGACGACTGTACACAGAAACCACGCTCACACGCAGAAACACGCGTGCACACGCTGTCCACTGCTGAACGACATTTACAGTCTCCTGTGGCCAGACGTTTACTTCGAGCGCAGCAGCGCCTTCTTTCGCCCGGCATTCTTATTGGAGGCGGCGAACCGGTAAAAGTCTAAGTGCTGGCTGAAATCGGTCCTAGAGCGACCGCGATCGCCGCCTGGTTTTTTCTGTTGGCTGTTGCGTCTCCGCGAGAAGACTGGTGCACGCTTTCACCGCAGCAAGTCGCAACTCGCACAGATTACATATGTCCCTGTTGATCCCACCTTACGCCGTAAAGGCCACGGTGCAATGACTTTAATTTTCACTGCATTAACGTATACGTAAGCAAGTAGCAATTTTTGTGCTCGGCTGACTCGAGTGAACGGTTTAAGGCAGTGGTCCCGTAACTCAAGTTTACTCGAGAGCTGCTGTTGTTTTTCAAGTCGACGGACATCCTTCAGTGAGCCCGCAGTAATCATCATCTCTCTCTTGCGTTCCTCTCTTTGCATATGCACTTGTCGTGCATTTATCGTGCAGCATGTGGAACTGAAGGCGCGTCTGGGTACCATTACCTTTGTTGTTTGTTGTTGCTCCTTCTTTCTCTTTATCGCTCTTTCTCTGTTTCTCGCACGCACCCACTAGTGTCGCGCTGTATTTTCTCGGAAAAGATCCCTAGTTGTCCGTCGCAGTCCTTGCAACCGTATTGCCAATCCTGCGATGCAAACGTCCTGCGAACGGAGCAAAACGTCGTTGCCATGTAATGCGTCCCAACCATTTGCGAAACGTGCTCAGTGAAGCGCAGGAGCGCGTGAAATTGGACGGAGAGAACGCTCTTGAACCATCGCGTCGCCCTGGCTCGTTTCTATATAGCGCCCACGTCGCACGCTTCACTTTGAGGTTCCTAGAGCAGCTGGTTTGCGTCTAGCGCTGAAGAGTGCTCAAACAACACGCACGCACGCATGCACGCACAAAAAAGAAGAGAGAGAATGCGGGAAGACAGGGAGAGGAGAGGCAAGTATGCTGAAGTTCAGGTGGCGTGCTGTCATTTGCCGCCGCGGTTGCATCGTACGAACCTTATTTTTCCTGGCAGTGCGCCTGCTCTTGTCTGTACGGTGCGCGCCGGGATTCGGCAGGAAGAGAAACATGAAATCGAATTGACAAACCTCAGCGGCTAGCCTGCTCGAGACGGAGCATTGCGCAACGGAACTCGCCAAGAAAAGAAAGCTGCGGCGGCGAGTGGTGCAGCTGCCGTAAATCAGCGTGGCCGTAACCGCGGAGGCTGACACACTTGGACACCCTGCCTGACTGTGCGTACGTGTAGCTTGTTTCTGTGCTTGCAGGTATGAAATACAACACAAATACAGCAAGACGACGTGGCGCCTGTGTATAGAGAGAAAAGAGCAAAGGAAATTTAGATAAGGCATATATATATATATATATATATATATATATATATATATATATATATATATATATATATATATATATATATATATTGTTGCAAGCACGGGGAAAAGGGGTTTATTCAGGCGTGCGAGAGCAGGAACGGCAGGCTACGAACAACAGGAATGGCCGCTGCACCGTCTTCGTTCTCCTCTTCCCCTCTCTTCTTGATCCCCGCGCCCCTTTGACGCGCTTGGACGTAACATACCTCCCCTCGCAGACAAAGCCCCCTGGGCGAGTCAACTAACTTGTCGTGGCGTGCATGATTTCAACCGTGCGACATGTGCGACTTGTGTCCTAGCAGAACGTCTACCAGTGTTCGTGAGGCGCGCGAGAGTATAGTTCACTTCGCTGACTTTGTCGATGACAACATACGGTCCATCGTAGTTTGCCAGCAGCTTTTGACACAAACCGCGCTTCCTTGTGGGAGTCCAAAGCCAAACGAGATCACCAGGGTTATATGTAACTGGCCGATGTCGTGCGTCGTAGCGGGCTTTGGAGTTTTCTTGTGATGCCAAAGTCCGAAGACGCGCAAGTCTCCGAGCCTCTTCAGCGAGGCACAGCGTATCGGCGACCGTAGGATTGTCGTGGTGGTAAAAAGGGAGGACAGTGTCGAGCGTATACCGGGGCGGCCGAGCATATAGAAGGAAGAAGGGGCTGTAGCCGGTTGTCTCGTGCTTGGCGGTGTTATATGCGTAAGTAATAAACGGTAGAACTTCATCCCAATTCTTGTGATCGGACGCAACATACATGGAAAGCATATTTGTGATCGTTCGATTAGTGCGCTCAGTGAGGCCGTTCGTTTGCGGATGATATGGCGTCGAGTGCCTGAGGTGCGAGTGACACAAACGCGCAAGCTCTTCCACTATATCCGCCGTGAATTGACGTCCCCGGTCGCTTATGATAACACCAGGTGGTCCATGTCGTAGAACAATAGCGTGAAGTAAGAAAAGCGACACTTCGGTGGCAGTTGCTGATGGTATAGCCGCCGTCTCGCAATAGCGTGTGAAATAGTCGGCGCAGACGATTATCCAGCGGTTCCCCTTAGATGACTTTGGAAAAGGGCCTAACAGATCAATTCCAACTTGCCGAAAGGGTGAGCTGGAAGGCGGCACAGGTTGAAGGAGACCAGATGGGGCAGTGGTTGGGCGTTTCCGACGTTGGCACTGTATGCAGCTGGCGACATAAAACTCAACCGAATGTCGCATCCGGGGCCAGTAAAAGCGTTCTTGAATGCGATAAAGTGTGCGCACAGTGCCTAAGTGCCCGGAGGTAGGGTCATCGTGCATAGCCTGAAGGATTGCTGGCCGGAGACGCTCCGGCACCACTAGAAGGAAGCGTGCACCCGTGCTTGAGTAGTTCCTTTTGTACAGGAGCCCGTCACGTACACAGTAGCTGCTTGTTGCACTTGAATGGGCAGAAGTAAAGAGTGGCTCCAATTTAGTGTCTGTCCGTTGTTCTGTTTTGAACGCATCGACATCTGGAAAAGCGGGTGTCACAGAAGCGACGAGATGATCAAAATCGTCTGCGTCGCAGTCCGTCGTGGCAAGCGGCATACGGGAAAGGCAGTCTGCGTCCGCGTGTTTTCGGCCACTCTTGTAGGAAACAGTGAAGTTATATTCCTGCAACCTCAAAGCCCAGCGCGCAAGGCGACCACAAGGGTCGCGAAGGTTCACGAGCCAGCACAGGGAATGGTGGTCTGTGACGACTTGGAATGGGCGTCCGTACAAGTACGAGCGAAATCGCTGAACCGCAAAGATTACAGCGAGGCATTCTTGCTCTGTCACCGTGTAATTCCGTTCAGGTTTGCTTAATGAGCGGCTTGCATAAGCAATCACGTGCTGACGGTCGTCATAGCGTTGGACCAATACGGCACCCAGACCAACGCCACTAGCATCTGTGTGGATTTCTGTCGGCGCAGTAGGATTGAAGTGGCGAAGGATAGGTCGAGAGGTTAACAGGAACTTCAGCTGACGAAATGCAGAATCGCACTCGGGTGTCCACTCAAACTGTGCGTCTTTATGTAGCAGATTTGTCAGAGGATAAGCGACGTCAGCAAAACCAGGAATAAATCGGCGAAAGTAAGAGCAAAGACCCAGAAAACTACGAAGTTGCTTCACTGACTGCGGTGCACTGAATGCCTCGACAGCTGCCGTCTTGAGGGGATCAGGCCGGATACCGTCTTTGTCAACAAGATGACCCAGCACAAGGGTTTGACGGTCACCAAATTTACATTTCTTGGAGTTCAGAACCAGGCCGGCGTTTTTGATGCAGTCGAGGACAATATCCAGGCGCGTATTGTGCTCATTGAATGTGCGCCCGAATATAACAACGTCGTCAAGATAGCACATACAGATGTTCCATTTTAACCCACGCAGAATGGTGTCCATGAACCTTTCAAAGGTTGCTGGAGCGTTGCACAACCCAAATGGCATCACATTGAATTCGAATAATCCATCCGGGGTTATGAAGGCTGTTTTCTCTCTGTCTGTCGGGTGTATCGGGATTTGCCAATATCCTGAGCGCAGGTCCACTGAAGAAAAATAAGAGGCCGAATGAAGGCAATCGATTGCATCATCAATCCGGGGCAGCGGGTAGACATCCTTCTTAGTCACGGCGTTTAATCTTCGATAATCGACGCAAAATCTCCAGTTACCGTCTTTTTTCCTGACGAGTATGACCGGAGCTGCCCAAGGACTCGAGGACTCTTGTATTATCCCATTTTTCATCATGTCACTCACTTGTTCCCCGATTATCTTGCGCTCGTTAGGCGACACGCGATAAGGCTTTTGCCTGATCGGGCGCGCAGATCCCGTATCGATAGTATGGCGCGTTCGTGACTCGGGAATCGAGAACGCTTTGTCCGGCTGCGCAAAGTCAAACACGGACAGATGTTTAGAAAGCGTATCCACCAAGGTATGGCGCTCCCTTGTGCTGAGCGACTTGTTAATCATAGACAGAAGCTTTTTGTCTGAGACTTGGCGAAGGTCAGCAGGTTCACACGGCGAGTCTGTTAGTACGGCTACGGACGAAGACGTGTATTCTGTGAAGTAGGCGAGTTTCAAGCCGTCCGGAAGCAAGACGGGTTCTGCCGAGCAGTTGGCCGTCCACAAGCCAGCACGCCCGTTGCCGATGGATACCACACAATGAGGGACAAAAACGTTCTTCTTCACACAATTTAGATGCATTGGCTCTACGGAGGCATCGAAACTGTCTGGCACTGCACCGCGACATACAACCGGCACGCACACCGAGGTGGACGCAGGCACAACAGTATCTGCAGACACACAAAGTTCACCTTGACTGCAAGTCTCCTCTAAGAGCCCGGACGAAACATGGCCATCGACGCAAACTTCCCCCGTGCGACAATCAACAGTCGCACCACACTGCCGCAAAAAGTCGATGCCCAAAATCACTTCGTGCGTCGATCGGGGAATAACTACAAACTCCGTCGCGAAAACTCCACCAGCCAAGGACACTTCAGCAGTGCACACACAAACAGGGCGCAACGACTCGCCGCTCACTCCACAAAACGTTGCAGCCTGGTCCCACGGAAATACAACTTTGCGCCCCAACCGACCTTTAAAACCGAGACTCATTACGGATACAGTTGCCCCGGTATCCACTAAAGCCATTGTAGGAACACCATCCACACGTACATGCACTTTGTTCTTAATCATAGCAGCTGCAGGGGGCATTTCTGTCGATAGCACGTGTCGAGCGACCTCACCCCCATCGGCCGCGCTAGCTAGTTTTCCGGTTGTGAAGGCGAGGCTGAGCGGCGCACTGGCGATGGAGATTGACGTAAACGCGGTGCACGAGAAGTTGGCGGTGGCGTCAAACTCCTGTCAGATGCCGGCGAGCGGCTCCGGAAGCTTCTCTGCCAGTAATCGTTGCCAGGAGGGACGCCAGCTGACCAAGAGGTGGTGCATGGCTGTTGAGCTGTCCTCGTAGGAGGTGTGGTCCTTGTTGAAGACCCCGATCGACGATTCCACGTTGTTGGGCGACGATTGCAAAATCTCGCTATGTGGCCCGCGACACCGCATTGGAAACACACCGGCAGATGCCGCAAATTTCGATGTTCTTGCACGTAGTCACGCATGTTGCTGTCGACTGCATAGCCAGCAGGTGGGTCCCATTCATCATGGCCAGGCCTCGGCGGCCCGGAGGCGTGCGAGCGGCGAGGGCGTTGGTCGTAGTCATGATCTTGATAGCTCAGGGTCCCTCTCGTTTGTGGGGTAGACCTATACTCGACGGTCGCTGAGTGAACCGTGGGTTGCCATGCGGTCGAAACGGCCGTGTTTCGCATCTCGTGTGGTAAGTACGCACCAGCGATGCCGGGGGTGCAACGGTACATCTCTTCCCGATGGAGCAACTCTGCGCGAACAATCTGCCGTATTGTTGATGGAAGGTCAACACACGAACTCGGGTCTACACTTGCCACCGTTGTGACATTAGCCAGGCGACCAAACTTCGGTATTATCCGTCGCATCTTCAGCGTCTCAAAGGTCCTGCAGTGGCGAATGACGTCAGACACGGAATCCAAGCTTTCTTTGCCGATCAAAAAATTGTAGACGTCTTCGGCTATCCCTTTCAACAAATGTCCAACTTTATCCTCTTCGGACATTTGAGAGTTCACTATTTTGCACAGTTTCAGGACTTCTTCGATATAAGTCGTACAGGTCTCGCCGGGAATCTGAGCTCTTTGCGAAAGCGTCTGTTCGGCGCGTTTCTTTTTTGCGCTAGAGTCTCCAAAACACGCTCTGAGCTCCTCTACGAAAAGCTCCCATGAAGTGAGCGTGTCTTCGTGATTCTCATACCAGACGAGTGCTGTGTCGGTAAGGGAAAACACAACATTTGACAACTGTGCGGTCGAGTTCCAACCATTAGATCGGCTCACCCTTCGGTAGTTTGTGAGCCACTCGTCGACATCTTCTCCGGCTTTTCCTCCGAAAGTGTGTGGCACCCGGTAGTATTGCCACGGAACGCCAGGTGCTGGTCTTGAAGCCGCGTCAGAACCTTCGGGAATCTGGCAGGCGTATTCAGTCATGTCAGGTGATGGTGGCGGAAGTCCGGCAAGTCGACGGCTTCGGCGAAGTTGTAGCAGCGTAGGCTCCGTGGTTACGAGCTGTACCCCGCACCGTCCACCAATTTGTTGCAAGCACGGGGAAAAGGGGTTTATTCAGGCGTGCGAGAGCAGGAACGGCAGGCTACGAACAACAGGAATGGCCGCTGCACCGTCTTCGTTCTCCTCTTCCCCTCTCTTCTTGATCCCCGCGCCCCTTTGACGCGCTTGGACGTAACAATATATATATATATATATATATACATATATATATATATATATATATATATATATACATATATATATATATATATATATATATATATATGTGTGTGTGTGTGTGTGTGTGTGTGTGTGTGTGTGTGTGTGTGTGTGTGTGTGTGTGTGTTACTCGAGTTATCCTGCGTTCGCTCATTGTAGGCAACAGCAAAATTTTGCGTCTTACCGAACTGTGATAGTAGGTTACAAAGAAAACAAGCTCGCTATATCCAGAACAATGCTCATTACTGCACTCTTAACCAAATGTACACCCTTTGTGGTGTATATTTGCCACACAACAGTAATCGTCATCTGCCTTGCTTGGGTTTCCTTCCTTGAAAACGCCACGCTCGCTACTTTCCTGTAGAGAATGCTGTCATGCTGATAACGGGCATGCCGTTCATGACTTGGAAGTACCAGGCTCGCCGCGTTAAAGAAAGGAAATGCGGACAAGACAGGTGAGGATTATAGTTGTGCGGCAAAAAAGCTCTAATTTTGCTTACACTCTAAAGGTTTACACCCTTAGGGGTGTTCATCTGCCACACAACGATTATCGTCATCTGCCTTGCTTGCGTTTCCTTTCTTGAAAATGCTGCGCTCGCTACTTTCCTGTCAAAAATGATCTGTCATGCTCATAACGCGCACGCCGTTCGTGACTTGGAAGTACCCGACTCGCAGCGTTAAAAAAAGGGAATGCGGGCAAGACAGATGACGATTATTGTGTGGCTAGATACGACCCAAAGGGTATAATTTTGATTAAGCGTGTGAATAAAAATCTTCGTCTCCGCGCCAGGTATTTTCTTTAAGCGATTGGCATTATTTCCCTATACTTCAGTCGTTTTGAGCCTATCTATCTATCTATCTATCTATCTATCTATCTATCTATCTATCTATCTATCTATCTATCTATCTATCTATCTATCTATCTATCTATCTATCTATCTATCTATCTATCTATCTATCTATCTTATTTTAGGTCAATCCAACTTTGTCATCTGACTCGTCATGCCGTCGTCGTCACCACTTCTATGCCGACTCAGCGGCCCAAGTTTAATATAATGGGCCACTAGGCATGTGCTCGAGGTCGGGAAGCCGTGGTGGTCGTTGCATCGTCCTCAATCTAGATTCGTCACCCGACTCTCGTTATGCCGTCGTCGTCACACCATTGTCGTCATGCAGTCATTTGGCATTCGTTACCATACTGCCATGTACCATCGAGGTCGTTGTGTCGCCGTCCCTCCGCTTTCGTCGTCCGACTCTTTTCATGCCTTCGTGGTAACGCGATCGTCGTCATACACTCGTTCTCATCCCATTGTCCCCAAACAGTTGTCATGCCATCGTCCGCACCTGCCGTGGTTGTTTAGGGCTGCTAAGCACGAGGCCGCGGGATCGAAACCCGGCCACGGCGGCCGCATGTCGATGGGCGCGAAATGCGAAAACACCCGTGTACTTAAATTTAGGCGCACGTTAAAGAACCCCAGGTGCTCGAAATTATTCAGGAGTCCTCCGCTACGGCGTGCCTCATAATGAAATCGTGGTTTTGGCGCCTAAAACCCCATATTTTTTTAAAGCTTGTCGTTTCATCAATGTCATCACTTCAGAAACGTCAACCCGGTGTCGTTATGCTGTGTCGTCATACTGTCTTTGTCGCTCCGTTAACGTTTTTGCCGCTGCGTCATTCTAGCGTAATTATGCTGTCATGCAGTCATGATTGTCCTGGCGTTGTCGTGGCGTCGCCGTCATTACGTCGTCGTCAGACAGTCGCTGTGATGCATTCGTTGCCATGCCATCATCATCATTCCAGCTTCGTCATATGGTTGTCGTCATACACTCGTCTTCATCCCACTGTCTTCGTGTCGTCGTGGTCACGCTCGCTGTCGTCGTTATACTATCGTCATTATTTCAGAGTTCACGTTTCAATGCCGTCATACCGCCTTTGTCGTTCCATCGACGCCATTCCATCGTCGTCAATCTATCGCTGTTACTGCGTCGTCGTCACACAGTTGTCGGCATGCCATCATGCTCATGGGCTACCTTAGCAAGCGAGTGCCATGCCAAAGTGGGCTGATACCGGACACAGTGTATGCCGTACATTATAGTCAAAGCAATGTAAGTCTCAGAATGACTACTACATATTATATATGAACGTGACCTCATCAATACTGTCTGCCACGCTACATTTCTTCAGTGCTAATCACGTTACCGTCGACACTCATCGTAAGATGGGTTCTGCGAAATTATTTTCCTTTTGTCAAATTTGCTTTTTTATGGGACCTGCTTAGATTTCCTTGTCAAATTTTCCTTTTGAAAAGACGAACTCACTCTATCTTAAATGACGGACGGACGGACGGACGGACGGACAGACGTGCGTCCGTCCGTCCGTCCGTCCGTCCGAACCCGAGTTGGTGAGGATACACGAGGAATTGGGAAACACTGCTTTTTGGGGACAGACCAGAAACGCCACCATGTTATAATAGTTCTGACGCTTCCACTTGAACTGCGCTAAGTAGCGATATCCGTCAACAAGCAGGAGGTACGACGGCTGCTTGCCCTGTTAGCAAATGGGGTAGATTTCGGTGCAGTGGCTGAGATTCCTACACGCAAAAGGATGCAAGCTCTCTATTGTCGTGATCGCTTTGCTTAATCTCATGTGACATTGTTTACTTGCTTTAGCGTTGCTAAGAGCGCTCTGGTTTTAGTCAGGCCGCTTTTCTTCATTGCTGGAACCGTTTCATTTCGTCTGAAATAGTCATTTGTTTCGTAATTTTAAAGAAACACATACTGAGTTACTCTTGTGTATGGGCTCAAGGCAAACTATAATTTTGAGGGCCATCAAAGCCATTCGTCACTGCAAGCCGCAGGCGGAAAGGAAGAGACGGCAGAAGAAAAGCGCGTGGCTTCGCGAACGTCGCATTTCACGAAGGCGACGTAAGGAAGGCGGCTGAAAGCCGGCAAGCGAGAACATTGGAGCAGGAACTGAAGAAAGGGCTATGATTTAGAATAGGGGACCTGTAGCTCCATGAGTCAAGGAGGCGTATAACTAAACTATCAAGACACAAAGTACAAAAAGCGAATCACGCGGTAGGCAAACACGTATACTTAAGCAAAGCCACCGGCTGTTCAAAGTGACGTAGTGTGCAGGCGAGGCGATGACCATGCGATGAAGGACCCAATAAACTACAGAATTTGCTCTTTCTACGTGGACGTGGCGTGAATCTTCATCAACGGTTATCTAGGAAGTGCCCGTGGCGCGTGTGTAATGACATTAATGGCCCCAGCAAACCGCGCTTAGTTGTGCCCCGTAGGTCACTCGTCTGTGGCCTCGCTAAGCTCTGGCTTTCTGTTCACTTTTTTTCATCGCCTTTTTTTTCATCGCTGTAATCCCGCATCGTTGCTCTTCTTGCGTGGTTTCGGAAGATCACCTCAAGCTACTTCCAGGGCCTTGCGAGGAAGGCCGCCAAGACATTGCCTATGAGTAATGCGACGAGCAATGATATTAATACCTTTAAAAACTTCCGTTACCATGGTTGCCGTCTAGGCATCTACGACCGAGCTGTATCCCAGCTGCACGATGCGTCGGCGCCGTCTCGGTCACGGCAAGTTTTCTTCTCCTTCCGGTGCCATCAGGTCCATTTCCCAGCGCCTTTTCCGCCAAACTTGCAGCTCCCGGCTGCCGCCTTTGCCTTTTCACGAACTGCACACCCCAGCGCTCGAACTGAAGGCGATTTTACACTGCATGGTAGGGCTTTTTTCGCTCACGCGACGTAAATTTGCCGGTTGCTGATCTTGTCGGCGACCAGAAAATTTATGTCGCGCAACCAGAAAAAGAGCCTCAATCGCAAATCCGATCGTACGGTGCGACTGCGATTTTTGTCGCCGGGAAAAAAAAAAGGCATCGCTTTTCGCAATCCAATCACAACGCGTGATCTTTGCCTTGTTGGCTCATAAAAAGCTGAGCTTTCCTATTCCCACAGGGCGTGGAACATAGCCGGCAATTGTTCCGCCTGAGCCTCCTATGGGTGTGAATGTGTGTGCTAGAAGGTGTCGAAGAGCCCCGTGTCTCGCATGAAAGCGATCAGCAGTCGTTGCACTCTCTTCCTGAAAGCCGCGGGCCCTCCGGGGAAAACGACGTCTTCAAAGGTTCTGTGCGAAAGACCATTCTTTTTCAGGCTGTCGACCATCGCTCTTTTTTCTGTGTCGAACTGCGGGCATAGCGAAATGAAATGTTCGACGTCGCCGATATCACCACAGAAGGCACACAGCGGGAAAGCGCATCGTCCTGTCTTGAATAAACAAGCCGGGAGTGTACGCGGATTTGGTTCGGATGCGATACAACAGCGTTGCTTCTTCCCGAGTAAGTCCATGGGTCACACACAGGTTAGGGGCGCAGTCTGGTGGATCGTCCTAAAGTGAATTCGGATTGCATCCTTAGGGTTCTGAAAAATCTTTAGCGTTCTTACTTTTGGGACACATGTCAGTGCTTGGCGTGCAAGCGCCTCAGCTTTATCATTTCCTTCAATCCCTACGTAGGATGGGATCCATTGAAATTTCACCTTAAGTATCTTGCTCATTAGAACTTTGATCAGTGCCAGAGATCGCTTTGTAAACTTGTCTCGAGATAGGCCACGGTGTAATCGCTGTAACGCTGACTTTGAGTCCGTCAGCACCACGACATCGCGTGCGGAATAGGCGCGTAGTTTTCGCAAGGCTGCGGTAATTGCGGCACTTTCTACTTTTGTAGACGAAACTAAGCGATCCAGGAGGCCAGACCATGACAAATCAAGGGAGGGTATGCAGTATGCCGCTGCGCAGCTATCTGTTTGTGCACACATCAACCCGTCTGTGTACACTTGTAGGTGCCTTTGAAACGCTGTGCTCAAGTGGTCTAGCACAAGAAACTTTGCTTCAGCAGTTGAAATGGGGCGTTTCGCCGGTAGGTGGGGTACACTAAGGCTGCAGGTAATGTCCGAAGAAAGACCATGGTGGGTCGAGGCGACTCCGTTTAGGCCCTTCCAATCCTAAAAATCGAAAGGTGTTCACCGCTGCGCGCATGGAAATGGGAGCGAGTTCTTGCTCTTAGCCGCTGCAGAAGCGCCGCGCCTTCTGGGGACTCGCCCAGCCTTAATAGCTGCGTCAGCAAGTCCTGAGATGCCAAACGTCGGAGTGGAAGAGACTTTGCTTCATTACTAACCTTCTTGTTTGAAGCCGCCTGAGGAACTTCCATCGCCAAGCGGAGTCCCTTTCTGCATGTGCACTGCCTCCAAGCGCTCCATTTGACTCGGGGATGGGGATATCAGCGGGAGCTGACAGAGAATGCGGCTTGTTATCATTGCAGTGTTCAGTTTAAGCATACGCATAGGATTGTTTCCGCAACGTACACCTGCCATGCAATAGAGTGCGCTCACTCTTTGCACGGATGCAGCCGCAACACTTTCAACTGCGTGTCGCCATTGTAGCTTGCAGTCGATGGTGAGGCCCACGCATGGAACACTAGTTGCACGACGAATTGGATGGCCTTTAATGTTCAGCGACAGGCGTGTTGTCTTCCACCCTACTCCCGGGAAAAGCATGAAAGCAGATTTTGCCGCTGATAGGCCAAGCGTCGATAAGTTACTGAGTCCTTGAGTTGCTCGGGTATGCTATAAATGCTTTTCATTCTAGCATTCCGTATACATCTCTTTACTCCTTTTTTCTCTTCCTCAAAACTTGTCTATCTACCTTGTACCGCCAGCGATGTCTGTAACGGATCAAGTCGTGTCAATCTCTTCCCTGCTTTTTCCACCCCAATGCTCTAAATGTATCTTGCTTATCCCGACTGCTGACCGCTTCAGGCTTCCGTCCACTTTAAATCCAAGTGCTTCTGGAAGGTGTACGTTACCTACTCGTCTCACTGGGCGAATACTTTTGCTTCCCATTAGGATGTGTTGAGCGGTCTGTGGATTTTTGCTGCAAAATACACATGCCTCATCTTGTTGCAAATATTTGTTCCGGTATGTTTTTTGTCCTTAGGCAACCAGTTCGAGCCACCGATAGCAAGGCACTTCCTTTCGTGTTAATATACAGATTTTTTTCCTTCTAATCTCTTTCTTCTCATTCTTGTAATTCTCCATAGCCTGTTTTGTTTCCATTCATTACATCCAATGCAAAGTTTCTCTCACTTTCTTTTTGATGTCTCCCTGGTTGTCTATTTACTTTCAATTACCCTGTACTTGGCTATGCGTGCGTACACGCGTCGAGCACCCCGAAGGCACCCCGCGCATTCATTTGCGGTCAGATCTAATAGTCGTCCCCTGAGGAGGTAAACAAAAGGAAGCAAAGGTAGGTCAATTAGACGCAAATCCGGTTTGCTACCCTACAAGGGGGGAGTGGGTTTAATAGACGAAAAGAAAGAAATGTAAAGGGGAGGGGAAAGATAGAGAGAGAGAGAAAGTATACAGAGGAAGGCAGGGAGGTTAACCAGAGGTAGTTCCGGTTGGCTACCCTGCACGGTGGGAAGGGTTGAGGGGGATGAAACGAGAAAAAGAGTAGAAGGGGGAGATAGAAAGCGAGATGAACACTAACAAAGCGCGTACACTATAGAGCGGTAGGGAGCGGCGTTCTTAAAGTATATCGTTAAGCCCCGTAGACCGCAGGAACCTTAATAACGCGAGTAAAGCCTTCAACGCGGATGTTCCTTCAGAGCACTGACCTAAAGCTTTCAGTTCTGATTGTGGACGCAGGCGGGAAGTGCATTCGTATGTCCGGAGACAACGAACGCAAGTGACACATGGTGAAAACGTTCGAGTTCCACAGGGGCAAAACACAATCACGGGACATCAATCGCAGACCAGCCGCAGCGTCTGTTCGCGAAAGCGGAATGAAGAATCGTTGACCACTTTCATGCGCAGACCGCGGGCGGCTTCGTCGGCGTGGTCGTTCCCATTGATGTTACAATGTCCTGGAAGCCGTTGAAACATTACGTTGTGTCCCTTGTCATGGCTGTGATGGTATATGTGTCGAATTTCTGAGGCCACTTGTTCATTGGGTCCGTGGCGCATTGGGCTTTGTATGCACTGAAGGGCTGCTTTCGAGTCAACAAAGACAGTCCATTGTTGCAGTGGTTCCTGCTTAATGAAATCAAGTGCATCACGGAGTGCCGCGAATTCTGCACCCGTCGATGTGGTCACACATGAAGTTTTTAATTTGACTTCTTCAGATTTTGCAGGGATAGGAACACTGCAGCAGCAGAGCTGTTGAGTTTCACGGAACCATCTGTGTAGACGTGTTGCCGGAATCTGTGCACGTTGTGAATGTGTTCCAAAGTTGCTTGTTTCAAAGATTGCAAAGGCTCTCTGCTTTTTTTCTGATGCCTGGAATTGTCAACTGTACTTGCGGCCGGTGCAGACACCACAACGGGTCGGATAATCGTGTAGCTGGCGTAAATTGTGATGGCAAGTAGGACTGATGTCTTACAATACTTTTGGCAAAAGTTGAATGTGGCGTTTTTGCTAGCAGGCAAGCAAGATGGTGGGAGGTAATCGGAGTCAGGTGTCGGATGTGTGCTCTCAGGACATGTAAACTGTCAAAGGAGCGTCTCTGGCAAATGGCCAATGTTGCAATCGATGATGTAGTTTTTCGGAGACCGAGACAAGTTCTGAGTGCCTGCGCTTGCATATTTTGGAGTTTGCGGATATTCGTAGTGCAAGTATTTCCTAGTACAGGTGAGCTATACCGTAGGAAGCCCAAAAACAGTGCTTTATACAGTTGCAACATTGATGGTACGTTTGCGTCCCAGGACTTCCCGGCGAGGAACGCAAGAAGGGCCACAATGGCGGCCAAACGCTTTGTCATGTACGAGACGTGAGGGCTCCAAGACAAGTCTCTATCAATTATGACGCCAGGAAATTGGTGCGTTCGTCTCTATCGTATAGTTTGGTCATTAATCCGCAAAGCATACGGGGCCATCGCTTTGCGAGTAAAAGCAACGAGTGCACATTTCTCAGCTGAAAGCTCCAAGCCTTGCCTCCTTAGGTATGTTGATACAGCCGTTGAAGCTTTCTGAAGTTGTGCGCAGACTTGTACACGTGTCACTCCTGAAGCCCATATGCAAATGTCGTCTGCATATACGGAGAGCTGAGCGGTTTGCGGTAACGCTTCAGCGAGACCAACGAGCAGCAGGTTGAAAAAGGTAGTGCTGAGTACTCCGCCTTGCGACTGGTATAGCTAGATGGCGTTGGTCCGTCTTCAGTCAAAATAAAGATCTTCCGTTCAAACAGTTGCGTATCCAGCGAAATGTGTGTCCACCAATCCCTACAGCTTCTAAGGCGTCCAGAATCGCATAATGATCGACATTGTCGTACGCACCTTTAACATCAAGGAATAAGGCCGCAGTGATTCGTTTCAGATGTTTCTGGTGTTGTACGTAAGTTACGAGGTCGATAACGCTCTCTATTAACGATCGTCCGCGTCGAAAACCAGCCATTACCTCAGGATAGACGTTATAACATTCCAAGTACCATTCCAACCGTGTAAGGATCGTTCTCTCCATTACCTTGCCGACACAGCTGGCCAGTGCTATTGGACGGTACGATGACAATTCCAATGGAGATTTTGCCAGCCTTGAGGAGTGGAAGAAGGCGACTGGATTTCCACGTGGTAGGTACCAGGCCGTCACGCCATGATGCGTTGTATAGGCCAAGACGTGCATCTCTGGCCTCTTGGCCAAGGTTTGCAAGCGCAGAGTATGGGATGCCATCGGGTCCTGGTGACGAAGATCGCCTGCACCCAGCTAATGCAGCCTCCAGTTCTTCGATGGCAAAGGCGTGTCCATGCGAGGATCTCGGGAGCATGGGGAGACAATAGGAATAGGTGCGCAAGGTGAATACTTGAACGCCGGGCCCATGATTCTTGTGCAGTAATCTTCGGCTCTGTCGACTTCTCGCCGTCCTTGATGTAGGGCTAGAGACTTAAATGGACGACGCTGTTGAGGAGCTGATCGAAGTGCGTGGATTGTTCTCCAGACAACCGACAGAGGTTTATGCGGATCGAGAGACTCACAAAACAATTTCCAGCGTGATTGTTGTTTAAGGTACTATCAGTGCGAACGCAACATGATACGGTTGTCATCACTTCACGCCTGCATTCTGTTGCTGAGGCCATGCGATTTCATGAACGTAGTAATGCCCGCGTCGCTTTGTAAGCTTGCGACTCGTGGGGCCATGGTCCAAGTGTCTCTGTCTATGAAAATGGTCTGTTATCGATCGGTTCAGCACACTCCGAAGAACCTTGAGTTCGATGCGATAACGATCACAAAAACCCAACACGCTTTCGGTCGTATTTTCATAGTTGCATGAGTCACATATAGGTGTGTCTCACATTCCAATAAGGAATGAGTATAGGCTTTCGTAAAACACACTCATAATAAGAGGCGGCACAGTAGAGTTTCATTAGTATACTGAAGCTTCAGATTCCATCACACTTCTCCAGCCTCATTCCCCGAGATCCCACATTTGTCCGGGTACCCTGCGTACGCACGTATACTATTGCTGGTGCCGCGGTTAGTAACCTTCGGCATACTTGTCTGTTGAGGTGGATAAGTGGGCTCTCCGCTGCTTTGACATGATCGCAGGGCTCGCACCGCCGCTTGGCTGTCTGTGAAAACGTGAAGGCGTAAAGTCGGAGGCAGGTTGGCGCCCACCACACGGAGAGCTCTAATAGTCGCTCTTAGCGCCACAGTAAAAACGTCGGGGGCATCGCCCGTATTTCGTAGCTCGAGGCCGGTGGCTTGTTCTATGTCTATTCGGTGAATTGCATTGGTGGCCCTGGTGTCTCTGAGATTTGAACGGAAGGCTGCGTCCGTGTAGAAGGCGGTCACTTTCGAGTGATCGGCGGTGGCCAAGTGTTGGTTGGCATAGTGGCGGCGGCGTTCTTGATGCATGTTCAGGTTCATTCTTCCTGGAAGTCGCTTGGGGTGCACGACCTCTGTCTGCTCCCAAGGGGGGTCGTTGTCGTCCTTAGATTCGAGGACGAGGCCTGGATCTTCGCCGGTGGCCTGCAGTATGGTTGTTTTCCCTGTTGCTTTGAGTTATAACGGCGATTGTCGCTTTCTTGGCGAGCTATTGTGGTATAGCTGCGAGGGAAATAAGTTTGGCGTACCGCGGCAGGTCCACAAGCAGAGCATGGCGGGAGAGACTGGTAATGGCACGAAGTGCCTCGTTGTGGACACTTTCGAGTTTAGGAAAGTGAACAGTCGTCAAGCTGAAGACTAAAGCACCGTATGCGGCCCGGGAGTTAAACACAGCTACTGGTACTGGTAGGTACTGGTAAGACACAGCTATTATACACCTTTCTCTTGCCATTATCCCCCAAGACAAAAGTGTATAATAGCTGTGTCTTACCAGTACTCACGTACGGTGCAGAAACCTGGAGGCTTACGAAAAGGGTTCTACTTAAATTGAGGACGACGCTACGAGCTATGGAAAGAACAATTATGGGTGCAACGTTAAGGGATAAGAAAAGAGCAGATTGGGTGAGGGAACAAACGCGAATTAATGACATCTTAGTTGAAATCAAGAAAAAGAAATGGGCATGGGCAGGACATGTAATGAGGAGGGAAGATAACCGATGGTCATTAAGGGTTACGGACTGGATTCCAAGGGAAGGGAAGCGTAGCAGGGGGCGGCAGAAAGTTAGGTGGGCGGATGACATTAAGACGTTTGCAGGGACGACATGGCCACAATTAGTACAATTAGTTGGAGAAGCATGGGAGAGGCCTTTGCCCTGCAGTGGGCGTTACGAGGCTGCTGCTGCTGCTGCTGCTGATGATGATGATGATGATGACGAGGAGATGGGTTATGTCTGTACTATCAAGTGGAGCATTTTGCGCCATGTGAGAGTTAGCTGGTTTACCCATGTCGTTACAGTTCTTGTGCTAATCAATAGGAATACCTTATTTTGGTCAACACTGCTACAACACAGCAGGGCAGTTACGAATAAGTGTCGTAAATACATGTGTTATTAGAATGGAGTGCCCTCTCGACGCTGCTACCTTAAAGTTGTTGAAATTCGGCCGATCTTTTGAAATATTATTTCGCGGGATGCCAACGTTCGCTAACACTTGGCGTGTGACTAACTGTATCAAAGATATAGCTGATAGAGAATCTTCGGAGGCATCGGCTTGCATAGGAGCAAGGTAAGTGTCCTGAATCTCACTCCTGATGATCCGCGCCAAGATCTCGTTAACGACTCGCGAGGCACTCGGACGCCCTCGGACGTCGAAGAAACGGTTGTGTTCTGTAGTTGGATGAACTGCTGAGAAATTCAGAGATTCATTCACTTTTTGTTATCATTGGCAATCCGAAATAACTTCGGTAACAGTACTGTACTTCTTGAAAACGATAGATGTAAAGTGTCATGAGCAGTTCTTGTAAGAAAGCTGCCATTCGGGCATTTCGCCATTGACTTTCCGGCATAGAGCGAAAACACCTTGTGAGGCGCCAACAGAGCTGTGTGCCTCAGCGGCTTCGTTGGCGTCCCAAGGCTGCATGAACAAAGCATGTGTCCAGCAGTGTCAACTTCAAGTTTTGTTGACCACGTTGCGGTGTAGATGTGTAGCTAAATTAAACTAGCCCATTCTCCTCCGCATTAGGCGAGGTTTCAACGCTGTTCCGAAAGCGATGTTTCACTTTATGCGCGTTCTTCCGTGCCAAGCACATCCAATTCTGTTCATTCGCACACGTGAAACTAAGAAAAATCACTGTTAAGGCTTCTTGGAGCCAAGAAGTATCTGGAAGAATCAGAGGTACTGCACCACTGCCTTTGTCGGTGCAATAGTAGAATGCTTGAATGCACCGGTTTAACATAACTGGACAAGCCAGTGGTCCGGCGTCCGCACTTCTGCACAGAATTATTGGCGTGGAGATATGAATGTGTATGCAGCGTGTTAAAAGACGAAAGAGGGAGACAGCGACAGAGGGAGGAAACAGCGCTCCCTGTAAAGACTGGGCGGCCGAGACGTGACTAGCAGCACAATACGAACTGAGGCTGCTTGCATCGCGTCCAGCAATCCCGACATTTGCGCACATCTACGATGCAGTGTTGACAATATTGAACATTTTCTGCGGCTTCTATATACACGCTGCATGTTTTTAAACAAAGGGGGAGCTGCGTTGCATACATAGTAGGAGAGTGCCGAGTTATATACCATGCGTTTCTTGTAACTTGTGCCAAATTTAAAAATAGCTGGACAGAACCAAGGTAATGTTGTTGGCCATCGCTTGGAGCAAGTCAGGCTATTTTTTTTTATTTTGCATAATTACATTATTAGTTATTATTAGGTAATCAACTGCATTCAATATTATATTCAAAGTGACTGTATCAAGGAGAAAATTGTAGACCAACCTGAAAAATTTATGCGCATTCCTCGTACTGTGAGAATCGAAGTTATGCGAAGTATCTTGCAGGTAGCTGGCTCTGTCATCGACCTTGTGGTGGCGCGCCTCGACCGGCTCTTCGACTTCCTCGATGACTTCGAGCAAGCGCTCAAATTGTGGAGTTCGGGCATGCCGAGGGCCAGAAAGAACGTGGGCTTGCCTAGCGCCTCGATCATTGCGAACACGCTCCCCTTCCTCGGCGCCAAGTACAGTACCCCAGTAGTACGCCGTCCTCGAGCTGCTCAAGTATACCTCTGAGGAACGCAATGTCTAAGTTGACGCATCTCTCGACGAGGCTGGGGTTTTGCACGACCTTCTTGGTGAGCGTCACGAGCGGGTTGGCGTGAACAGGGTGGGAAACTTGTTTTTGAATTGCTGTTCGTGCGGAGGCAACCACCATGACCGCCACTCCCTGTTCCGCAGCCGACATACCCGGATGTTTTTCGATGACGGAGCTCGAATGACGACGATGCCGCGACGACGCCGGCAGCGCGAACATGAGCATATACCCCGCAGGTCAAGTTGGCAGGCACCACGAGTCCCGCCGACGTAGGAGGCCGGCTGGATGGCTGGCTGACTGGCTGGCTGGCTGGCTGGCTTGGTGGGTGGATGGGTGGGTGGGTGGGTGGGTGGGTGGGTGGTAGATAGATAGATAGATAGATAGATAGATAGATAGATAGATAGATAGATAGATAGATAGATAGATAGATAGATAGATAGATAGATAGATAGATAGATAGATAGATAGATAGATAGCCTCCAGGTGTCTGCCCCGTACGTGAGTACTGGTAGGACACCGTTGTTATACACTTTTCTCTTGAGGGATAATGGCAACCTGCTGTTCATGATCTCATAATGTCTGCCAAACGCACCCCAGCCCATTCTTATTCTTCTGATTATTTCAGTCTCATTATCCGGATCTGCGGTTACTACCCGCCTTAAGTAGATGTATTCCCTTACCACCACTTCCAGTGCCTCGCTACCTATCGTAAACGGCTGTTCTCTTCCTAGTCTGGTAAACATTACTTTAGTTTTCTGCAGATTAATTTTTAGAACCACCCTTCTGCTTTGCCTCTCCAGGTCAGTTAGCATGCATTGCAGTTGATCCCCTGAGTTACTAAGCAAGGCAATATCACCAGCGAATCGCAAGTTACTAAGGTATTCTCCATTAACTCTTATCCCCAATTCTTCCCAATCCAGGTCTCTGAATACCTCCTGTAAACACGTTGTGAATAGCATTGGAGAGATCGTATCTTCCTGCCTGACGCCTTTCTTTATTGGGATTTTGTTGCCTTCTTTGTTGGAGGACTACTGTGGCTGTGGAGCCGCTATAGATATCTTTCAGCATTTTTACATACGGCTCGTCTACACCCTGATTCCGTAAGGTCTCCATGTCTGCTGAGGTTTCCACTGAATCAAACGCTTTCTCGTAATCAATGAAAGCTATATAAAATGGTTGGTTATATTCCGCACATTTCCCTATCGCCTGATTGATAGTGTGAATATGGTCTATTGTTGAGTAGCCTTCACGAAATCCTGCCTGGTCCTTTTGTTGACAGACGTCTAAGGTGTTCCTGATTCTATTTACGATTGCCTTAGTAAATAATTTGTAGGCAACGGACAGTAAGCTGATCGGTCTATAATTTTTCAAGTCTTAGGCGTCACTTTTCTTATGGATTAAGATTGTGTTGGCATTCTTCCAAGATTCCGGTACGCTTGAGGTCATGAGGCATTGCGTATACAGGGTGGCCAGTTTTTCTAGACAATCTGCCCACCATCCTTCAACAAATCTGCTGTTACCCGATTCTTCCCAGCTGCCATCACCCTTTGTGTAGCTCCCAAGGCTTTCTTTACTTCTTCCAGCGTTACTTGTGGGATTTCAAATTCCTCTAGACTATTCTCTCTTCCATTATCGTCGTGGGTGCCACTGGTACTGTATAAATTTCTATAGAACTCCTCGGCCACTTGAATTATCTCATCAATATTAGTAATGATGTTACCGGCTTTGTCTCTTTACGCATACATCTGATTCTTGCCTATTCCTAGTTTCTTCTTCACTCCTTTTAGCTTCCTCCGTTCCTGAGAGCATGCTCAATTCTTTGCATATTATACTTCCTTATGTCAGCTATGTTACGCTTGTTGATTAACTTGGAAAGTTCTGCCAGTTCTATTCTAGTTGTATGGTTAGAGACTTTCATGCATTAGCGCTTCTTAATCAGATCTTTCGTCTCCTGCGATAGGTTACCGGTATCCTGTCTAACGAAGTTACCACCGACTTCCATTGCACACTCCTTAATGATGCTCATAAGATTGTCGTTCATTCCTTCAACGCTAAGGTCCTCTTCCTGAGTTAAAAGCCGTGTATCTGTTCTGTAGCTTTATCCGGAATTCCTCTATTTTCCCTCTTACCGCTAACTCATTGATCGGCTTCTTATGTACCAGTTTATTCCGTTCCCTCCTCAAGTCTAGGCTAATTCGAGTTCTTACCATCCTCTCGTCACTGCAGCGCACCTTGCCGAACACGTACACATCTTGTATGATGCCAGGGTTAGCGCAGAGTATGAGCTCTCTTTCATTTCTAGTCTCGTCATTCGGGCTCCTCCACGTCCACTTTCGGCTATCCCGCTTGCGGAAGAAGGTATTCATTATCCGCATATTTCTGAATACCTTCTTCCGCAAGCGGGATAGCCGAAATCACTCATTAAGCGAGGCTAAATGACTCTAGTCATCGCCGTAGTACAAGGAATTTGCGAAGAGAGGTTATAAGTTTAAATCAGGAACCAGCAAGTCGATTTGAATCCGAGAGTACGGAAGCTTAGACAAACCCATCTACTGTGATAAAGTGCTCTGCTGGCTGTGCGCGCATATTGTTCTCTCATATTTCCAGCATGAAATATTACGACACAAGGTTTCCCTGAAACGCTGAAAATAAACCCGTTGCAGTCTTCGAAGAGAAATCAGTAACCTTAGCCCGCACAGCTAAATTTTAAAAAATGATTCTGGTGTTTCACACTACATTCTGGTTGTCCAAACTACGATATGTTTATGAGGCATGCCGTAGTGGGGGATCCTGTTTAATTTTGACCACGTTGGGTTCTTTAACGTGCACTCAAAGCACAGTACACGTTCGTTTTTGCATTTCGCCCCCGTCGAGATGCGGCCGCTGTGGCCGGCATTCGATCCCGTGCCTCGTAGCAGCCTCCAACGTGTTCAATGGTCTTGGCACGGCGAGTGGCAAAAAGGGTCAAGTTGGTTTGTTTGCGAAACATGGTTTCAGAGCTGTGCTTGTACGGCGCACAAGCGGGCCACCAGGCGTTAATTTCTCATTCTCTAAAGAAAATGAGGCTGGAAGGGGGTAGAGGAATTAATGATGATATAGAAGGAGTGAGTGAGTGAGTGAGTGAGTGAGTGAGTGAGTGAGTGAGTGAGTGAGTGAGTGAGTGAGTGAGTGAGTGAGTGAGTGAGTGAGTGAGTGAGTGAGTGAGTGAGTGAGTGAGTGAGTGAGTGAGTGAGTGAGTGAGTGAGTGAGTGAGTGAGTGAGTGAGTGAGTGAGTGAGTGAGTGAGTGGGGAGGGGGATATTCCGAACAGCACTTCGCAGAATTGATAGCCCCACAGCGTGCACTGTGCTTTCTTGTATTCTCTCCATGCTCCGCCTGACGGACGACCCTCGTTGATCACACGTAGTGCCCGCCACAACGCGTTCGCGTCTGTGACAGTGGTCGCCCCGGAAGTATAGCTAACGACCGCTAGCGGCATATATATATATATATATATATATATATATATATATATATATATATATATATATATATATATATATATATATATATATATATATATAATGTTAGTGCGATACGTGTGCCCAGCGTGCTTGACTCAGCAATGGCCTTGGTCGCGAGCAGCCACAGGCGTCAATCATGGAAACGCCTCTGCGGACATCCGCGGTGCCTATACCATGTCACCTCCGTCGCGCCATGAACCATTCGACCGAGAACATAAAAGAAACAAGAAAAAGAATAGGAGCAAGGAGATCGCAGATTGCATTAAGCTCACAACGAGACTACATAACCCTGAACCGGCGTTAAGTGGCTTTTAAAGGCATGCTTTCTTACCTTTTGATTTCAGTTGAAGCCACATTCAGGCGGAAGCGAAATGCAAACACATTCTTTTATTTGCTCCCCTGGAGTTTGGTGCACAAGCGTTCTTGCATTCCCGATTTCAATTTTTTTTTGCCTTTAGGTACAAAACCGTACTGCACAATTCCATGGCAGTAAAGAAAAAAAAACGGTCAGCATGACATTGATTTTTGCTTTAGTTCTACCACGCTTCTTTCTTTTTTTTTTGCCTTAGCTTTTCTGTTTTTCCACTCCTTCCTCTGCGACTTCAGCTTGATGTCGTATTCGTAAACCTCAGTTTTGTAGGTGGTCACGACGTTTTGCAAGGATTCATCGCAGTCGCGTGAAGTTTTCCAAAGTGCATCATTCCTTTCGACGAAACTGTAGCTTAGGAGTCCGCAGTTTCTCCAACATCTTGGAGCGAAGCTTTCTCATTTACAAATTTTCAGTGAAAGTCCGGTGAACGGACAACTTTCCCATAACAAGTACTTCCGCAATGATTCTAACAGTCATCCGGCGGACAACTGAGTACCAAATAACATACGCAATCGATGTTTTCATATTCGCAAAAAGTGGAGGGGTGCCCCTATCTTGCATCGTCCTTGAGGTCTTCATAGCCTCCCCGAAAACGCTGGACTCGCTTGAACACTGTTCTTTCTTTAAGGGCATCCTTTCCATAGACCTTTCGCAACATTTGATTAACGTCTGCACTACTGCTGCCTAATTTCACTCACAAAAGAAAGAAATTGCTGTGAATCATTGCTCCATCTTTTCGTCGATCTCAATTTTGAAAAATACTAAGATAGGGTTGCACAAAAAGTGCACGCATAAAATTCTGCCTTGCCACACTGCAGTGCGGCTCGTGCTAAAGGTAAACCGGGTCCTTTCGAGTGGATACGGCGCAGTGACAGTGGTGCTGCTGCATCCGCTGCAACTTTTAAAGCGATAGCGTTCGTAGGATCCCCCCCCCCCCCTCTTTGCGGTTTCTGTCCATTTCTGGGAGGATAGTCAACTTCACTTGGGCTACTACCTATGTGATGTGTGTGTCTTCTGGCTGCTGTCTTGCCTTTCAGACAACCTGGACCACTGAGTATGTGCCCTAATGGACAACTTGCTGCTGGCTCATGTCTGGCCTAGTAGACAACCTTGGTCTCTCGGTATGTGTGCCCGAACAGACAACTTCGGTTCTGCGTATGGGATATTGGTATGCGCCCATTCTCGACCATTCTCCCATAATATTTGCGCTAAGGTGACACAAGGGGTATGTGTAGCCGTAGATTACAGCGGTAGTACCCCATCCGCAACAGGTACCTCCTCATCGAGCGCAGCCGCTTGAGGGCGCGGCCACTGCACCGAATCTGCAGCCAGAATACTAGGGATAGTGGAGGTTGCTAGGGGGTTTCAACTGTGGCGCTGTGATTGCGACAAGAGATCCTATGTTGTGGTATCGTGTGGCACTGGGGTTGGCAGTGAGAGTGCCTGCCACTTGGTGTGTTTGCAGATGTGCCCGTTGAGTTTCGTGATGCACAGATTACATGGGGACATGCAGCAGGTCACAGGAGAAAGCTATCGCTGACATTGACGATCACCTTCAATGGTTTCCCCTACACGTTTCTTTATGGTTGTTGTTGTTTTGACTGAGTCACTCCATGAAATTTTGGGACAGACCCCGTGATTATACCTCGCGTTCCATGCAAAACGAAATGCGTGCATGCGCGAGACTTCCGCCATTTCGCAGCAACCAGAATTCGCCTCTGCGGTTGCTGTCCGCCTTAGTGTCTCCTGCAGGTGTTAGGTGTATAGTCTTCGGCAGAACAAAATGCAATTATTATTATTATTATTATTATTATTATTATTATTATTATTATTATTATTATTATTATTATTATTATTATTATTATTATTATTATTATTATTATTATTAATTGTCTGTGAGTGAATCATATTTTAATGTTTCTCACACCGGCGATTCAGGAAAGGAAAACGCGCACGATATAACTTGCTTTTTCATGTGCTCGCATTTCCTTTCTGCGTGAGAGTATATGCTCCCTCATGCTTTAACAATTTCGGGTGCTCTTCTGGTTGACCTCCCTGCCTTTCCTCTCCTTGCTTTCTCTCTCGCGCGCTGCTTGCTTAAATGTGTGTCTGTGTTGTGCTCTTTAAGTGAGCAGTAAAGATGTGAAGCAACGCCACCACGTAGCCTGCCGTCAATACCAAACACTCCTGCACAACGCCTTCAAATTGTAGTTTTCATTTTTCGACCCCCCCCCCCTTTTTTTTTCTTTAAACCAATTTTATCGCGTTTTCAGACTTCCTCCTTTTGTCACGCCGCTATTAATGAATTAAGAAAATGGATGAGAGCAACAGAAACAGCCGCCGATCTCTGCGAAAAATAAGCCCCGCAAAAACAAACGCCCTATATATAAACATAGAGCGCAAACGAACAAAAAAAACATGATGCACTCTTGAGGGTCTCGTGTCAATAACTCACCATTTTACACCTTAGAGAAGGGTGTTTGATGAACACACTGATATACATGAAAGATTATTTTGTTGCAATCACACCGTTTTCCTTACGTCTTTTCAAATGAGGCATAATTAGCTTTTGTGTGGGAGAATGTCGCTCCTGAACAATTTCTGCGGTCGTAGCGCTCTAATATTTCATGACGTTTAATGTTTCTTACAAACTGATTGGGGCAGTGCATGAAAGAATACCCTGGAGACCATGCACACGAAGCGGCAGAGTGGCATCCGTAGCCTGGTGTGACTGTATGACGTGCTCAAAGAATGGATCATACCTCCGGGGAAAATGCTCGAATCGCTTTTCACTTGCTTGAAAACTTGCAAGTGCGAAAGCATCCTCGAAATTTGTAAGGCGTTTCTTTTGCACAAACACCCTTCCTGCACCCAGAATTAATGCGAATGTGCACTAAGGGTACACTGTGTTCTGTTAACGAATATAAACATCGGAGAGAGAGAGAGAGAGAAAGAAAGAAAGAAAGAAAGAAAGAAAGAAAGAAAGAAAGAAAGAAAGAAAGAAAGAAAGAAAGAAAGAAAGAAAGAAAGAAAGAAAGAAAGGAGAAGAAAGGCAGGGAAGTCAACCAGTCAGCGTCCGGTTTGCTACTCTACACTGGGGGAAGGGAAAGGGAGAACAGAAAGAGTAAAGCGGGATATAGTGAACACTGTGTGTGCACGCGGGAAAGTGTCTTGAAATCAGTCAAGGCCGAGCAAGTGCCCGCCGATACAGTGGGCTGCCGTCATTCTGCTGCCTGAAGCTAATCTTGCTGCTTCTCCATAGCTGGTGCCGGTGATGCGCATTGGAGTCACTCGCGAAAATGGGGGAGGGGGGGAGATGAGGGTGCAGGAAGTCTGTGGGATACTGCGTGTGTGTTTTAGGCCCCATTCGTCTAGGATGAGAATCGTTTTGTTTCGATTTGTCAACATCGATTAGCCTTTTAGGCTGCTCCCCGAGCGTTGTCTGCTTGCTTGTCGTTTTTTTTCTGCATTTTTTACCGCCAATCATGACAGCTTTTCACATCTTCACAAGGACCGAAATGGGCATGCTTTGTGAAAGTGAAGCAAGCAACGGAAAGCATCCACCTTGTTAGATACGGGACCGTTTCCTGAGCCTACTTCGAGTTCACCAGACCACATCGAATCGCACCACAGCTAATAAAGGAGCGCAGAAACAGGGATGCCACATTCCTGAGCCACGGCACGTGCAAACAAGTTGGCGGACCCCACTTCGTGTGCAGCCGGGGGAGCTATTCACTGTTTGGCTCTTCCCGAAAGTGAAGGGAAGGGACTCTTCCGTCCTGGCACTGTTGCGGGTAAAGTGGGTCCCGAAGAAAGACGGCTGTAATGCGCCGTGACAACCTGGCGGCGTCGCCCCCTTCCCTCTATGGTGACGGCGCATTGCAAGTCAGCAAGGCAAGACCGCAGGGAGAAGAAAGCCCTCGGACAAACACCCGAGCAGCGACTCTCTTCGCCGGGTGTGACTCCATCGCACGGGCGCCTACCATTGGCCGAAAATGGCGTCACCTGAGCGGGCTCTCCCATTGGCCGAACGTGACATGTCTTATCGACACCGAAGGGCTTAAGAGACGGAGACCGGGAGCAGCAAAAGAGCATTCCTAGAGCATTCCTTGTTTCTTCTCTTTCGAACTTCTTGCGATGGGCCGCAGCGTCCGAGTTTCGGCCGGCCCGTAATGACTTTACGACTGTTAATATACGCTCACTGTACATAATGTACATAAACCTCCCAAGTTTTTCATCCTGAAGTCCTCCTCAACTCCTACAACCTACTTTTTCGCTAAAGATAAATACAGAAAGATCGGAAGCCTATAAAGCCAAAAATTTGGCGAAGTGAATCGATCACTGTCGTGGTACACTGTGCACCGAAATATTCTCTTCAAAAGTCTCTAGTTTTTTTTTTATGGTTCGCTTTCCCGGGCTGATGGCCTTCAGCATGTGACCTTGAACGTGATGAAGAAGGTCGTATGGGCGGAGAGTCGCTGGCCAGAATGCGACGGCAGCAGAAAGATATATATATATATATATATATATATATATACACACACACACCGCCGGCGCGCTTTCAAGAACCCGCGCGCCTGATTTACTGCGCGGTCCGTCGGAGCGGACGCGCATTTCTCTTGAGTGCCGCTACGGGATGCGCAGCGCTCTTTCCATGCGCCACATGGGCCAAGTGCGGAAGGCGTCGTTAAAAAATAAAGAAGAAACGCAGATATAGATACGAGGAGATCGGCTTTATAAATGAGATCAGCATGGCAGAAGAGATGCATACGCATGTACGCGTATTGTCTATAGATAGACAGCGCAACAACAACAAAGGGGACAGAGGAGTAACAGAGCGTTGTACTTCCAGCAATTTATGTTATTTTCGGAAAGCAACGCTATATATACATGTCAAACATAACAACACCAGCCTTGCGCGGTACACACTGAAATAAAATCACACAACATTATTTTCTTACGTAACGTCGTGATAGTGTCTAAGCTCCTTATTTGTGAGAGCGACGTACGGCGTGCTGACGCAAGCATCCTTTATGAATGCATGCTTTTCTCAGCTTCCATTACCTCGCGTGCGTCAAAGATCTGTGTGTTTCGCAATGATGCTACACTCAGTGAACATTTGGGAACTATCGCGCTTTGTCTGGAGCTTCAACGCGCGCACGCTTTGCCAAGCGCTTTCACGTTGGTAGCTGATGCTGAGCGCAATAGTGCATCTGCACGTGCTACAAGAGGTAGAAGGCCACCCTTGTTTTGTGGGGTTTACATTGCAGTTATGTCCTTTCAGCCTTTCATTTATAAAGTGCGTGCAGCATGTGCTCGCGAGCTTAGATATTGTGCTCGGTGGATCACTCTATACCCGTAATCGGCTTTGCGCCTATAGTATGAAGCGGTCTGCGCTGGACGCATGAAAGAAGACGAAGGAAGGTGCTAGGGGAGAAGTGAGAAGGAAGAAGTTGGAATAAAATGGCGGACGACACCCGTCTCACTTAGATGATGTCATTTCTGTTGCCGTTCTAGTTAGGAACGCTACATTTTGGCGCAGCCGACAGTTTTCGAAGACCAGCGATGCGGGTGACGTTTTTCGTCGACCAGGCGTCATCAGAGTCTGTTGTGTTCACCCGATACCAAGTGCACGGTGAGCCAGCGACGGACCTTCCTCTTGAAGTTAGTTCTGCCGCGCTGATCAACGTGGTACTGCAACAAGCTGCAATCAGCCGCCAAGCCCTCGTGCAAACAGGATCGGTGACAGTGAATCTACAACTGCAGACACTGAGCGAACTCGTTCTGGAACCCATACGACGTGGCACCCTCAAAGAGGAAACGCCTGCCGGGAAGGTGAGCCTAGACTTGAGTGTTATGGAACTGCAAAGGAACATTATGCAACAGATCGAAATAATGAGAACTTTCGTCCAAGCGCTTAGTCGAGAGCAGTCAGCACGAAGTATTGTTGAACCAGATGTTTTTGAAGGAAAATCGCAAAATGCACACTACTGGCTGTGTTTTTTCGAGTACGCCTGTGACAAGAATCTGTGGCACTCCGACGACACAAAGATTTTGCATATGCGCCGCTATTTGGGCGGTATAGCCAGAAAATGGTATGACGTGCAACTCATGGATTATGGAACAACATGTTGGGAACTGTGGAAAAGCAACTTTTTAGGGGCTTTCGAAGGCAACGCAGTAGAAAGATGGGATGCGGCACTGCGGTTCAGTTATACAGGTGGCTCTCTGCTTGAGTACTGTCTTGAGAAGCGTCGCCTGTTGTATTCTGCAGAACCGAAGCTGTCGTCTTCTGCTGTTGTAGCTTTGATAACGCAAGGGTTGTGTATCGAGATCCGTTGTCATGTCCAGCTCAAAGGTCCAAGAACGTTTGATGACCTTCTGAACTTTCTACAGACCTCAGTGCCAAGAATTACATCGAGAAGACAGCCAGATGGTAGAACAGAGCAACTTGATTCCAATCTAGAGTCGTTGCCGTCAACTGAATGTGAACACAGCTTCATAAACAAATCTCTGGGAAGCGTAAATCATGACTGTAAGGATGGTGAAGAACCAATTACCGCAGTTCACGGCAACCTACTTCCACATAATCTGTCTACCGTGCATCACAAGCCCCAGAAAAAGAGCTTCAGTGAGACAGTATATTTGGTGTCGTCAAGCTTATTGTACGCCCCCATTAAGGTAGATGGCATTGAAGTGAAGGCTCTCGTTGACAGTGGAGCTTCGGTATCTATTATCAACAAGACTCGAGTGGATGCCAGTCGTCTGCACGCTGGTAGAACATTGCGTGTCCAAGCCTACGATGGGTCAGTGACCATGCATAGCGAATGGGTAACCCTGGCTATTGAATTTCAAGGAAATGCTATTACCAGTGAGGTATTGGCCATTCCCAATGTCACCTACGATTTTCTTTTGTCCCGTCCAGACATGAAAAAACTTAAGATGAACCTCTATTGGGATGACAAGGTAATGGCCGAAGACACGATAAGAACAGAAGACCCTGGTGAAGAACCTAGTGTATCAAGGCTAATTTTTCACCACGAAGACATCAAGACTAAGTACCCAGAGCTTATATGCATAGGAAGCTACCCTCCAGCAATGAAATCCCATGTCGTTCCTTTCGAGCTCGCAGATAAAACAGTGGTTCGTAGAACCCCCTATAATATGTCCAGAGATAAAAAGGTGTGGCTGAAAAAGGAGTTGCAAGAAATGTTAGACGCAGGTATCATCCGGCCTTCTGTATCCCCATTTGCTTCTCCTATCACTATTGCACCTAAAGAAGACGGGACATTCCGCCTCTGCACAGACTACCGGGCTCTCAATCGTCAAACTGAATTGATACCTTATCCAATGCCGAGAATCGACGACATCATTGACGAAACCGGTGGTTGCCATTGGTTTTCACGAATAGATCTCTGCAAGGGCTTTTGGCAGATTCCACTAAGTGAAGAAACGAAGAAGTACACCGCGTTCATAACCCCATTTGACTTGTTTGAGTACAACCGCCTACCATTTGGTTGGAAAAACTCCCCTGCGTGGTTTCAGAAGATTATGACGGACATTCTGAAACCTTACCTGGGCACATTTTGCAATGTGTACATCGACGACATCATCATCTACTCAAAGACAAAGGACGAACACCGTAGTCATCTTTCAAAAGTTCTTCATGCCCTCAGTCTTGCCCAACTCAAAGTCAACTTCAAGAAAAGTGCGTTCTTTCAAGATACCGTAGTATTTCTTGGCAGGGTGTTTGATGGACAGACTAAAAGCACCAAGCAAGAATCGGTAGAGAGAATCTCCAAGCTGGTAAAGCCTTATGATGTGCACTCCCTGCGCGTTTTTCTTGGCCTTGCAGGACACTTCCGGGCGTTTATCAAAGACTACGCACTGCGAACAAGGTGCCTCACACGTTTAACTCAGAAAGACGTGCCTTTTCATTGGGACGAGAAGTGCGAAGCTGTCTATCGTGAGCTTGTAAAACTAATATCGTCGGACCCCATCTTGCGAATACCGGATTTTTCCTTGCCTTTCGTGCTGAACACGGACGCATCACATTATGCTACCGGTGCAGTTCTATACCAGAAGCCATCCAAACAAGCTGATCAAACCAAACACTACGTCGTGGGGTACTACAGCTATACCCTGAAACCCGCCGAAATCAATTACTGTACCACAGAAAAGGAAGCTCTGGCCGTCTTAAAAGCTGTGCAGTACTTTCGTACTTACCTGGAAGGTGCCAAATTCATACTTTTCACGGACCATCAAGCATTGACTCAACTTCTGAGCATGGCCCAGCCAAGAGGCCGCATTGCTAGATGGGTGAACTATCTGCAACAATTTGATTTCGTAATTTCGCACCGTCCTGGCCCACTCCTCACTGACGCTGACGCACTATCAAGATTACTTGTACAGGAATCAAGCAATAATCCAGATACAATCAATCATATTAAGCTATGGGAAGGTACAGAAGAGCTCCAGTTTATCAATGGAAGGTATCACGTACCACCAACTATGATTCCAAGGATTCTTCATCTATACCACGACACCCCTGAATCGGGTGGACATGATGGCTTCTGGCGCACTTATAAGAAATTGCTCATGAGATTCACATGGCCGGGCATGAAAAACGACATCAGCCATTACATCCGCACATGCCACCTCTGCCAGGTGAACAAAGTTAAATTCAAGCAATCGACAGACGTTATGACAAACCCTGAATATTCAAGCATCCCGTTCGAAGTAATTCATTTGGACTTCGCGGAGCTCAAAAAGAAGGGGGAAGGAGTAAAGCGAACGCAAGCTTTCTTGCTCTCCATAGATGAGTGCACACGGACGATTGCGGCTAAAGCTGGCAAAGAAGACGCAAACAGCGTAATAGACCTCCTCAAAGCTGAGTGTTTTAAACACACAAAGACGCTCGTCTGCGACAACGGGCCGGCTTTTCGGAGTGCCAAATTATCAAAGTGGGCCCAGGAGCACGGCATCATGATAAAGTATTCTTCTCCATACCACCCGGCAGCAAACGGCCTAGCGGAACGTGCCATACGAGACATCAAACAGTATCTGAAGATGTATCCAGACTTTGCCGGTGGCTGGAAGTGCTGTCTCGAGGCCGCTGTGAAGCATCACAACAGATCATACACCACGAGTTTAGGCTGCAGCCCTCATTTTGTAACTTCAGGTACAGCGCCCATACTTCCTGCAGATCGTGAGCTAGGTCTCCTAGAGAACCTCGAACTTGCGGAAGTAAGGAAAACTGCCAAAGAACAGGAGATCTACAAGCGCCGCATGAAGCGAAACTTTGATAAAAGGCACAGTAGCGAGATACCGGACATACAGCCTGGAGACTATGTCCTTGTAAGGAAAGGTGCTGTGCCCTCAAATTCAAAATATTGCGGACCATTTCAAGTTATTAAGACTGCATGCCAGCATGGAATATTGAAGAATGTCTGGTACACCGGAGCCTCGGGCCAGACGGAGTGCGCCGCTATTGGAAACGTATTCAAGTATTACCCCAGGAGGTGTAATTAAAAGAAATCCGGAAGAGTGAAGCGGTCTGCGCTGGACGCATGAAAGAAGACGAAGGAAGGTGCTAGGGGAGAAGTGAGAAGGAAGAAGTTGGAATAAAATGGCGGACGACACCCGTCTCACTTAGATGATGTCATTTCTGTTGCCGTTCTAGTTAGGAACGCTACATAGTATAAACCTCCTCTATAGTATGTGCAACATTTGCAAGTTTATTACTTCGGTGGTCTTCCTTTAACGATGGACCTGTGTGGTCTTTACATATGATGTCCCGCGTGCTGCAGTGACCAGTCAGCGAGCGAGTTGTTGTGGGAGGATCTAATACTTGTGCACGGTCCCTGGTAGATTCGTGGCCCAGAGCTATACTTCATCTAACTATACTCCGTGCTGTGCAGAGAAATCCGCGGAGTGCGTCAGCCAACCAGAAAAGGGAACCAGACGAAAGGCTCCTCCATTGTCCGCCTGTTATTACCCTCCGCGAGACGCCGACTCAATGGGGGGCCTCGCGGAAGGATTAGTCGCGGGCGAGTACTTCTCAGAACGCAAATCGGCGTTAGGATGGATAGTTGGGCGCTTTGGTTAAGCATAATCTGAAGTGAAGGCGCTAAAATGACAGAGGACAAAGAAGAAACATACACACACACACACAGGGCGCCACTTCCAACAATGTTTAATCAGGAAATCGGCTGTCGTTGCTTGTTGGCTTCGCTGCACTACACGGAGTTGGTGAGGCGGAGTATGGACAACAACAGCACCGCGGCGTGAGAGCGCCGCATGCGGGGTAAAATGTCAACCAGCGGGTGTATACGTCTCTCCCATCTCTCCTTCACGCCGCCTTGTTTGCCTGCTGCACTGCACGTGTTTGTGCAGGGTTCGTTCCGCGTGGGTGTGTGACTGTGTGTGGGCGTTTCATTCGAAGGGCATGTGCACGATGTACATGTTTCGACCACCTTGTGTGTGGTTGACGACTATTTTCGTGGCTGCAATGTGGCGAAACGACAGCGTCTGCTCCGCCATGTAGGTGATGCGGGACAGCTAATCAGAGAAGACATCGTACGTGCCACCGGAAAAATCGTGGGCACACACGATGCATGTTGGCTAACGTCATTTTTGCAGTTTCCTACAATATGTCTGCTACAAATCCGTGTTGTCTCTGTTGGCGACCACGGACTTCCATTGGCACTGTGCAGAAATGTACAAAACATGCGGCCACATAGCACAAATACGACATGCGTAATGCAACTTTAACTAGTACGTGCGTCCCCTACAATATATACTAGAAGCAGCAGCGTAAATAGCTTGGTAATTTTTTAACGACGGCCAAGAGGCGGAAGTTGAAAGCATTAGTGATCATTTCTGCTTCAGCAGTGCCGGCGCGACCAAGACGCGGGCGTGCATCTCCCAGTAACTCGATCGATCGGCGCAGTGGTGATGCAAGAGTGAACTCCGGCCCTGTTCAATTCAACGTGCACATATTATATTTCTCGGCACGCATGAACTCCGACCACTGCTAGCGCATGCAAGAAAAGTTGTTTCCATTCTTGGGCAGCGCACGCAAAATGAAACGCGAGAAAGGAGACAGGACAAGCACTGGTCTAATAACCGAAAGCTTTTATTTGAAAAAAAAAAAGATTATATACCCAGTAATCACGGCGGCGGAATTTCGATGGGGGCGAAAGGCGAAAACGCCCGTGTACTTGGATTTAGGTACACGTTAAAAAACCCCAGGTGGTCGAAATTTCTGGAGTCTCCCATTACGGCGTGCCTCATAATGAGAAAGTGGTTTTGCCACGTAAAATCCCGTACTTCAACTTGTTTTACCCAGTAATCAAGAAATTCATGGGGATTACATGTAAAAATCATCATACACTCAAGAGCGATCAACGAACGAGATCTCTTCATTTGCCAGTTGTTTACTTACTTGTACTTTGTTCGCGGCGCACCGCGGTAATCCATGTCTGTCTTCTGTTTTTTTTTTTCGTACCATTTTCTTGGGAATCGGTAAAATTTCACTGGTGGCATAATAATAATAATATTTGGGGTTTTACGTGCCAAAACCACTTTCTGATTATGAGGCACGCCGTAGTGGAGGACTCCGGAAATTTTGACCACCTGGGGTTCTTTAACGTGCACCTAAATCTAAGCACACGGGTGTTTTCGCATTTCGCCCCCATCGAAATGCGGCCGCCGTGGCCGGGATTCGATCCCGCGACCTCGTGCTCAGCAGCCACTGGTGGCATCAATCCTTTCGTGTTTACATTTCTGTTGTGGCAGGTAATAACAAAATAGCAATTTCCAGTCTACCGAAGAGGCGCCATCGCAAACAAGAGACGTTTCGCGAGCTTAGTTCGAGCACGACCTTAAAGGGAAGCGATGGAAACGTACACCCGTGGGAGGTGCAATCGTTCCGCCAGGGGAGAAATGAGCGCTGGCGTCTAGGATGAAACGACGTGCGGGAGTCTATACCATTTACTCGAATGTACGTGCAACACGAATATAGGTCGACTCTATAAGTTGAACTCGCCGATGAACAAAAACATGTTTCCAATATAGGTCGACCCATATCTTTTTAGAAAAGCAGGAAACTTTGATAATGTCACACTTTTATTTACCGTAAACTCGCCCGCTACATCTCTCTAGTCGATGTCACATGCTGCATCCTCATCGCAACTGCCAGATAAGTTTTCCACATCGAATGCTTCGAGGTGCCCTCGGCACCCCAATTAACGTTGTTCTCGCTACTATCGAATGCGTTGGATGTGCAGCATTTCTTAAAGCCTGTCTGGATAATCTCCAGACTGACTTTACCACGCGCGTTAAAGAACACCATTAGCTCGGTACTATTGATAGCTTTGTTCACGAATATATATCTAGATTCCTTGGTCACGAATATAGGTCCATAATTCACTTTGCGTAACATTTAAAAAAATCGCCGGTGATTACGGTGCTCCGTAATGCGAAATTTGAGCGCAGCTCTGTTCTTAACATCAATTCATTATATAGTTGATTCATTCATTAAAACATTATACGTGTTTTCATTTTGCAATATATTGGCTGGCGCAAACAGTCTGGCTCGTGCGGCACGTTGCAAACGAGCGAAGTGGGGCGCGACTGCCTCGCTAATCTGGAGATCGCGCGTGGATGACGGGTGGGCGCGATTCGCAGCAGCCGCCGTCGACGAACCTCCCAGACGACGCGCGCTTCTCTGGCTACAGTCGCAGCACTACGCCTCTCTTCTCACGCTATGCCATTCCCTGCCCCGCTTCCCGCCTCATGGTTCCGCTGCACCCTCCTCTCCGCATTACTCCTCGCGCTTTTCATCTCTCGCGGCGCTCCGCGTTCGGTCTTTCATCCTTCGCTCGTTCGCTCGGTTACGCCGCGGGACAACGCCGACGCTCGCCGCAGGAACGGGCGCCTGTGAGCTCCGCTCTAAAAAGGCGACTTATGTTCGATAAATACGGTAGCTATCCTTTTTATTCTCCTTCCGTGCAGGGCAACGACGGGCAGGGAGGGTTGCTCCTATTTCTTACACTCGCCGGAAGCGTTCCAGGCATGGTGGCAGTGCAACCCGCGAAAATGGAAGGTCCGAGTGCATCTTATGGTTGGGCGCATTTAATGTTTTCGAGTGTCCGTTATTCCGTTTTACGCGATGGCGTTTGCGTAATATCGGGTTACCGGAGGCTTAAACGTGAGCGACGGGTCAGTGACGCCACCTGGTGGCACAGAGCTTACCCATACAAACACAGATCTAGTATTGCAGTAACCAAGTGTGTTCTACTTCGCTGCTGGTGTAAATTTTTGGCAGCGATCGGTAATCATGAACACGTTACCTTTTCACGTGTTCTTTTTTCTTTTCAACAAGAACAATCATGCAACAGGAAAACATTTATATAAGGCACTGTGAGTGTGTCCAGTATACCAGTATACGCAATGGCGTTTGCGTATACCGTATGGCTAGCGTATGGTCAGCGTACACTGGAAGCGATGTGTTGTGACGCTTCGTCGTATAATAATGCCTATATTATATGGTTAGATATGGTTATGGTTAGATATGGTTTTGTGTTCCTTGAGTGTTGTCGAAAAAAACTCTTTTGAAGCTAAGGCTTTCACGCAAGCGGACTGTGCGTTTTACCGGATGAGCGGACCCGCAAACGTGAACTGCCTGCACCGCGCAGGCCGTTCACGTTTGCACCCCCGCTCTTCCGGTAAAATGCCCAGTCGGCTTGCGTTCACCCGGATACTGGACACGCTAAAAATATCTAATATGTCGCACAAAAAAAACCCGAGACAAGGAGGGCCTTGCTGCTGCTCGCACGCTCGCCGCATGATGTGCCAGGTATACGGTGCCCTCCTACCTGGAACAGTAGTACCACGGTTAAAAAAATTATGGGGTTTTACGTGCCAAAACCACTTTCTGATTATGAGGCACGCCGTAGTGGAGGACTCCGGAAATTTAGACCACCTGGGGTTCTTTAACGTGCACCTAAATCTAAGTACACGGGTGTTTTCGCATTTCGCCCCCATCGAAATGCGGCCGCCGTGGCCGGGATTCGATCCCGCGACCTCGTGCTCAGCAGCCCAACACCATAGCCACTGAGCAACCACGGCGGGTAGTACCACGGTTGAGGGCAATTATCTTGCTTAGGAAGGGTGCGAACTCACCAGCACGCTGGCACCGGGAAGCAATCTTGTTGCGTGGCTAAGCCGAACATGTTAGTGTTACGGGTTAGCATAACATTGCGCTGAACCACAGGGCTGAAGGTTGTTTATGCTTCCGCGAAAAAGGTACGTGCTAGGCCTCCGTCTTTGCAACTGCTGCTAGCAACCACGTGTTTACCTGCGTCACAGTTTGCCGCCGTGAATAATGATGCCGCAGGGGCGTTGTCAGGATTGGGGGCTCAATCCCATCGTCCGTGGTCCTTTGCCAAGATTGGAGTACGGCATGAATTCGAAGGTAGCTGGCCCATGCCGTCGTCCAACTTATTTACGCTGAGATCGTTGATGAAGTGAAGAACTGTTTCTCATCGAGAACGAGGAAAAGGGTTTATTTACAGAAATTAACTCAGTCTAACATGACTGCTTGAGAAAAAGAGTAACAGTCCAACATGACTGCATGAGAGAAGTGACTCAGTCTAACATGACTGCTCAAGAGAAGTGTCCTCAGCATTCGCACAACCACAGTTTTTATACACTCGATGCGCCGGTCCTACGACGCGGCGACTGTTCGTTTACTCATCACCAACTCGCCGCTGCTCTGCAGACCAGTTTACGTACACAAAGGCAACCGCGCTCTGTACACAGAGGCAACCGCGCGGGGTGCCGTTCTGGGAAACTATCGGCGCCGATCGAGGGTCGCTCGTTGTTCCGTGCTAGGCCGAAGCGTGAGACGCTCCAAAATACGTCGTCCCCACGGCAGCTTGTCCATGCGTGTCAAATCAGCTCCGCGTTGGGGAACTCCGGAATAATTGTTCACACACCGAACTAGTTCCGTCACAATGTCGAAGGGGCTGGAGTAAGGCGGCGGATTCCAGCGCAAAGGCCGCTTCTTTGAACGCCTCCCAGCTGCAGCGACGGAGAGGGAGAGGTGCGCGTCGTGTCGCCCTGTCGTAACTGTGTGGCAATCTTCTTTCACAGCTCGCCATTCTTGACAGCGTGCAACTTCCCGACAGGTTGTTTTTCGACATACGTATAATATTTATTGTAGCTGAGTTGTGGGGCGGGGAAGGGGGGAGGTACGATACTTCGACGTGGGGCTGCAGGCCCGACAACATTTGTTCAACTTTATGGCAAGACTGTGGCCAGGGCGACCCCCTAGCGTCAGTATGTTTATGAAACGAAAAATTAATCGCAGGCCTTCATTTCTAACTTAATCACCTATTAGCGCTTGAATACTAATGAGAAATTTATCTCAGATGTGGACGACCCTGCATGTCGCACCTGCTACGGCACACGTTCTCACTATTACTCACGAAAAATCTCCACCTCTCTTTACTTATTCATGCAGATGCCACTCTAAACGCCACTGTGAATTTCTTTCGCGCGTCATGATATATGCCTTAGGTAAATATCCTGGTCCAAGAACGCAACAGGATATTGTTTTTTTCTCGCATCGATAAACATTCATGTCGTGTTTTGGGACGCTCAGCCATGGTCGCTTCAAGTTCCTATCGTCGGGTCAGAAGTTGCTGCATTTGCGATAAACAAATATTTTCTTCTAGCACCTTAGCCGCCTCCCCGTCGTAACAGTCAATTTTTAGTTCTGTCGCAGCGGCAGCAGTTCCTATCGTTATCCCGACGTCTTCCTCTTACCATACAGGGCAAGATCTGTGGCCAACGACAGAAAAATTTATCGTCCCGAAAGGGCTGGGGCTTACGACACGCTTTTAACTCCTGAGCCTAGGGCATCGTGTGCGACTTGAGGTTCAGCAAAATGGTTGTACGGAAGGGGAGAAGTTGTGCAGATGATAAAAGGGTGCGACTTATCGAACCTTCATCTGCGCTAACGCAACTCCAGCTTTTCTCGCTGAAGATCCACCTATGCTTTTCATTCTGGAAATGAAGATTTTTCATCCAATCTCCAGTTTCTCATTAAATACTTTCTCATTATCTCTCTCTCACTCCAATTGGCGTCTCGCTTATACAGTGCCACATTTTGTTACGGACTGCCATCAGACCGCTTCTACATAAGATGAATGGAACGGAGGGGGAGGGCGAAAGGAGTAGTCAGGGGTTTCCCCCAGGAATCGTAATGAGTGGGGGTGTTTAAATTTCCCGAGGGGGAGGGGCCTGAGACTGGACGAGAAGTGGTAGTCATTGTTAATTTTTTTATTTTATTTGTGTCGTTGATGTGTCGCGTAGCACTAGCGAGGTTTACGACTCCAACACTCTTGACAAAGATTGCGAGCAATTCCTGCACTTTACACAAGGAATCAAATCGTATTTATTAACAAACAAAATTAAAGAACGATTGGACTAAGTAAAAATGTGTCCTCTACATAAACACGAGAAATTCGTATCCATGCTCAACAAATGACCGTACACGAGGAAGGTGCATATTGGAGCTTTGGTATCAGCCGCGAATAATTTGCTTGACACTGACACACCTATATAATTTGCTGCTGCAAACAACAATTGGTTGAATACGTACAAGCACAGACACTTTGCACATCTCGCGACAATTCACGCAATAATAAACCAAGACATCTATGTACTTTCTACTAATAATAAAAAGGAACACCGCAAATATGTGTGCGCAATCTCAACCGCATTCCGAATAGTTACATCTGCCTGGGTTTCCCACTACTTTTTGCAATAAAATCGATAAGAAATTCGCTGGTCATTGTCAGTGGCATCTCGGGAATCTGGCCGCTCCGGGCCTTCAGTGGTGATGCTCAGCAGCTCATCCGCGTGGTTAGGGCTGCGTGGTTAGGCCCGGCTGAGGCTCGAGGGTGGCTGTGGGGATCGGTAGCAGCAAAGGACGAGCGACAACATCTTGCAACTTAGGAAACATACCGCAACGATCGAAGTGGGGAACAACGAGAAGCGAAGATAGAAATGCTTTGGGCGACCAATCCTCCTTCAGTCGTCGGAAGATGTTCCACTCCGCATCTAAAGTCCTCCTGTTTTTACGTGGGCACGCTTCACATGCTTGCGCCCTGGCCCCTGTCGCTTTGAAGCCCAGGAGATCGTCGTATTTGCCGTAGATTCTTTCGCATGGAAGTCATGTTTTCTTCCACCACAAGCCCACTATGGACGACGTGTCCCTTCTCGTGCATGCCCTTCTCCCGGCGCTATTAGACAATATTCACCGCCGAGCGTTAAAAAAAAAAATATCGTTGCGAGTTAAGGGGGTGTCTGCAGAAAAACAGCGGGCTGTGTAGGGAAATCACTGGAAATAACCATCCCGGCTGAGGTTTCTACCGCATTGTGTCAGGATTTCTTCTTTTTTTTTACGCTTCATAATTTTATCATTCTTTAAATTATGGGGGTTTTACATGCCAAAAACCACGATCTTATTATGATTCACCCTGTAGTGGGAGAATCTAGATTAATTTGGTCATCTGGGGTTCTTTAACGTGCACCTAAAATCTGAGTACACAGCTGTTTTTTGCATTTCGCCCCCCATCGAAATGCGGCCGCCATGGCCGGGATTTGATCCCGCGGCTTCGTGCTTAGCAGCGCAACACCAAAGCCACTAAGCAACTACGGTGGGTATTTAACGGTTTGCTGCTGCCAATACTTGAAACTGCGCCCAGTTTTGTTCGTTGTAGTGTAAAACTAAAACGACCGCAATTATGTTCCCAGCACTCAGCGCTTTATCGACGCGCTTATAGAGTCGTTCGCTATAATATAGTTTTTTGATTAGGGTGCCCCAGCGTTGGGGGACGCAAACCGCTGTGCGTATAAAAGAACGAACGCGAAGCCGTCACGAAAGAGCGCAAAGTACCCACAATGTAGTTGGGGTCCCCTATCAGGCCCGTTGGGTCATCATCATCATCATCATGAGCCATTTTTTATGCCCACTGCAGGACGACGGCCTCTCACTGCGATCTCCAATTACGCCTGTCTTCCGCTAGCTGATTCCAACTTCCGTCTGAAAATTTCCTAATTTTATCACCCCACCTAATTTTCTGCCGTGCTCGACTGCGCTTCCCTTCCCTTGGCACCCATTCTGTAACTCTAATGGACCACAGGTTATATGCCGTACGCATTACATGGCACTCCCACCACCCTTTTTTTCTCTCTCGTAATGGCAACTAGAATGTCGGTCATCCCCGTTTGCTCTTTGATCCACGCCGACCTCTTCCTGCCTCTTTAAGTTACGCCTAAGATTTTTCGTTCCATCGCTCCTTGTGCGGTCCTGAACTTGTTAAGTTTGGGTGCCCTATACTAAAAACACTCTAATAACGTGGTTAGCGCGCTTAATTTTCGCTATCTCTCGCAAACCTTCGTTTTCATTTATTTACAGACTGTCTGTTCCTTCCGAGCATTCCTTACAGGTTCGCTTGTACACCGCGAGTCTGCCTGTACGGCTCACGTGTTGTGTCGTGTTTGCGTTCCTGTCAGTCGCCGAGGGCCCGCGTAGAAACACAAGAGAGCTTCCGACTCGTCCCGACCCCTGGCGGCGGCCGCGCCGTTTCGCTTGACCCGCTGTGAAGGGGAATTTTGCTTCCGTGTTTTCCCTTCTTCATGTTTCTTTCGTTTTCTCTCCTGTCTTGACCGACGCCGTCTACGAGATTGCTTTCTTGGAACATCTCCCGTTTTTCCCCACGCGCCTCTAGAAACCAAATGCGCCGTATAGGTTTCTAGCGCTGTTACGTTATTTATTTGTTTGTTTTTTACTTCATTTCTCCTAGCTTACTACTTTTCTCTCTCTCCCACTGTCTCACTCTTTTTGGTTTTGTTTTGTTCGTTCTTTCTTTTATGATATCTGGCATTTTAGAAGCTGGAGCTGAGCGTTAATTCCTTCGCACTCTCTCTGGCTGGCTCTAACACTCCTTGATAATGGCTTCTCTGTGTCGTAGGCTTGCCGTGTCAGTTACGGCAGTTATCTGCCAGTTATGAGCCGATGCAGTTGAGTTTGTGAGGGTGTTAGCTGCTGTGAAGATTGAAACACATTCGATAATCTTGAGGTCGTAATGTGTAAGGTTGCTATTTTTTTATCCCTCTTTTTTTCCCTTCATCGTCGGCTCGCATGACGTGGCGCCCCCGCTATCTCGCCGGAATCGCTCAATCCGCGAGACGTGTAATAAAATATCAGTAGAATCGAATCCCGACAAACTGCGGGCGCTTGTTGACGACTGGGCGCAGCATAGAAGACGAAAATATAGAAACGACAAGAGCAAGAAACTAAGCGGCAAAACTGTAGCGAATAAAACAGTGTATACGTGCGTTTAAAGGTACGTCCTCACTTGCCGAAACAAGCGCGCGCAAAGCGGCACACTTAAGAACGCGCACCGCGAAAGGCGCTTTCGCGGCAAGAATTATCTAGAATAGCAGCTTGCGCTCGTTGGCTTTCCATCCTGGTGTTAACAGCGCACAAGGTAGACGGGGCACGAGACGAGAAGGCGACACCACAAGCGCTGCCGAAATATAAGCGCGCCGCCTTGCGCGCGCTTATTTCCGCAAGTGAGGACCACGGTGGAAGAATAAACTAGGTGTCTGAACGGCGCCACCTCTCCAGCGGGCGACGTTGACGACCGCCGGTTCGTGTTTTCAAGGAGTGCCATGAGATGGCGCTAGCGGTTTAGAGGGTCACCAGGCAGCACGTAGGAGTGCGGGTGGCGCAGGCGACCGCAGTTGGCCATTGCTCTTGTATACAGTACGCCACGTGTGTTTTCTTTTGCCGATTGCATTTTTTTGTCGTACACTCGTATTAACTGTAGTGATGGGCAAAAGCTGTTTTGTTCCCCACTGCTTTACGGGATACAAGTCCTGCCGTGAGAAGTTCTCACTCTTCTCAGCACCAAAGGATGAAGAGCGACTAAACATGTGGCGACGCGCCATCCCAAGAAAGGACCGTCTTCTCCAGGCTACGGACTTCGTGTGTGAGCGGCATTTCGAGCCTCATCTGATTTCGAAGACTTGGACTGCAGAGCATAATGGACACGTCCTGGTAAGCACGCCTCGTCGCGCGTTATTGGCAAAAGACGCTGTGCCCACGAGGTTCCCTGATTGTCCTGCTTATTTATCTAAAACGATGAAAACTAGGAAGCGGCCAGCCGAGAGACAGCTTCTCGCCCCATTGAAAAAGAAGAACAGCTCATCGTGTGTCAGCTCCAGTTGCGACAGTTTCGATGAGATCGAGGACTCTTGCATGCCGTCAGCACCAGTGCGTGGGGATGAATGCGCGGACGGAAGTGAAGTGCAAGAGGAAGCCGAGTCTTCAACTTTTGATATGCTATTCCACGACCCGTCGCTCGTATGCCTGCCCTCCAAATCGTGGGGATATCATCGCATTGAAATGGGTGACAGAAAGAGCATCGTTTTCCTAGAGCTGACGCGAACTAGAATCCCTGAGAACCACTCTTCCAAGTCAGCCCTTGCGGTTGCAGCGTCAAGCACAGCGAAAACGTGTCCTCCCGGGAATATTGGTGCCGGCGGTTCCTTCGCCGCTCCGCGGCTTGTTGAGATCGACGAGAGAATGGAGGCCCGCACAGTGTTGATGTGCAAGTCTGTTCCTAAAGAAGAGCTGCAACATTCAAGCAGGTTGGTAACAGTCGAGGACGTGAATTCTTTTCTACAGCACGTGCACAATATGAAATTTTGCGCTGGTGGACCAAGCACTGCTGAATACCCTCAAGCAGAAATAAAGAGTGCCTTCATCGACATTAGCAGCAAGTGGCGCCACAAGAAATGTGAATTCTTCCTGAGTGCGGATGTGTCAGTTTGCCAAAAATGCATCGGGTTGTCGGATACTCTGCGAATCCACCAAACACGAGCACTGAAGAAGAAGAGCACCTTAAGGACATCTAGCGTTCATGTTTCACGTTCCCAACAAAGCAGTGAAAGACTTGCTGCTCTGCAACGTGCTAATTATGCCCTGAAGAGATCAAAAAATCGCCTCCTTAATCGTTTTAAGCATCTTTCTTCGGAGCTAAAGGAGGCCCGTGAATGCTTGCAAAAAGTTTCTGAGGGAGAGCTCGAGACCAAACTTTGCAAGCTTCAACTTCCGAACGTACAGCTAACTGCTATCAAAGAATGCTTAGCGGCAGCAAGGCTCGCCAACAAGAAAAATCGTCGCTACACTGAAGAATGGCTGCTCATGTGTCTCTTGTTGCATATAAGGAGCCCATCAGCGTACGCATTCTTACGAGAGAACAATGTGCTCCCTCTTCCATGTGTGACGACAGTGCGGAAATATCTAAGCATGATCAGGGTGAAATGTGGATTTGACAGCAGGTTTTTTGCTGCATTTAAAAGGAAGATGGCGACCAAAGACGAGTATCAGCGCCACGGTATCTTGGTTTTCGACGAAATGCGTGTCAGAAAGGAAATGCGTGTGCATTCGAAATCAATGACTTATGTAGGGTTCAGCGACTTTGGTGACGGTGCAGGGACCAGTGATGACCTTGCTGACCACGGACTCGTGTTTGCCTTCCGCGCATTCGGAGACCAGTATTCTCAGCCCATTGCAGTGTTCGCAAGCAAAGGGCCAACGAAAGGAACAGTGCTTGCACAGCTTGTTTTGAAAGCTGTCTTTATGCTGGAGGAGGCTGGGGCTTTAGTTGATGCAGTGGTGTGTGATGGAGCAGCCACAAACCGCTATATGTGGAAGGAGTTCGGTGTAAGTGGTAGTCTAAACTGCACCAAAAGCTCCTTCACGCACCCTGCTGATGAGAAGCGCAGCATTTTTGTTTTTTCAGATGCTCCGCATCTTATGAAGTGCGTTCGGAACCGTGTGCATGCCCAGAAAGTTTTGAACTTCCATGGTGGTCGAGTCCAGTGGGCACACTATGATAAGCTGTTTGTTGAGGACAAGAAGCAGCCTGGACATTTGCGTGTTTGCCACAAGCTCACGTATGCTCATCTGAATCCTACGAATACTGAGAAAATGCGAGTAAAGCTCGCTACCCAGCTCTTCAGTCGAAGTGTTGCCAATGGGTTGGAGTTTTACTCACAGAGAAAAGCAACTGGACTGGAGAATGTTAAAGGGACAGTGGAATTTACATTGAAATTTAACGATTTGTTCGATGCACTAAATCGCAGCCATCCTAAAGAAGGCATCACAGCGGGAAGCAAGGACTTGAGGGTTCTTGCCTCTTTCTTGCACTGGTTAAACAAGTGGGAAGGAGAAGTGGTGGCCGGAAGGATATCCCGCGCACATTTTCTCACAGAGCAGACTGCAGCAGGTTTGCGAGTCACAGTTTTGTCGGCTTTGGAGCTGACGAGATATTTGCTCAAAGACTGTGGCTTTAAGTATGTCTTGAGTGGAAAATTTAACCAAGATGTACTGGAGCGTTTTTTTGGGACAATCCGCCAAGCAGGAGGTCAGAATGACCATCCCTCCTTGCCGACTTTTCTTCAGCTGTACAATATGCTGTCAGTGTACAGTTTAATTAAGCCACCAAAGTTTGGAAATTGCGAGGTAGAGCGAGCTCGAGAAGCACATGTGCTTACTTTGGCCGATTTGAAGCTTGCCTTTCAGGCAGGTGAAAAACAAGAGACTCGTCTTCAGGAGTTGAAAGCCAAAATGGATGGTCTGGTTGCCGCTGAAATTGAGTGTGATGAGGCGTTTGTTGAGATCTACACAGAGCCAGAAGCAGTTGATTGCATTGTGTATTATCTTGCTGGGTTTATGTGCAGGAAATTGCTCAAGTACTCAACATGCTCAGTGTGCCGGCAGAGCCTGGTAGAAGAGATTGAGGTTCAAGCTCAGCCTGTGAGCACACTTGTGGATTGTAAAGCGAGAGGTGGGCTCCTGCACCCAAAGATAAGCATTTTTTCTTTGCTGCAGATGGCTGAAAAAGAGTTTCAGCAACATGCAACGCGCAGGAATGCTTATGAGCTGACGGTAGATGCTATGCTAGAAAAGCATACCTTCTCCTTCCCATGCAAGGACCACAAAGATGACATCATGGCGAATCTGTTGCACTATTATATAGCCATGAGGATGACGCAGGTTTGTAAACAAACAACGATAGACCACAAAACAAACATGCAACATCTTAGGAAGCTTTCAAAGCTTGTCTAAGCTAGGAAACAACCTTCAGGGTTTGTAGAGCTACTTCCACGTTTGTTGCTGTGTAAATGAGGCATGCACTGGTGTGAAGTAATAAAAGTCCCTTTTGTGTGTCCCCGGCTGTCTTGCGTGAAAATTCAAAAGCACTGCCCGCAGAGTTTACCTGGCGTGCGTGTGCGCTTGCAGTAAACACGCAGAATCTGCAACGCAGAGCATTTTGGAAAGATGCGGCTACCCGGAGTTCGTCAGGGGCCATAATTTTCGCTTATATACGAAGTTGCAAAGCAAGATATCTACTTCTGACGAATAATGCAGAAGAAAAAACTTGTACCAAGAAAAATCACCTTCAGTGAGCGGGATCTCGTTTATACGACGTGCATGGCCAGAGACAGTCTAGACATCCAAATCTCTGTTAGGCACGGATTTGTAAGCGTTTTGCATCCGACAATAGCCATAATGTTTTACATTTGCACCGAAGTTGAGCACTAGTAAGCGCGCTGTCTCTATCACGGTGTATTCTTCAACCGTGGTCTCTATACTTGACTCTTATGAGCTCGAATCAAATTTAGGCCTGGATAGCGCTACTAAACTCAGATATTTAAGAGGATATACCAATGGCTGCTTCCCAAAGGCTCGACAGACACTTAAATTGGTACACAGGCATTTACGGGGCAATTTACTAGCGTTTCTTCTACGCGCGCGCATGTTTCAGGAGCGCCGCCGCCTTGCCAGCTGCTGCGGTTGACCCCCCAATGATCCGCGCCATCTGCCGAGAGATACGTAAACCACGAGCGAAAAAGTCGTCGGCACGGCAGCCTCGTTCAGACACCTAGTTTATTCTTCCACTGTGGTGAGGACGTACCTCAAGTCGGAGATGAAGAGAGATTCGGAACGTAGAACGCACGAAAAAATACTGCAGCGGACCACTTAGATGCGTCAGTGAATGCATGATCAGAAGGATCTACTCTAACGGCTCAGCACGTTTGTACGAAATTGTCAAAATCGTTTCAGGGTCCCTTTAAGAGAAGAAGGCCGACCGAACGCTTTATTTTGGAAGCGCCCGCGGGACCGAACGAGAAGGCGAAGATGAAAAGCGATGATGATGATGATTATGTACATGTGAGAACGATGTAAGTTCACGCGTGGCGCTGACAGTACTTATATGTCATCTGTACCGCCGAGTGACCAATCGCGGGGATAGCGAGGGCCAATGAAATGAAGGACCGAAAACAATAAAAGATGATAAGAACCCTTACAAAATTTGTAAAGCAAGCACTGCATTCTCGGTCTCGGCGCGCAACCCTGATATCGAAGGGCGCACTCTGTACATCTTTGTGCAGTCTACAAAGAGAAATAGAGAGAAACAAGGAAAGGCAGGGAGGTTAACCAGACGGACGTCCTGTTTGCTACCCTGCATGGGGGAGAGGGGATGAGGAATTGAATGAAGAAAGAAGTAGGAGAAAGTTCATTCACACCGCGTAGTATAGGCGTAGGGTGTCTTCAAGCGGCTCTTCCTGTCCATTGGCTTTAAAAAGAAGTGATGAGAGCAAGCGTATCTTTTTGGGTTGATGATCCAGAATATTTTCCTTTGTAAAGGGTCGAGCGTCCAGTAGGCTGAGTGTGCTCCGAAGATGCTGACGTTAAACGTCAAAGCGGGCGCAGTGGCAGAGGAGGTTCTCGATGGTCTTCTCACTGTTACAGTGGTCGCATATAGGAGCGTCAGCCATTCCAGCGAGGAAGGAGTATGCGTTTGTGAAAGCTACACCCATTCGTAGCCGGCACAGTAGCGTATTGTCACACCGGGAGAGGTTTGATGGCACTCGCACTCGTAGTGATGGATCAAGCATGCAAAAACGATGATCGCAACACACCCTATCACAACAAGATTCTAGACACATCAAAGCAATGGCGCGTTTGAAATCCTGAAATCATGTTTGAATGAAAGCCTGTCATCACACTATGAACCAGAGTTTCATTGCACAGTTAAATAGGTTGCAAGCTGCGGGTTACCAAGTGTGGTGGTGACGTCAGTCTCTGAGGTATTGCTTTACAAAGTGAAAGCGAAGCGTCACACAAGTAACTGTGTTGCACAAAAGAAGAGGCCTGAAGTTGTGCCGTATTGCCTAGAGTGGCTCACATTCTAAAGAATGTCGCCACTAGATACCAAATCCCAGTAGTGTTTTCTGCTCCCCAGAAACTGTCAATGTTGTGCAGCCGTATTTCAAAAACAAGCAAAAACCATATTGTGAAAAGAACCACGCGAAGGTTGTAGATTGCAGCGTCGGTATGGTATGTAAGATTCCGTTGTCATATGGCAAAGTGTATGTAGCGCAGTCAGGCCGCTGTGTTAGCGAGCGCCTTAGGGAACATGAGCGATCCATACCGACAGGCACAGGTTCCCATTTAGCTCAACATAGTAAAATATGCAAGTGCAAAGCTATGTTTCACGAAACTGCGATTTTGAAAAAGAGCCGTGATACCACCGCCCGAGAATTATCGGAAGCTTTCTTCATAATTGGGTTCGCAGTGCATTAGTGTGCCTTCTTTAACCTTGTACAGCGCTGAATACGGTTTTCTGGATTCTGTCGCATGAGTGCGCTCTGGTGATCGGATGTTGGTGGTTCCTGCACATGGCGCTCACTGCCCATGTTCTTCCAGATTCTGCTGTCTATAAAGGAGTGACGCAATAAAATAATATCAGTTGAGAGTAGCGCCTTGCCCTGTCGTCTCTCTTGTGCCCGTTGTTTTGCGCTAAACAAAGTAATTACTGATAATCGAGCTTAGCTAAGACTTGAGCAGAAGCTCCAAAGGTAGTGGAAGTGAGACAAGGGCCTGGGAAAAAATACCCTTAGTGTTTTGCTTCTCTTCCTTGTGTCTAATTGGCAAAGGGCGCTTCCAAACTAAATTTTTTTTTCTGATTTTCACGTTAACTGTTTTCGCGCTTTCACTTTTGTCGGTATTTTTTATCTTGTCGAACTTTGTGTTATAGTTCATAATCATGTTCTCATTCGTGTCTTGTAAAAATAGTCTTATGCTGCTGACTGGAGGCGCCAAGGAATTTTTTTAATGTGATTTGAAGCTTCTCAAACATTACTCCACTGATAAACTGTTTATTTTGTCATCAGCTCAGTGTACCTTCTGGCCACTATTTCAAATAGCGTGAGTATATTAGATGCACCTTTGACAAAACTGACGTATCCTTACTGAAACCAAGCAAAATATAAAGCTGCGGAACGCGCCACGTAATCGTGGACATCACTAGGACATAATTATTGCTTGTTCTGAAATGTTCATCATAATTTATTTACCTGCGGTCGAAACAACTGAAAAGACTAACATAATCGATTCGCCATTAGAAATCCTTACTTAGGTATTTTTGCCTTCAAGCATGCGCAGGAGCTACGGAAGGTTGACAAACCGAAACTAAAATGGAAATGTGCGCCAAAGCGGACTACTTCGCGTAGGAGTAGATGTGCAGAAGCCTCGCCCCGTAGCCTTCCCTTCATTGCCAAGAAAAGTTGTCCGCGGCGCGCTCGGTCTGAGAGGCCGCAGTAGCTGCCGCTCCCGAGACCCCGCAACATCATGGCTGACCGCCTAAATAACCCGTGGCTACGGAGGCTACGTAGCTCTTCGCGCCGCCTCCCACAAATCGGTGACATCTGACGACCAAGCCCAGCCATGCCAGCGTCAGTACACGGACACTACCAAGGCGGTAGTAACGTGGCCTCGCACAATCCGGCGAACATCCTATGGTTGTAGGGTGTCCGCGAATTAGACATCAACATGCCGGACATCTGGGTCATCCAACTGGACAGTCGCTTCCTTCTCAACAAGGTTCCAGGCTCCGGCTGCGTTTCTGGCTCTGGTTTCCACCCCCCGACCCCAACTTCTACGAGGACTTGCGAGCAGCCCTCCTTGCTCAATACGCCACCTCGACCGCTCCGTCACAACAGCTCTCGCCATCTGAACCATCGCGTCATTCCGCGTCTTGTCGTTCCACGTCGCCTGCCTCCACCCGTGCCCATCGGCGGCACGCGCCGGCCCCAGCATCAACCCACTACTCGGTCCGTGAGACTCCTCCCTAGTTCAAAGGCTCCCAACGGCTCCACTAGGCTCAAATTTCACTATTGTAGGCACGGCGACGCCACAAGCACAGCCTTCGCGATGCGTTCAGCGACCACCGCAACCCTGATGATCTCGGCATTCAAGATTTCACCGCAAGCAGCAGCAGGTGAGCCTTCCATGTTCTGTGCTCACTCATTCCGCAGTGCATGGCCTACCGAAGCTTTGCAGCAGCAGCTCGGCCATCTATTTTCTTCAGCTCGAGAATCACTTCTACATCTTCATCGTGAGTGACCAACACTTGGGCTATCTCCACGGAAGTCACGAGCTGACATGCGGTCTACTTTCGGCGCTCGGACCTCTACAGGCCCGGGCATCTACGAGAACCTGCGGCAGGTCGCGATTTCGCACTGCCGCATCACTGTGGCTCCGCGTCGTTCGCAACCTGCGCTGCCGTGCCGTCTGGTATACACCTCGGTCGGATTGCGTGAACGCAGCACTGCCAACGCAAGACGACGGCTTCAACGCACAAGACAATACGCCCTGTGTCCTGACTTAGTGTTCCTACGGCACCGTCTTTGATTCCACTGCAGACATCCCGATGCAGGAGTGGCCTTCTTAACCTGAACTTATATTTCAGTCGCGATTCGCACTAAAAGGGGGGCCCTGTACCGGCGCGACTATCGCCTCCAGAGGCGGTGAAGAAGAAGAGGGCTCTCGTGCAGGTAGCGCGAGAAGAGAACACGATAGCGCGCTCGACCTGAGCGGCCGCGGTAGCTGCCGCTCCTGAGATACCGCTGCACCATGGCTGGCCGGCATAAATAAACCATGGCTACGGCAGCTACCTCTTCGCACCGCCTACCACAACCTGGTGGTCAGAGATTTGGGATAAATGCTGAATATGCGCCCTAAGGGTCTACGAAGAGTATACCCCTCGCCTGGAGGTTCTGCGCACAGGGCGCGAAGAAAATTAAGGGGCCCAATTCACAGAACCTTTTTTCGTTCGTAAGAAAAGCGCAATTGGGCGACCGTCTCCGTGTACCGTTATATTCGCTTTCAGAAATTGCCGGCGCCTGATCTTACAATCTGTTACACACGAACTGCTTTGTGAGTGAATGCACAGTATAGCTGTTTCCATAAAGGTTTTCGTGCGCGAAAACTGCTTGGCATTGGTTGGCGTCTCCGAAATAGAGCTCGCCATTATTATCGGCTCGCGCCTGTTCTGAGAAATCATTCCTACACTTAACCCGTAGAGGATCGAATGAAATAAACTAGTAGGGAGCATTACGTCACGTTACCAGCCTTGGCAAGACAACTATCCATGAAGCCCGTGAAGTCCTCCGAACATGTGGCCAATTTTGGCCGATTTAATCAATGCGCACTTGTTCGTCTGCTCCAATGTGGCTCTGCCTGCAAAGCGCGCGAGCATTAAAACCTATCGCGCGTTCTGACGTGGTGATCATGTGTTGGGCCGGCTCATTTGGCTTCAGTCGTGTTGCTCAATGCTCCCCCCTATCGACGGGTGCATATCATGCGGCACTCCGTACTGCACTTGATTTCATCAATCAGGAACCACCGCAACAATGGACAGTATTTAGTGGTTCGAAGGCAGCCATTCAGTACATACAAATCCCAATGTGCCATGGACCCAATGAACAACAGGCCCTAGAAATGCGACAGATATACCATTGCAGCGCGGACAAGGGACACAACATATTTAATGGCTACCAGGACAAAGCCGCTCGATCTGCACATGACAGTGGTCAATGTGCCTTAATTCCGCTATCACGAACAGACGCTGCGGCTGCCCGCGATTGATGTCCGGGTGAATGTACTTAGCCCCTGTGGGGCTCTAACGTTGTCACCGTGTGTCATTTGTGTTAATTCTCTCTGGATATACAGATGCATCTACCGTCTGGGTTACCACGACGTGAACAGGCCATATCGTCTGTGGCTAGGCGTTGCATTTATTCTGTTATGCCTTCCTTATTGGAATCGCCGACAGCCACACGTGCGACACATGCACCAGTGAAGAGACGCTCTCACACATTATCTCTCTCTGCCCGCGCTATAGCGCCGAGAGGCAAGTTATGTGCAGAGTAATGGACCAATTGGACAATCGTCCACTATCGGAACTAAAAGCTCTGGGCTAGTACTTCCAAAGAACATCCGCGCAGGAGGCCTAGCTTATTCGTCTTACGAAGATTCCTGCGGTCTACGTGCCCTACCCCCGTACAGGGTAGCCAACTGGAGCTACATCTGGTTAACGTCCCTGCATTTCTATGCATCCTTTCTCTCTCTTCTCTCTCCTTCCTCCATGGCATGGACCACCTTCTCAATATAGACCCAGGTTTCTCGCGAACACCGTGTTGAGAAAATGTGGACACAAATGTTGTGCTTTGCAGCATCCCTGCATGCCAACGGACAGCTGCGATCTGCAGTGTGTGTGCGCGTGTGCGTGTGTGTGTGTGTGTGCGTGTGTGCGTGTGTGTGTGTGTGTGTGCGTGCGTGCGTGCGTGCGTGCGTGCGTGCGTGCGTGCGTGCGTGCGTGCGTGCGTGCGTGCGTGCGTGCGTGCGTGCGTGCGTGCGTGCGTGCGTGCGTGCGTGCGCGCGCGCTTCGCCCTGACTTGAAGGCTTCGATCTTCGCGTTGGGCAAGAATAAATATCCAATTTACGCAGGAAGCTTATCTGTCACTTCGCTTCGCCAAGTGCAGTTCTCGCAGAGCGTGTGGGACGCAAAGGGCGCCTAAGAAAGGAAAGAGCAAAGCCAGGAAGGGACGTGAGCAGCAATGATCTTCGCGAAGACTTGAACGGAGTCCCCGTTGTCCCCGGGTGCTGCGTGGGCTATTCCTTCAGCTTGAGGAAAGGGAGCGCATAGGTGAACCCTCGCATTCACCCGGACACAGAGACGTTATAAGCACACCACTTTGCGTGCCGCGACTGCGCACGGGGGGCAACGAGCACGAGCCCGCGCATTGCTCAAGGATATAAGTTCCAAGAAGCAAGTGAAAGCGAACACATACATGAACGGCTCTATAGGCGTATCGACCGCGTGCCCAGCTGTCTACAGAGACTGACTTGAGAGAACGCATAGAAGCCAATTAGCCTAGAAGCCAATTTGGCTAATGATTGCGTCGGGTTCAGAGGAATCGTATAGCCGAAGGTCACTATCCGACGTATAGCGCCTCGCGGTGCTTTGCAAAGCGGCTACATTGCATGGGCTTTGCGATGCAGCATTGCGCTGGCGATCGACCAGTTGCTGGTCGTTTAGCAAGATGCTTTGCTGGGCTAGTAGGTGGGGTGACATGATGGAAAGTACAGCGCAATAAGTGAGGAAGAAGGGAGGGTGAAAGCGCAGAGCGCCGCTACTTTTCCTTTTATTATTATTATTTTAGCGCGTCCTTTCGCCCCCATTTCTTCCTCACTTTTCGCGCTACTTTCCATTTTTCTGGTCATTTGCCCGCAACAGAGTTGTTCCCTTTTTACCAGGTCGAGCGTTTCTCCTAGTTCCTCCGACTCCTACTTCTTTTTCACGTTTGTTTTACTACACTTCATATGAATCGAGATGCGCATAACTAACCCCTCAATCCAGTCAAGTAAAAACTGCAAGCGGCTTGATAAGTGCGTCTTAGAAGCTGCTAAGATGTACACTTATATCCTTTGTGCCGAAAAGCAGCGTCGTCGTTGCAGCTCGTTTTCGCGGCCTATAATGAATTCGTTATAAGTCACGGAAACAAGCTGCATTCAACAACGGCTTTGGTTAGATGTCTCGAGCCCATAAAAGTTAGCACTCGTGTTTACGATTTAAAGTGCCGTGATTACTTTCACTATTTGCGTACGTTGCATGTGCTTTTCATTGTGACTACTGCAAAGTGTACTTGCAATAGCGGCAGTTTATACCATACCGTACTTAATACTTTTGTTTGTTTGCAGCACACGCAGACATAAGAAAGAAGTGTGAGAGAGAGAAAAGAAACAGAGAAGGCAGGGATATTAACCAGAAAATCGTCTCGTTGGCTACTCTGTACAATGGGGCCAAGGAAAAGAGGAATAGAAAGAACAGGGAGGGGAAAGTAGTGAATGTGTGTCGGTGCGTGGACATCACCACGCAGCCAAAGGTGCTCGTACAAGCCAGTCGTTTTCAAAAAGCACAAAAGCGCCTTCACTGCCTTCTGGGCCGATGATCGATCGGTGGGGAAGGAGGGTATGAGCCATGGTATGTGCTGACGTGTCTCACATGTGCTCCTCGATTTTTCGGCAAAAGGCCCGGTAATTCGCCCCAGCTCATGCAAGGTCTCACACAACGGCATCCGTGAAGTTACAAGGACCGTGTGGATACCGAAATCTGAGGTGCGACACCATTTCTCTCCGATTTAGCAGGATTTTTTCTACGAGAACAGTGTCGCTGCGAGCTAAGCCTGAAGAAAGCAGGACCTAGCGGCCGTGCATAGGCGTGGTCCAGCGGGGCCATCGACCTTGCCGGGGACCTAGAGGCGACGTGCTTCAAGAAAATGGCGTCCGCTATGCGTGTGGAAGTGGACGGTGAAGAAATAATGCCGGAGGAAGTTTCCCAGAAGTTTGGCTGGCGCGTCGCCGGTAAGAAGAAGACCCAAGAGCAAGAGAGCAAACTAAGTCTAACCCCGGTCAACGGGGGGCCGGCGGCTGCCGGGCATCGTCGCCCGCAGCGGAAAAATTTCAAGAGCAAGCTACTCAAGGCAGCGAGGATGCCTGTGTTGCCGAGGCAAGATATCAAGATCGTCATGCGTCCCAGGGGAGGTCTGGACATTGGGGAAGTATCTAGATTCGAGATCAGCCGAGCCATCGTCGCAGCTGCGAATGTGAGTGGCGAGGAGGTGACGCAAGACGTTGTTTGCCCGAACAAACAGCAAAACATAGTTGTTATCAGTACGCCTAAGCGAGAGAACGCGGACCGCTACTCGGCAGTCAGAAGCCTCACTATCAACGGCACGGCACACGAAGTCAGCGCCTACGAGACCGCCCCCCACGGCACCGTTAAGGGCGTCATCAGGGGTGTCCCGATGACGGACACTATTCAAGAAATCAACGACTACATCGCGCAAGAGTATAACCCCACTGCTATGCAAGCCAACCGCATCGGCAAGACGACAACGGTGGTCATCGCATTCGACGGCGACAAGGTCCCGAACTACATCAGATACGGCAACCTGCTGGTCGAGTGTTCGTTGTATCGCAAGCAGATCGATATGTGCTACCGTTGTGGTCGCCTCGGTCACCGGATGGACGTTTGTCCTAACCCCGAAGACAAGATATGCCGTGGTTGCGGCATGAAGAATCCCGAATAAAGTCATGTTTGCAGTAACCCCAAGTGCAGCCTCTGCGGGGGCAACCACTTCACCGCGGACAAGGAGTGTACAGCGAGGTTCAAGACGCCATACGTCGTTCGAAAACGGCGTTGGGAACGTCAGCAACGAGAACAGGTGCAGCAGCAGCGGCAGCAGCCGCGGGGGCCAGCGTGGCAACAGACAGCGTGGCAGCCACCGAGCGGGCGTCGCAGCCGCTCCCAGACCAGGCGAGGGAGAAGCACGAGCGATACCAGGTCACCATCGGCAGCTGGGGCTCGCAGGCGAGAATCTCGTTCGAGGTCCAAGTCGAAGACCCGGCGGAGCAACGGCGCCGAGAAACAGGTGGGCTGGGCAGCGGGGTCTCCCGTCGCTCTCGACAATAGCAATTTCCCTCCCCTCCCCTCCTCCCGCCCTTCCAAAGACAACGAGTGTAGACACTGTTTGGAACTCAAGGAGATGATAGAGAGGCAGAACAATCAAATCAAGGACCAAAACAATCAGATAAAAGCAATGATGGAGCGTATCGAGACGCTCAGTAGAACAAAGAACAGTGATAATGACGTCATTGCAGTTAAAAGGAAAGTACCCAAGAGAGACACCACCAGCGCTACTCCAGCGGTGACGAAGCTGATCACGTCATCGGCGCAGATCACATCACCGGCGTTGACGCAGTCAGTGACGCAAACTCCACAGACAGAAACGGCAGTGGTTGCCATGGAGGAAGAGAAGGCTGAGGCCGCCGTTGCTCCGACAATGGAGTCGGTCATGAGCATGCTTACGCAAATCTCCAGCCAAGTTTCCCAAATGTCTGCGCAAGTGAACAATCTAACAGTAAGAATGGATAATGTGGAGGCCAAATGCAGCCAACTCTCCGTTAGAGTCATGACGATGGATGCGAAAAATAAGCATCTCACCGTTGCCAAGATGAAGTCACCACGGCTTAATCTACGGGTCAGGCCGCGAAAAGTTGGTTCCGTGCGCAAATCTACCGCTCAAAAAGTAGAAAATGACGAAGACTAAAGGAAAGCAGAAAGAGACTGCGGTGTTATTTCAATGGAACTGTAGGAGTATTAGAAACAAGATAGGGGAGTTACAACTATTCGTTGATAAATTGGACCAAAAACCGGATATCATAGCTTTACAAGAGACCAACGGCCGGGCCAAGCTCGCGGGATACATTACGTATACGGACCCTAGCGAAAAGGGTACTGCGATCTTGGTCCGCAGCAGCGTGGCGGCCACACAACACGTGACCGCTCAGCGAGGCTGCGAACATACGCTCATCGAAATTCACAGCAGAAGAGTGGGGGGGGGGGGGGGGGACAAGAACTTTTTCGTCCTGAATGCTTATTGCCGACCGTCCAGCAGGGTCATTGACTTTGAAGGCACCATATTGGACTGCATTAAAGAAGCAAAAACAAGACCGATTTTAGTGCTAGGAGATTTTAACGCCGCCCACACGATGTGGGGTTATAAATATTCGTCCAAAAGAGGAAACCAATTGGTTAAAGCTATAGAGGACCACGACATGGAGGTGGTTAACGAACCGGGCGTACCAACCAGGACAGGCACTAGCACGGTCAGAGACACCACACCTGATCTGACGCTAGTTCGGGGGAACCTCGACGTAACTTGGCGTAACACGGGGGAAAATCTTGGCTCGGATCACGATATAATTTGTGTTACCCTCGGGGGGACTGACATCAAGGCGAAACTGGGTCAAGCCAACATTACAGATTGGGACCGGTTACGTAGAAGCGCAGACAGTGAAGGCGAGGACGAAAACCAAGACACCAAGACGTATGAGGCATGGGCCAAAAAGCAACGCGAATTTGTAAAGAAATTTACGCAGAAGATTACTACTACCACGCAAATTCCATTCGTAGACAGCAGGCTTAGTCACATGTGGGCGGCCAGGCACGGTCTTACTCGAAGGTGGAAGAGGCAAAGACATAACAAGAAGCTTCGCAGACGTATACACGCGCTCAACAAGCAAGTGACCGAGTATGCGGAACAACTATGCAGGGAAAACTGGATGAAGATGTGTGATGACCTGCAAGGCACACTGTCTACGAAGAAGACTTGGAAGCTGTTGCGACACCTCATAGATCCATTAAAAAGCAAGAGCGCATGCGTCCGAGACCTCACAAGAACGATCAACAATTACGACGGTGACGGGGAGAAGCTCAATCGTGAACTCACAAGTAAATACCTCAAGACCGAGAAGAGCGGTAACCCGACTCACGAGTATGAAGGCGATAGCAACGTCGAGATGGACGAAGCCTTCACCGAACTGGAGCTGGTTGCGGCCATCGATGAAAGTAATCAAGGCAGCGCACCGGGAATTGACGGCGTTACATACAAGATGCTAAAAAATATGGGCGACAAAAGCCGAGCTGAACTGCTAAACCTCGTCAACGCGTCCTGGGAGAAGGGTTCGTTACCAAAAGAATGGAAAGAAGCGGAGGTGGATTTCATTCCCAAGCCGGGGAAACCACCCCACGTCGACAATCTACGCCCCATCTCCCTCACGTCATGTGTAGGGAAGGTGGTCGAGCGTATGGTGTTCAAGAGACTTCAGAGACATTTGGATGTCACTGATCAGATGCCACCGACCATGTACGGATTCCGGAGGCACCTAAGCACGCAAGACGTCTTGGTGCAAATACACGAGCTGGTTATCAAGCAAGCGAAGACCCCTACGCCAAGAGCTATCCTGGCGCTCGATCTCAAGGGGGCCTTCGATAACGTCACACACGAAAGTATTCTTCGTAACCTGCACCAAACGGGATGCGGAAAGCGGACATTCAAATATGTGCAGGATTTCTTAACCAATAGAACGGCAACCATCAAAATTGGAGAGGAGAAGTCGGAACCGATAGCCCTGGGAGACAGGGGCACTCCGCAAGGATCGGTTCTTTCGCCGCTTCTCTTCAACCTGGCACTCCTCCCTCTCCCGACTTTGCTTCAAGACATAGAGGGCATAGATCACGCTCTCTATGCAGACGATATCACTGTGTGGACGTCGAGGGCAGGGTCGGAGAGTTGGATGGAGGAGACCCTTCAGAGAGTGGCAAAGACCGTGCACGAGTTCGCTAAATCGTGCGGCCTCAGTTGCTCACCACAGAAGTCCGAGTTACTCGTCATCAAGCCAAGAAGAAAGAAAGGAGACCAAGAGAACGTACGCATCACCATCGACGGGACGACCATAACACCAACCACGCAAGCACGTATCCTGGGTGTCATCTTCCAGAACAATGGCAAGGCGGGAGCGTCGATCGACAAAATCAAAGTTTCAACGGAACAAATTTCGAACATGATCAGAAGAGTCACAAACAGACAAAGGGGATTGAAGGAGGACGATGTACTGACGCTCGTCCACGCCTTCTTGACGTCGCGCATCGTTTACGCGGCGCCGTACCTCAAGTTACTGAAAAAAGACAGGGACCAGTTGAACGTCATTATACGAAAGGCAACCAAGATGGCGCTGGGCATTCCGAAGCATTCTTCGACCGACAAACTTCTCGGCATGGCCAAGCACAACGTCGTCGAAGAGCTAATAGAAGCTCATCTATCTAATCAAAGAGTTCGGCTCAGTCAGACGTCGGCGGGACGTCGCGTTCTTGCCAAGTTGGGCTGGCAAGAGGCAGAGCGGAAGGAAACGGGGCCGTTACCCAGGTTGTGGGTGCATAAAATCCACAGTAAGCCACTGCCTAGAAACATGAGGTCGGGTCGTAACGACGGCCGCAGAGCAGCTCGTATAGCGGCCTTGACGGAGACTTTGGGTCAAATAGTAGAAGAGGAAGAGGGGGTCACTCTCTTCACAGACGCTTCGTTACCCAAGTTTTCATCGAAAGCAACGCTGGCAGTTACGACGCGGGATGTGCTCGTAACCTGCGCCTCCATCAAGACGTCTTTTCCAGAGGTGGCAGAAGAGGCCGCTATAGCGCTAGCACTCGCGCAGCCCAAGGTGGGAAGAATTGTCACCGACTCGCAGAAGGCGTATAACAACTACAGGAAGGGGTGGGTGTCTCTTGCGGCACTAGATATTCTCCAAAGTAAACGCGACGTACCTAAAAGGAAAGTTGAGTTAATATGGACACCGGCTCACTCTGGGCTGGAGGGCAACGAACTTGCCCACCAGTTCGCCCGAGAGATGGAACACCGGGTTGAGGAAGATGAGCCACAGTCCATATTTACTTACAGAGACATTACGAACCATTATAAGACGGAGAGGCGCCGTTACCCCGATCCTCACAAATCGCTTAGCAGAGAACAGCAAGCTATCTACAGGCAAATACAGGCAGGATCCTTCCCGCACCCTTACCTTCAAAACAAGATGTACCCGGAAAGGTACGAGAAGGATTGTACCTTCTGCAAAACTCATTTAGGCACGCTCCAACACGTCATTGGAGTATGCAATTTCATCAAGGCGATCCCCCCACCTCTTAACTGCCCCACTACCCTACCCCATGCCTCATCCACCCTTACCGAGCGATGGGAGACCTTGCTAACCAGCACCGCCCTGGAAGACCAGCTCGTCCTGATCTCCAGGGGCCAGGCGGCTAGGGAAGCATATGGGTCCCGTGAAGAGGGAACCACTTCCATCGACGGCGTCTAAGAAGATGTCGAGCTCGGCTCAATAAAGTTGTTTCTCTCTCTCTCTCTCTCTCTCTCTCTCTCTCGATCGGTGGGAACGGTATCCCAATAGTGTCTGTACGCTAAGTGGAAGCTAAGTCGCCTCAATGCATTGGATCTTGATTGTATGTCTGATCGAGGACAGTGGCGCAATAGGTGGTCTATGTCTTTGTCACAGCCGCAGACTTCACATACAGAACTGTCAGTCATTTCAATTAGTGCTGACCAGGCTATTGTGAAAGCAAGTTCCTACTGAAACTAACGCAGAAGAAATGCCTTACATCTGTGCAGTCCTTGCGGAGATCCGAGTTGTAAGCAAGGGTTAAATTTAGACAGAGACATGTTCCAGCGCGTAAGAAAAGTGAGAAGAGGTGCAGAGACAAAAAGGACGACAGAAAGGGTAGAGCGCTGTGCAGTCTGGTGCGCTTTTTATATACGATATTCTACTCGGCTAACCACAGTGTGCATGCCAAAAGGCGAAGCGGTGTAGCGACGTCTGTACTATAGAGTGTAATCGGGACGGTGTGGTTTCTGGCATGTGACGTCCGAGCAGTCTTCATTGATTCACTGCGTCATCATTTCCAGTGATGCCGCAATTGTCAAGGAGCCAATGAAAAATCTCGTGGCCCAAGTGGTGGTTAAGCGTCACGATTTCCCGCGTGAATTGGCCGTTATTTCCATCTCGGAGGGACGACTGCATACATTGTAATGCCAGCTTTGAGTCGCAGGAGACTGCCTATTTTTCAGGACTCTCTGTATCGATAATGTGAAGTGCACCGCGGAGAGCCGCGAGTTCTGCAGCTGTAGATATTGTGGCATGCGAGGTCTTGAACCATTGAACCATTGGTCTTTTTGTCGGTATACACCTACAGCGCTGCCGGAACTGGTCGATGCAGTTGAGCCATCAGTATAAACGTGCGTACAGTTGCTGAATTTCTCAGCCATGAGGAGTAAACTGTGTGGCTTGAGTGTGACAATCAGACTTCTTCCTGAAACCGTGGGATTGTGATCGTTGCTTGAGGAGGAGGAGGAAAGAAAGAAAGAGAGAAGACAGGCATGATAACCGGAAGTGTGTCTTGTTGCATGGCTTAATTACACTGGTTACCCTACACGGGGGCACGGGAGAGAGGAATAGAAAGGTGAGATGGATAGAGGAGGGGGCAGGGAGGGAAGGAAAGACGCGGTGAGTTCGTGCGCGCGTAGGGCCCCACCAAGTCATAGGCGTTCAGGACGGTTCACACACCATGGAGGAACCAGCGGCCTGGCTGCAGCTGCGTACCCTCATGTAAGTGAAGCACGATGTGTGAAGACAGTTTCACCGACTGTCGTGCGGGGCTTCTCTGCGGCTAGGCTGTCGAGGCGGTGAGTATGGTTCCGGATGGCGTGTCTGCGTGTGCACACACATTGTCTCTACAGCAATACGGCAATGTGCATTCTGCATGCGCAGTCTCGAGCGATTGCAATAGCTTCTGTCATTGAGGCGCTCTGCGCTAGACCAATGCATATCCTGAGGGCTTGGAGTTGGATACTTTGCATTGTGTTCAGCAGGCACGTACCCAGGATTTTTTTTCGGGGGGGGGGGGGGGGGAGAGAAGCTAGCATTCTGTGTATATCGGCTGCCTAGAGAAATTATGGAAGCTGTAGATCTAAAAATGCTGGGAGAATCTTGTGAGCATGGCCTCCGTTAGAAATTGATGCATTTCCTGTCAGGAAACACATTAATTTTTTGCTCCTCCATTTTGTGTATGTTCGGTTTATTGCTTGTCAGCCAGCACTTACTCGGTGTGTACATTAAAGTTTTGGTTGTTAGATCATCTCGGTTTTCTCGTTCGTCCTATGTATTCTCTGGTGCCGTTTGCAGCTAGACTATTTATTTTTGTAGACTGGAACAAGTCACCTTAATGGCCCTTATGATGTTTCTGTGTACCTTATAAAATCTTTTATTTGGCCTATGTAGCAAGAATGTATAGCGTAAAGCAGTAAGAATAGGGTATGCTAACTTCTAATTAAAATGTTTATTGTGAAAATGCTGTGATTTATAAAGGTTACCAGAAAGTAGTGCAGCAATAAATCCTGGTAAAATTAGTGCTCGATGAAATCAAGCATAAAACGGGAAAGGGAGAAAATACATATAGATATACAAGTCCAGGGGGAAAAAAAATTGTGACCTCCTGTCAGTCTGTCTATTGGAATAAGAACAGTGTTTCTTGAGTGGTGCTGGCATACAGGATTGGCAATTGTAATGATTTTTTTCCTGCACTTGCAATTTTTCTGTATTTTCTTTCTGTAGCATTTTTATTTATGTTTGGCTGCATCAAGCACCAATTTTTATCTAGCGTTCAAAGATGTCTTTCCTTTTTGTGGTAATTTGTATAACTCGCCCCATTTTTACAATGAACCTTAGTTGAAAGTCAACCCTCATCCATCTCTAGTGTCATCCTGTTGATACTGCTTCATGCTGTGCACCCTTGCAACACTTGTGTTTGTGTGTGTGTGCGTGCACACGCATGAATTTGGATGCGAAATCAGCCCCTTGGGCCGAGGTATCAATCTTCTCCTGTGCAGCCTCATTAATACATTAACTGTAGTGCAACAGAAATACGATGGACAAGAACGAAGTGAACACACAGAGTGCTTTGTTCTTGTCCATTGTCTATCTATTGCACTTTAGTTAACGAATACACACCAACTCGTCCAGTTTTCGGTTCTTATGTAGGGCTTATAAGCACGCTTGTGTCCGGGAATGTCTGCATGACTATGTATCCTGTAATTTAATTCTTGGCCATGTGCTTGCAAGTCGCGTGCCAATCTCCTGATTTTCCTGACAATCTCATGTGATGTGCAGGCCCAGACAGTTTCTGGTGAATCCATGCAGGTGTGCAGGGTGTAATTTGCACTACAAGTGCTGCTTTGATTGCTTTCAGTTCAGCTTTTCTAGGTGTAGGATGACCTGGAATAGTACTCACTTATATGGGGTTTCATTTTATGTAGTGTCATACTACTGTTACACTGCTATTGCCACATCAGTGTACTATGTGTGCCTGATGTTTGCTTGCATCTTCATGATTAGCAACCTCCTCTGTATGTTAGGCAGTTGCACATATTCTGGCCTAATTGTTTGCCCCCATATTGGACGGTATGGGCCTGTTGTGTTCCAAGTTCAGGTGCTCCCGAGGTTTTTTCTGAAGGGAGGGGTAGTCATTTTTGCATCGCATATGCCAGCTGGCATAGTATCTGGGGACCAGATTCTGAGCTCTTGAGACAAATAATTTGTGCTGCAGGCTGCAACTCTACTCTGTCTAGATGCTTGTTCGCTTGCTCTTTCTCATAGAGGTCTTCAAGCATGGTAAAGTCGGAAAGACCTGTTATTAGCCGATGCCTGCATTCGATGAGTTGTCTTTTTTGTGCGCTGCTGGTAATTCATACCGTACAATACTTTGGACACAAGCAGCACATCTGCGATTTTCCGTAGTATCCACTTGTCCAGCCCGCATGATTTCAAGATTATTCTTTTCACCAGGTGTAGAATTTGCGTCCAGGCATTGCATAATTGTTTCACCCACATGCTGGCTCTGCCGTCATGGGCTTACACTAGCTGAGGATTTGTGGATGTTGACTTGCGGGCATATTTGTCCAGCTATGTGGATCACAATGTGCAATCTGGGGTAGTTCTTGATTCTAGTCTTTCTTTTTTTTTCTGACGTCGATATGAGCTGACTTATCAGAAAGTGAGAGGCCAGACTGGCCAAGAAAGTCTGCAGTGTTGTCAAGAGCTTGTTGCACCATTTTTGATTTCTGTATAAGATAGCTTTCCCATAGACTGTAGTACACTATAGGCTGTAGTACTTCTTGTAGTATGCCTGTGTTGTTGGTGTGGATGGGCGAAATGTACCTCCAACTTTCACCTGGAATTTTCTGTCTTTCAAAAAGTTACTGTTTAACTTAAGTGTTCTGCCAGAATTTTTTTTTTTTGCTCGTCGTTCTTCTTATTAGAGTAGCATGAGGTACTGCTATTAAAAGCCTCTTCACTCTCTTCATTCTTTCATAAGCGGTTTTACACAATGCCCTGCAATAAAGTTTCTGCTGCTTACGGCCCACTCATATCTGCCAGAAGGGACAATTCTTAAAGAAGGTTTTCTTTGTGCTGTGTGTGCGATGTAGCATGAGCATTCATGTCTTGCCATTTATACATCTGTAGAACCAGCTTCCTGACAGGGTACTTGCTATACCTGATTATGCATATTTGTGCAGTGCTGTTGAACAATACATATTGATGCAATGAATGTTTACGCACTCGAATTATCACGAAAGATGGTTGTTTTACAATTGTGCCCTTTGCGTTCGATTGGTGTTAGATTATGGCATGCCCTCCTATGCAATAGCATCTGGAAGTTTAAGGGTTCAGTAAAAGATGATGAACTAAATCTAAGTGCAAGAGCTTTTTTTTAACCTATGACTCCCATCGAAATGCGACTTCCATGGCTGGCAATTCAACCCCTCGCCTTGTGTTAGCAGCAGAACGCTATAGCCGCAGTGGCAGCTGAATAAATTGAACAATTTTTCTGTAGATATTTTTTTTTCTTGCCTGTATGTAGGTAAACCTTGCAATAAGTGTGTCATTGCAAAAAAGTAGTTTGTTGTCCTTTATTGAATAAAGCACATATTGTGTATAGTTTAAATGTAGAAATTTGTTCTCAAATCTCCGGGTGATATGTTCTTGCAAGTAGCATGGTATTTCATTACTTATATATATAGTAATCACCGCGGATATCATTATATGGGTTTACACGCTAATATATGTGATACACAAAATTATTAGAAATTTCTTAGAAACATGTAAGGCATGAATGTTTCTGCACACTTGATCAGCTGTGAACGTGCAAGAACTGCTTGTACTTAAAAGATTCAGTTTCACATGAAGGGATGCAACTGGCTGACTTCACTGCACAGTTCTGATTTACTTTTCTTTAACGTGTCGTTTTCTACTGTTTTATCCCCACAAGAACAGACTGTTTGCCTGCTTTTCGCAATGTTGCGCGAGTTTTACATGGCGGTGTAGGCGGTACGTTGTCAGTGTGCCACTGTAGCAAGCGAATAATTTTCTTAATTTACTAGCTGCAGAGTTAATTACCTTTCAAAGCAAATGTTAATACAGGTGCAGTAGGGATACAAAGTCCGCAACCTATTCAATGTTTATTGGTTCCTGTGCAAGAAAAAAAAATTCTCCAGGGCAGGGGCGCATCTTAACGTGCATGCAATATACGAAAAGAAATTAACGACGCTGTTTATTCAAGGCACGGATTTAATGCATTCGTAGAAAATTCATTACAATAGTCTACATTTTTGCTCTGTCAAATTTAAAAAGTGAGTTAAGATAACCTTTCAATATGCATAGGAAAATTCACGCTTGAAAACCGACAAGAAAATGCAGCTGAACGACACCGCGTTCAGCACAACGTTGAAACTTCGGGTATTTTACTGTCTTGTCATGTGCCCTTGCCGAGGTTGAAATTACTTAAGCTGCTCCATACGCGCGATTTTCGTATGCTATTCAACAAAAGAAAATTGTGAAGACCCCGAAAGGCCATGTCGTCTCGTGGCAACTCGCAAAGGTGTATGAAGCAAACGTGAAAATGCACCTCGTTTGCTTGGTTAAAGTTATCGCTCCGCGCACCTCAACTTTTTGATCATCTGGAAAGTTGCACTACCCGACCGCGAACTCATGCACTAATCATAAGTGGTTGCGAAATCGTGGAACGTTTTTTTTTTTTTTGTCTTATGTTACCAAGTCGGTTGTTTTATCATAAAGTGCTTATACGTTCGACACGGCGCAGCGGCGCAGCGACGTATATAGCGCTTTTTCGCAGCGCAGTCAGCAGCTGCGACAAAACAGTATCCCTGTTTACCCGCTGTCTTCATTAAACGCGTTTGCAGGACATAAGGACATACTATCGCAAATTTTCCAGCTAAGCAATGCAATATTACTCCTTCCAGATTACAGTCATGCGTTTACAAACAATGCCGGGTCGGTTCCTAGTGTTATACACGCGACTCACTTCCAGCACTGCGAGAAGCATGCAGAAACCGACTTAAAATATAATTTATGAATGAGAACAATCCAGTTGGTCCGGACGTTTTGTCGAGAAACACCAGAGAACGAAAGCATAAACTGCGAGGACCACTCAGTGACGTGCGTGACCAGTGAAACAAACGACAGGAAACATGCACCCTGGTTTTATAGTGAATAAGTAATGCGAACTGGGAGAGCATACGCTGAGCATAGAACCACCCGACGCCTCCGAACCCTTCCGGTTTCCCTGCTCGTACTCGAGATCTAGCGCGCTAAGTCGATGTGATCCGGCCTTCCTTTGCTAGCCTTCTGGCAGTCATTCGCTTATTCTTGCTTTCTTTTATCATCTTTTTTTGTTCCGCTTTGCCAGACCGCCGCACTAGCTACGCAATTCCCACCCCTTGATTTCCCGTTCTTTTATATCCCGGCATATAGTGCTGCCGCGGTACTGTATCTAGTACGTACAATCCCCAGGTAGCTTTCCTCGAAAACTCTCTCGAGCAAGTAAAGTGATAGTTACGTTCTGATTAAAACATTCACTGAGTTCCTTAATTTTAAGCCGCTTCCTGTTGTTGCACGGGCGCTGTTTCTTCAGAGCGCCTAAAATATTCAAAACGGCTTTATGTAAACCAAAACTCGCACAGTGCCATGGTAGAAGGGGAAAGCTGCTAGGCCGAGAGTGCCTTGGTTTGATAACGGTGAAGCCCGGTGCGGAGTCTGCAGCGCAATCAAGCCAGCGCATCCACTCAATCTAGATTCCTTAATTATGCGCCCCCTCCCTCCCTCCCTCCCTCCCTCCCTCCCTCCCTCCCTCCCTCCCTCCCTCTTCTTCTCCAGAACCTGGCTGATTTAATTAAGGCACCAGGAAGTGAACTTTACAGCATTTTAAACCGACAGACTGAACGGTGAGCGTTTCGCGGGCGCGGATACGCATTTCACGAGGACAGCTTATAACGCGTTCATATATCATGCCACCCTCGCCGACAGCGTGTGGCGAAATGGCGAAACATAAGGTCTGCATCAAGAGGGAGGGGGGAAAAAGAAACGATGAAGGCAAAGAGCTTAACCAAAGTAACTGTGTCTGGTCGGCTCTCTGCACTGGGACAAGGAGAAATTAAGCGTAATAAAGATGAGGAATAGAGAAGAGAAAAAATGAGAATAATCTCTCCACAAAAACTATATGAAGGCGCTTGACAACGACTATGCAGTCTGATTTAGTCGTGATGCTTTTAACGAACACGCCAGTGCTTTAATGCTATTAGCATTGTTTGCAGACTTTAGGCACTGTTCAAATCTATCTATCTATCTATCTATCTATCTATCTATCTATCTATCTATCTATCTATCTATCTATCTATCTATCTATCTATCTATCTATCTATCTATCTATCTATCTATGCATGCGCCTACTCAGTACCACAAGGTGTCTACTACAGCTTGGCCACTAGGTATGTGCTTGAGGTCATTACGCCGTTGTGGACGTTCCGTCGTCGTCATTCCAGCTTCGTCATATGACTCTCTTCATACCGTCGTCGTCGCGCCATTTACGCCGACCCAGTGGCCCAAGCTAATACTTTGGGCCACTAGCTATGTTCTCGGGGTCTTGATGCCGTCTTGGTCGCTCGTTGCATCGTCCTCATTCCAGCTTCGTCATCAGACTCTCGTCATGGCGTCGCCGTCACGGCGTCGCCATTATACTGTCATGCATTCGTTGTCATGCCGTGGTCGCGATGCCTTCGTGGTCGTTCCATCATCGTCACTCCGGCTTCGTCATCCGATTCTCGTTATGCTGTCATCGTCACGCCTTCGACGCCATATAGTCGTCCTCACGCAGTCGTCGTAATGCATCCGTTTTCCTACTGTCGCCGTGAAGCCGTCGTGGTCCTTCCATCGTTGTCGTCACACGATTGCTGTCGTCGTCATAGCGCCTTCGTCGCTCCTTTATTTCTTCGTAATTCTATCGTTATAATGCTGCCGTCATTAAGTCGCGATTTTGGCGCACTTGTCATGCCATCGTCGTCCTTACGTTGTCGTCATGCCGTTCTTCGTCACGCCATCGGCGTCATACGCTCGCCGTCATCCCGTTGTCCTCGTGCCGTCGTCGCGACGCTGTCGTTGTATACCATCGTCATCATTTCGGAATCGTCTGATTGCCATCATGCCGCCGTTATCACACCACCTTCTCGTTCCATCGAAGTCTTCACTTCGTCATTTCATCGCCGCCAAGTAAGTAAGTTGCTGCGTCGTCATCATACAGTCGTCGTCATGCCGTCATGCTCATGGCCGACCTTGGCAAGCGAGTGTCTTAGCAAAATGGGCTTATGCGGAGGCAGTATGTCGCATATAGCCCAAGCAAAGGAAGTCTCACAATAACCCAAGTCTAAATGAACGTGTCTTCAGCAATAGGGTGTTTCGGTGACTGTTGGCGGTGATGCTCGATACTCATCGTGAAATGAGTTGTTTCTTTGAAGCAACTCGTGCTGACGTCTGCTGGGACCATATAGTCACCTTACCTGATTGCGCCAATCAAGTTTAAATACATCTATTGGTGTCTATAATTTTGCTTATCGCTACTTTACGTCATTTCTCTTTGTTAAAACGGTGGCAGTTTCGCCCGGAAGGCAAAGCATTGATTGCGATAGCAAATTAGTGGACAGCTATACGAGGTAATTAGTTTCATCGGCCGTATAAACTTGAAAACATAGGCATACTAACTAAATTAACAAGCATGGTGTCACGCGCGTTCAACAAATATGAATATATTTCACTCTATGACCGCGGAAACTCGCTGTCATAACGCTGCAGTGAGGAAACGCGGCAGTAGCAGCGAACCAATTGACCTTCGTGCTGCCGCTCGCATCAGCGCGAACTAAGCTCTGAAAACACAGCGCAGTGCGGACTCTACCCGTCGCAGATGGCTTTCAAGATACAGCGGCCCGGAGTACAACGCCCCCCCCCCCCCTCGCTACCCTTCCCCCGAAGCCTTGAGCGCGACGAAAGGCGGTGCGCTTCCTTCCCGCTTTCCTCCGTCGCTTGTGCAAGATTGAACCGCGATCGCCGGCTCACTCTCGCACGCCTTCACTCGCGCATACAGCATACGGCGCGCGACATCGATTTTATCGCCCTTGGGCTTTATACAGAACCTCACGGTAAAAATGCGCCTGGAGGTTCCATATAATTGCATATAATTGCATATAATTGCTATCGCAATAAAACGAACAAAAAAAGGTGTCCTCAACAAAGCAGCCCGATGCTCTATCCATTGGACAACGGGTCTCCAAACTACGGCCCGCGGGCCGGTTCCGGCCCGCGGAAGTTTGTGGGTCGGTCATCCTACGAGCCGCTTTTCTTCGCAAAGCCTCTGCTGCGCCCTCGCTTGCCAACGGGGCTTCTCCACGAGACCTTGCGCTTTGGGGCCTGTTTTTGGGAGCCGGCTTCACTGCAGTTAAAAACCGCCACGATGCCTCCTCGCGTGAAATAGCGCCTACAAATCGGGAGCCTCATGCGACTATCAAATGAGTGCGTGTCGCTCCTATTGGACGGTCTAGCCATCCGCGCAGGAGGACGCGCCACGCAGCTCTCTCGACCTCGCCTAGTAGGCAAGCACAGTCCATAGCGTTCGCCAGCTTTGCGCATTGATTAAAGCTTGCGTTGGGACTAGTTGGAATAGCAGAATTAATGTCATAATAGCATAATACAGCGCTGAATTCATGTAAGACAGACACACAAGACAAACACGAGCACAGCCTAGGAAGCGCTTCTAACAATTGATTTATTAGAAAAGAACACAGGTGAAGTCAAATCGCGAACAGAAGCGCCCATGCGCAACGATCTGCGCGCAGAACACAAATGATTGGCAAGTCAAAAAAGTAAGACAAAAAAAGCCTACAAAAGGTACGACTCACATGAGAGCGCAAAGTCTGCTTGGCACGTGACTTTATCGATTAGTGCTTTGCCTACAGGTTCCGCTTATCAGCACGCACTACGCTACGTGTGCGCATGCTCGAAACTTAAAAAAACATGGGCCTTATGGCCAGCACCAGGTGGGGTTAATAAACACGTAAGAATGTCATGTACGTACGATAAACATGTAAACAAATTGTACATTGCAAGGTAGCAGTTGTGTACAAGGTACCTTGTCCTGTGGAGCAGCCTACGTAGGACAAACGGGCACGTGTAGGCTGCTTCTGTGCAGTCGCATAACACATCTGAGACTCATTTTGCTAAACCTATACATGCCAAGTAGCACGAGTCTTCTTTTCTGGTACACTCTTAAGCAAAATTACACCCTTTCAGTCGTATCTTGCCACACAACGATAATCGTCATCTGTCTTGTCTGCATTTCCTTTCTTTAACGCTGCGAGCCCGGTACTTCCAAGTCACGAACGGTATGCGCGTTATCAGCATGAAAGAGCATTCTTGACAGGAAAGTAGCGAGCGTAGCGTTTTCAAAAAAGGAAACGCAAGCAAGGCAGATGACGATTATCATTGTGTAGCAAATATACACCCCAAAGCGTGTACGATCAGCGTCAAATAAAACGTGAACAGCGGAGCACGCGGTCCACGCATAAGTGAAAGTCCAGTGCGCGCCGTCCAGTCATCACCATTGACAGGCGCTCGCATCAGATCTGGCCGCACGGCGCTCGTTTGGGAGTGAAACGGCCAAACGCGCTCGGCACGCCCAAGCTGGCAGGCTACCAGCGACGTTGTGCAAGTTGTGCAAGTTGTGCAAGACACGTTGTGCAAGTTGACCGATTGAAAGAATGAATGTGGCGCACATGCTTCAAACCACATGAGCGAATCTATCTCTAATGATGACGCGGCAAACTGCACAACGCGCACCGCTGTTCGCCCCGATATCACTTATGGATTCGGCGAACTGTGCGACAATACTCACCGCAAAACTGTAATATCAAGGCGTAATCTTTAAGTGGCTCATGAGTGTCCGAGCGCGGTCCGTGGTGGACGCAGGAAAGCGGTGATCACCGGAGAGGGGAGCAAGGAGAGGAGGCGCCACCGGCGAGGGGAGCAAGGAGAGGAGGCGCCATACCAGTAGCGCTGTGCGAGTGGGCGCGTGGGGGTGCGCGCACATCGGCGACGAACCTTGCAGCCATACGGCTGTGATTGCATCCCATGCTAGCGGTCACGGCGGCGTCCGTTCGCGGAACAGTTCAGACAACATCAACAGAGGCTCTATAGATAGGCTTTCACCTATCGCAGTTTAAGTTTAGCTCAGCAAAGTGCCCGTAAATTTTTTAGCTTATGTTCTCTTTTATTTTTATTTTCTCCCTTTCAAATGCAAGAACCAGAACAGAAGCGAAAATATCTCACCATATCGCGCGGTGCGGCCACAGCGGATGTGGGCGCCTGTCAATGGGGATGGCTTGAGGGCGCGCACTATAGCTTCACTTATGCTTGGGCCGCTCGCACCGCTCTTCACGTTTCATTTGACGCTGATAGTACATTTGTTTAAGAATGTATAGCTCTTAAAACATAAACATCCTTACAAGGAACAGAGAGCAAGATGAAACAACACGACCGCTCTCTGTCCTGTGTATTGCGCTGTTTTACTCTTTACAATGCTTCGCTAACCGGCCTAAGCTTCTACGCTACTGAAACGTGAACACACGGATTCGTAGAAATACTAGAGTTTCGCTAACAACACACCGACTAAAGAAAAGGCACTTTGCAAAGAACGATGACGCTTCCCAAACAACCTCAACGTGCCGTAAACATCTGCTTGGCGCAGATAGAATAACTGTGGACAAGCGTAAAACCTGCGTGCAACCGGGAAGTGTAAAGAAGCTTGTTTACCACCGCTAATTAATGTTTGCCATTTTTCAATATGATGTACTCATGGAGACTTGGCGGCAAAAGCGATATATTATGTTCTGAAAATAGCTTTTCGCTCCTTTCTTGGATGTGATGACGCACGGGCAACGCAACTAACTAAAATTTAAAAAAAAATAATTAGAAGAAAGCACGTCGATAAATTGGAGTAATGTTTTAGTCAACGCCCAGTAGCATCAGTTTTCTTTAAAAATTTGTTTTCGCTAATATCTATTTAATTCGTTGTTGTCCGGCCCTCAACACCGGCCGCCACTGGTCGCCAATCTTCTTCGTGATTTGGGAGAGGGAAAATACGCTCAATTCTGCAACCCATATGGGAGCATGGCGCAGCGTAATGGGGATGGGGGCGGGGAATGAAAGATGAGAGGATAGAGGGGGAAAGGGAGAGTAGGTTTCAGGCAGCAGACGTCAGCATCATCCAGGGGCGATGGCCGGCGTTCGAGGCAGAGGCCGTGCGAGGCCGAAGTCTATTGGCGATCTAGGAGCCCGTTTGAGTACACATATTCAAGCAGGCTTGCCAGTGCTGGGAGGTTGTAGCGGGCCGGGAAGAGCAGGTGTGTCCCCTGGCCAAGAAATTTGGAGACCCCTGCATTAGACCATGGACGCGCGCCTTGTAATCCCACATAACACATTAACCATTTTCAATCTGCAAGACAGCGCTTTCAGACAGCGTTATTCGTGCTATTTCGTATGACCGCTGTTCTGACAATATTGAATATCTTTGCCAACTTGTGTTTACGCCAGGATAGAAGACAGATATATGGAGGAGATAGGGAGGGAAAGGGAAAGGTAGGGAGACTAACCAAGGACATGTCCGGTTGGCTACTCTATACTTGGGGAGGGGAGAAGTATAGATAAAAAGGAAAGGTAAGAAAAATAAGTAAAGAGGCAGTAAATTGTGAACACACTGGCAAAGGAACCACCTGCTGTGGGTGTGCCCTGCATTGAAACCGACGAGGCTCCGGTACCTCGCAGCAGCGGTACTTTCGCCGCATAATCCTAGCGATTACACTGTTTGGACGCAGGGACCACATCATCGATCCCTCTTGGACTTCATTAGATTCGCAAATCTTTTTTCATTCATTTAATCATCCTTATTCACCCCCATTCCATACCCCTGTATGCCCTGAGGCATTTACCCTCGCATTAAAATAAAAGGAATGTTCGCTAGCTGTCACAAGCGTTCGACCAGTCCATTCGACTTCAAGAAGTGCAGTAGGCTTCTGTGGCCTTGTGCATGCATGAATGCGTAGGTCATGGTGCCAGGATCTTTTCCATTCGTGTGCTGATACCACGGCGCAAGCTTCCCGGAGCAAACCAAGTGTCTCGAATTGTGTTGTCTCCACAGATCTTCAATTTTACCGTGTTCACTCTGGCAAGGGGTGGTTTTTACGAAAGCTTACCCATTAATCACTGGAATCTCAAGCATTCCCATGTTGCAGCTGTGAAGAGATAGTAGAACATGTTTTTGTCCTCGTAACTATGTCGAGCGCGACCGTCCTCGTGCTGTGTTAAACCGGTTAGGTTCAACGCCACCTTTAGAGGCAAATGTAGGACCGTGGTCTCATGCGTCGTAAACTCACGAAGCCATGTAGGTAATGCTACAAATTTGGAAGTCGACCGATCTCCATGAGCTAATTCAGGCGTAATGGGCAACCCGGCGTTTTCTCGAAAGCTTAATAAACACAGGAAGATGCACTTATTTCAAGGATTACAACCGCGGCCTTCTTAAGGCCGCGGTTAGCATAGCAGTGTAGCCAAGTAAGACTTATTATTGTTCCTGTCTTTCAATCCTATCTTACCCTCGAACGTATACTAACAGTACTTCAAGAACTTGCTTGAACCAGTTATCAGGCTTTCTTTCACCGCGCCGCAACGTCTGCAGTTGCGACGGATATTACCGACCGTGGTCCGGTTAGGATTTGTGGACTTTCGGGCAATTTCTTCGGCGCAAACGAAGCCGGCGGCGAACCGCTGATGGCGCAATATGCAGAGATTGCGTCGCGAAAGACGCGCATAGCGAGCGTAGTCGTTATCAGCGACGGCCGAGGTTTTCGTTCATACAGCGTCAGCCGCTGTCGCCCGGCGACGACGACGCCCTTTGTGTTCGTGCTTGGCCCAGATTCGTCGCCCTAATCTCAGCCGGCTAAGGCGTGCTTAATTAGGACGGGATCGTCTGGCCGCGAGCGCGTATAGGCTGGAAGGTCAGGCGCTCTCTTCTCGGGCCCCGCGGCACCACTTCGCAATCACTCTTCACTCCGGCTTCGCGTCGCAAGGATGCTGGGAATGGTCGGCATGCTGCGGTCGAGCAGACGTGAGGTGCCAGGGTTGGAATTTTTTCATCATTGTGCGAAGAGCGGGCGCCGGTTTTCAGTCGCTCTCGTTGCGAGCACCGACTTTTCCTTCAGTCGTCTTCCTGGCGCTGTTTTTATAGCCTGCATGACATGAAGGTCACCCGTCATGTTTATTGGGACTTAGGCCCGGATTCTGAAACACTCCTTTCCTTACTAATGATGTCTCACACGCTGGAAGGCGACCTGCCGTCAATTCTGGAACCTGCCTTACCAAGGGGCGCTAAGTTAGGGCCTCCTTGGTGCTTCCCCGCGCTTAGGCAGCCGGAATGATACCTTCATGCTTCCTAACCGTGCTCCTCTAACTGAACACATGCTTTTCCGCACGACTTTGTACGCGGTACGCTAGGCTAGAATAGGTGCCGTGCGCAGCCAAGGCCGCGGTAGCCAGCCGCCGTGTATCGACGTCCAGTTTGGTTCCGTGGACCGCGTTTTGTGCCATATATTTTTACTTTGATTTTGTGAAAAGTGAGCGGCCAGAATGACGGCCTTACAATATTTATTCGAAGGTGGTAGCTTCGAAAGCTATGCACGGTTTCTTCGACGAGCAAATGAACTTCTTTACGGGACTGTGTACAAGCCTCCGCCTTTGACTCCAGCCCGGCATCTGACTGACAGGCAGAATCCACTGGAATACTACCACGAAGTGGACTTTCTAGCCCGGTAACGTTTTTCCAAGCGAGCTGCTACAGCCATACTGGCAGAGCTGCAACTGCATTGTAGCACTGACAACAGAGGAGAGCCGCTGCCTGCCCTCTTGAAGGTTCTCATCGCACTGCGTTTTTACGGAACGGGTGCCTTGCAAACTGCTGTAGGGGACCTTGTGTGTGTGTATCCCAACCCTCTGTGTGCTGATGTATTTGGGAGGTGACACAGCTGATATGCCTACGTCTGTATCCCAAGTACGTTCGGCTGCCAAACGCCAGTGAAGCAAGGGTAGTCATGACCAGGTTCTATTCAATCGGAGGATTCCCTGGGGCTACTGGGTGCATCGATTGTACTCTGTTATGATTGGGGGTTCAATCCCATCGGTCGTGATCCGTTGTCAAGATTGGAGTCGGGCATGAATCAGGAGGTAGCTGGCCCATGCCGTCGTCCAACTTATCCACGCTGAGGACGTTGATGAAGGGAAGGACTACTTCTCATCGAGAACGAGGAATATGGGTTTATTTACAGTATTTATATCAGTCTAACATGACTGTTTGAGAAAGTACATCAGTCTAACATGACTGCTTGAGAGAGAGTGTCCTGAGCAGCCGCACAACAGCAGTTTATAAACGCTCGGTCCTCTCCCGATACCCAGGTGACGGAAACGGCCGTCCAAGTACCGTAGGTGAGTTGACCAGGCACCTTAGGGGAGACGAGGCACCGTAGGGGATACGAGGCACCGTAGGGGCATTTATTCCCCGAGCTGCATTGTCTGGCGTCTTGGTCGGCGCGTGGGAAGGGGTGTCAGTAGACGTTCCCGCGGCTCAGTAACGATAGTTGGTCCGCCGAGCCCGTTTAGTCATAATGGCGACTTCGTCAAACTCGACTCCAGCGACGGAGAGTCGAGGACGCTCGTATTGTTGTTCACACACAGTCTACTTAGTCACACCGCGGCTAGAGGTGTGCGGCGACGCTCCAGGAAAGTTGCCGCCACAGTCGCAACTGGCCGGCAAAACTTGCACTGCAGCTGGCCGTTCTTAACAACTCATATACCCATTAAAGTCCCGGTGGAGGCGACTTAGAACTCCTCCGAAACGGGAATGGGGTATTCTCGGCAAATACACACACACGAAACAAAACGCACGCAAAAAAGCGACGCTTGACCAACCGAACTCAGAAGCTGCCATAGTTGCTAGAGGGAGCTTTCTTTCCTGCCATATGCATCATTTTTGAACTATTTTTACGTTATTAACCAAAGAAATAAAATTTATGTCCCGGTATTGAAGTAGAAATGCAATTTTAGCAGTCCCGGCACTTTACCTTGGCAATTCATTACAAATATTTTGCATTTGTTGTAAGTAATCTCGAAACCAGAAGCCTCTAACGTTACACTTCCTTTGGTGAGGCGCTCCTTCCACAGGGAAGGCGAAAGGAAGCTTTTAGAATTCCCGGTGGCCTTCCGAGGGATCCTAATGTTTAGGTAGCATGGAGGACTCCTTGCGGAAGGTAGGGAAACGGTCTAAGGTTAGGAGCATTTTAGAATCCGGCCCTTAATATTTCTAACTGCGCGGTTACTCGCTCCCTTTAGCTGAGGGGTGTACTGCGTATGACACATATATCAACACGTGTTTACTCGTGATCAGGCCTTATATATAGGCCTTATATATATCAGCCCTGTTCACCCCGTGGTACCCTTCTATACAGTGGTTGGGCACACGTTCTTCGCATGCTTCGTCGTATCGACTTGTACGTGTAAGCGATAAGTGGCTTCTAATATGGCGCGTCATGTCTAACGCACATTACTGAGTTGTTAGATCTTTCTTCTCCTTGTACTTTTCTTTTTTACTAGTGCACATTGTTTAGTTTTCATTTCGTTATGACATACGACGCTGGCTTGCGCTGATGCATCCTTACCAAGCGGAGCGACTAGCCTTGAAACAATCATTAATTCTTGATCACCGGGCATGACGCTCGAGTGATGTGTCTTCCGTGCTCAGAGATTGAAACGCGACGCTCGGACCTCGTGCACGCGGCCGGCGCTTTTTGCGCCACGGGTGATCGCTGGGGGCGTACAGTGAAGTCACGATGCATCACCAAGGCTCTCGCTTTCATCGCACATAACACGGATCGGTGCCGCCAGCGCCCGCCGGTCGCCATGCATGCGCTGCGAGTATCGCGTTTCGGTCGCTGAGCGCTGTACCCTCTCGCTGCAGGGCAATTTGATGCGACGTACAGCCGGTACAGCGACGTGCAGTAGGCCACATTTGCTTCACTGCTCCACCACCGACTATCAATGGCACCCAGAAGCTGTTCCTACCCGCCGCGGTACCTGCCGTGGTGGCGTGGTAATTATGGCGTTGCGCTACTAAGCCCGAGAGATCGAATCCCGGCCGCCGGGGGCCGCATTTGGAGGGGGCAAAATGCAAAACGGCCGTGTATCGCGCATTGGGTGCACTTTAAAGAACCCCAGGTGGTCTAAATGAACCCGGATTTTCTCCCCACTATACGGCGTGTCTCATAATCAAATCGCGGTTTTGGCACGTACAACCCCAGAATTCGGGTAATTTACTCACCCGCCGCGACGGCTGAGTAGCTGTGTCGTTCTGTGTGAGCACGTGGCCGCATTCCGATATGGGTAGAATGCAAGAACATGGCTTAAGTGCACGTTAATGATCCCAGATGGTCGAAATTTATCCGAAGCCCTTTCTCGTATGCTATTCTCCAGCTTTGAGACGAATAAAATAAACCTAGCAATCCTTGTCAAAGTCGCATTACTGTTTGTAGAATGTCTGCCTGGAGGAATTTTTGAAAGTGTTTGGAACGTGGTATTGCAGAGAGTGACCAGAACCTACTTTTGTCTACTTTCTTGACTGTCAGTTGCTGGCAGTCAAGAAAGCAGTCAATGGCAGTTGCTGAATGACTTTTTGAACAGTTAGCCGCCTAAGTTTATCTCTAAAATTCTACGCGACAATCTTTCTTTTTGTCAGCCTGCTCAGATAGCAAACGCTTTTTCTGATCATTTCGCATTACCTCAGAGAAGCAAGCAAACAACTTTTCAGGCTAGAATAGACTGCCTGAGCCATTCATTCACCCGCCGTGGTTGCTCAGTGGCTATGGTGTTAGGCTGCTCAGCACGAGGTCGCGGGATCGAATCCCGGCCAGGGCGGCCGCATTTCGATGGGGGCGAAATGCGAAAACACCCGTGTACTTAGATTTAGGTGCACGTTAAAGAGCCCCAGGAGGTCAAAATCTCCGGAGTCCTCCACTACGACGTGCCTCATAATCAGGAAGTGGTTTTGGCACGTAAAACCCATAATTTCATTGAGCCATTCATTTTTCCTTCATCCTGTCACGCCGCATGAAGTGCTTTCTATTACGCGTAATCTTCGTAACGCAAGTCCAGTATTAGATGGTATTGCAGTGCGCCACCTAAAGCTAGTCGCTGATCCCATATGCGAACCCCTGAGCGTAGTAATTAACCTGATCTTTAAATCTGGTCAATTTCCGCCAGTCCTAAAACGCGCGAAGGTTATTACAGCTTTTAAGAAAGGTAATAAAGAACGAATTTCAGATTATCGTCCAACTTCGATTCTTTCTTCCCTAAGTAATATAATTGAAAAATTAGTTTTGATCAGTTTAAACAAGTATTTGGAAAAACTCCATATAATTGTATGCAGCTTCCATATAATTCCAGACCGAAAACCAAACTGGTTTTCGGTCTGGAAGCTCCACCAACTTAGCTATACTTTGCTTAACTGATTTTATTAAGCATAGTCTTGACAATAATGAATTCGTTGGTTCCGTTTTCTTAGACCTTATTAAGGCATTTGATACTATTGATCACATGATTTTATTTCGTAAACTTGAAGCATATGGAATAACTGCCCCTGCTCTAGCCTTCTTAAAAAGTTATGTGTCTGATAGGGAATTTATTGTTTATGTGTGTGAAACTTTTTCCCGTTCTAAAAAACTGAACCAAGGGGTACCACAGGGCTCAATACTGGGGCCTTTGCTTTTTTATGTTTGCATTAATGATATGCCAGACGTCACAGACTTAAGTCATTACGTTCTATATGCTGACGACACAACTATATCTGTAGCTGATAAGAGTATCTCCTCTCTAGTAATGAAACTAAATAAGACTCTTGACCACCTAATGAAATGGTGCAATGCCAACGATCTAGTTATTAATCCATCTAAAACGAATTTTTTTGTATTCCATTCGCATCAAAAGTCACTAATTATTCCTCCTTCGTTAACCTTAGGCAATCATTCTATTCCAATTTGCGACTACGTTTCATTTCTAGGTGTTATCCTATAGGATAACACCTAGAAAGCCATCTAATGTAATAGACAGCCATCTAATGTTTCACCTGCGCATCAACCATGTCAAGCTGAAGTGCGCTTTTGGTATCCGTGCGCTTATCAAGGCGCGACGCTATTTTTCTCCTTGGGCTTTGCTTTCGCTCTACTTTCCATACATTCATTCACACATTAACTACGCATTAATAATTTGGGGTAATACATATTTATGTTATTTGTCTTCAGCATAAAACAAAATCAAGCAATCCGTGTCATCGCCCACTGTTCACCGCGCTCTAATGCTATCGGCCTGCTTGAGCATTACAAAATTGTATGTATAAAAAAGTTATCCAACTACAATTTAACAATAATGTTTTTTTTAATTGCTTGATTCCCAGCTGACCTTTCAATATATTCAAAGCCGCTCCCTCAGAAATACAAACCGTACTAACTTTGCTTCTAATTATAATTTTTTGTTACCATCAGTTCGCACTAACTATGGCAGAGAAACATCTACATTCGCTACCATTCCACTTTGGAATTGTTTTCCTGCTCTTCTTAAAATACTATGTGTACATTTCAGCGTTTCAACGCTTCGCTAAAAGATTTTATGCTAACCTCTGATAATTTTTCCTAATAAATGTTTTCATAGTCACCTAACTAATAAGTATCACCTGTTCTTTTCTTTTTGCAGTGTTCACACTGCGCCACATTTTTTTCTCTTTTTTCGTTTATTTTTATTCTTCTGCCTTTAAAAATTGTATAATTTTTGTCTCTTCCGTTGTTATTTGTTACACTAGATCGATTAGAGCATTGTTGGGTTTTCTTTCGTTATCATCATTTGCTTTTCTTGCAACTAATATACTATTATGATATATCCACTGTTATGCTGCCAACAATTTTACAATTTTGTTGTAGTTAATAACCGAGGGTCCCGTTTTCAGTATTAATAATTTGGGACCCTCGTCTGTATATTACATTTATGTACCTATGTTTTGCATATGAATAAAGTTCAACTTCAACTTCCTCTACACGGCCCTACATATGTTTATCGGACATTTCAAGACTTTTTTTTTTTTGCTCCTTGGTGGCTCTTAGCCTGGCTAAATGCTATGTTCGTTTGTGCGCGGAACGCCTGGGAGCAGTGCAATCACGACGCGCAAGCGGGCATGTCCCGTGATGTTTCTCTTTTTATCCTTTTTTTTTATTTCGCGGGTATCCATAGTACGCTGAAAAACACTAATACTTGAGAGAAAGGCATCATAATCATCATCATCGTCATCGTCATCAGCAGCCTAGTTACGCCCAGTGCAGGGCAAAGGCATCTCCCATACTTCTCCAACTACCCCGGTCATGTACTAATTGTGGCCATGTTGTCCCTGCAAACTTCTTAATATCATCCGCCCACCCGCCGTGGTTGCTCAGTGGCTATGGTGTTACGCTGCTGAGCACGAGGTCGCGGGATCGAATCCCGGCCACGGCGGCCGCATTTCGTTGGGGGCGAAATGCGAAAACACACGTGTGCTTAGATTTAGGTGCACGTTAAAGAACCCCAGGTGGTTGAAATTTCCGGAGTCCTCCACTACGGCGTGCCTCATAATCAGAAAGTGGTTTTGGCATGTAAAACCCCATAATTTAATTTAATTTTTAATATCATCCGCCCACCTAACTTTCTACCGCCACCTGCTGCACTTCCCTTCTCTTCGAATCCGGTCCGTAACCCTTAATGACCATCGCTTATCTTCCCTCCTCACATGTCCTACCCATGCCAATTTATTTTTCTTGATTTCAACTAAGATGTCATTAACTCGCGTTTGTTCCCTCACCCAATCTACTATTTTCTTATCCCTTATAACGTTACACCCGTCATTCTTCTTTCCATAGCTCGTTGCGTCGTCCTCAATTTAAGTAGAACCCTTTTCGTAAGCCTCCAGGTTTCTGCTCCGTACGTGAGTACGGGTAAGACAGAGCTGTTATACAATTTTCTCTTGAGGGATAATGGCAACCTGCGGTTCGTGATCTGAGAATGCCTACCAAACGTTCCCCAGACCATTCTTATTCTTCTGATTATTTTAGTATCATGATCCGGATCTGCGGTCACTACCTGCCCTAAATAGATGTATTCCCTTACCACTTCCAGTGGCACACTACCTATCATAAACTGCTGTTCTCTTCCGAGACTGTTAAACATTACTTTAGTTTTCTGCAGATTAATTTTTAGATCCACCCTTCTTCTTTGCCTCGCCAGGTCAGTGAGCATGCATTGCAATTGGTCCCCTGAGTTACTAAGTGAGGCAATATTATCAGCGAATCGCAAGTTACTAAGGTATTCTCCATTAACTCTTATCCCCAATTCTTCCCAATCCAGGTCTCTGAATACCTCCTGTAAACACGCTGTGAATAGCATTGGAGAGCTCGTATCTTCCTGCCTGACGCCTTTCTTTATTGGGATTTTCTTGCCTTCTTTGTTGGAGGACTACGGTGGCTGTGGAGCCGCTATAGATATCTTTCAGCATTTTTACATATATACGGCTCGTCTACACCCTGATTCCGTAATGTCTCCATGTCTGCTGAGGTTTCCACTGAATCAAACGCCTTCTCGTAATCAATGAAATCAATATGTAAGCGTTGGTTATATTCCGCACATTTCCCTATCGCCTGATTGATAGTATGAATATGGTCTCTTGTTGAGTAGCCTTTACGGAATCCTGCCTGGTCCTTTGGTTGACGGAAGTCTAAGGTGTTCCTGGATCTATTTGCGATTACCTTAGTAAATACTTTGTACGCAACAGACAGTGAGCTGATCGGTCTATAACTTTTCAAGTCTTTCGCGTCCCCTTTCTTGTGGATTAGGATTATGTTGGCGTTCTTCCAAGATTCCGGTACGCTCGAGGTCATGAGGCATTGCGATAGCAAGAAAGAAACGGTTTATTCGGACGTTTTGCAAACCGCTCTGCCACTCTAATCTGATTTTGTTTCCCAACTTCGTTGTTTAGTTGGCTAATTATGTTTGACTAATTATCTCCCTAAGCAAAATACAAAAGATAGCGTGACACACTACATATAAAGGTGAGAAAGATGCATTTCGTCACGTCGTTTTAAAGTGCATCGGCATATCTTTAAAATCTGGCTAAAGTTAGCTGAAACACCCGGTTACCCTTTGAGTTACGCTGGTGTATTCCGGTGAAGTCCAACAAATTGTGTAAGGGGCAATGTGCAAATTTCCTCGACATGCATCACTGATTGGCACTCACGCTCCCGCGTACCCTCCGCGGGCGGGGTGGCTAGAAATCAATGACTATAAATTGGTGAGGGCCTATTTCTCATTAGCCTTAAGATATATATTACTCCGCTTCTTAATTGCCACGCGACGTTTCTTCCTAGTCATTTTTCTTCCCTCGTGTTTAAAGGCCGGAAGCTTGTTTGATTCGATTGGTTCGCATTCTCCACCGTTCTGCTCGGTGTTTCACTGGGTGGCGTCGAAGAAACATGGCCCATAGCAGCTACATCGACTGTGACACATTACCACTTACGAATGATGGTGCGGCGGTGCAGGAAATGGCACACAAACGTGGGTCTAGATGTATTCCTACGATTATTTGATACGCACAGAGTAGCATGTTCGAGAGTTTGGTATGATATTATGTTCTCAAAGAATCACGCGCTTGCATACTACGTCCACACAGTGTTTCATTGTGCACCAGATGTAATCAGTTCTACCTGCTCTTAAAGCGACAGTTCTCTGTTCCACTCGAAGTTTTAAATACAAATAGAAAGCGTCTGTGCTCAATAGGAAGCGTCTGGTTCAAAATGCACTGCGCCGGCAAGCCGGCGTCACACCAATTATGTCTAACGGGTGCTGTTACGATTAACAGTATTATATATTTTTTATTGCATGCCAGAAGGCCGATAAGCATTGTAAGGGCGTTATGATTGCCTATTACGGCGCTGCTGTTAAGTATAAAGTGAAGCACACACTCAGATGAGTGTGCGAACGTACAGAGTATATTAGTCTGAGCGTAGCCGTACTCGCAGTCACCTAGGAGTGACGTGAGGATTACGTTGTTGTCAGCGTAATATGCGGCGGAGTTATTTCATTTGCAGTGCATGCATGATTGACGCGCCTCTGTGACATATTCCTCTTTGCCACTGAGTCAAAACGACATAAATTAAAATCTGGCGTCTACGATTGTACGCACCGTATGATTCATTCATTGTAAGCGTGTAGACGCATCTATAACGCGGAGAAAAACCTGCTAGCCACTGCCGAATGGAGCTGCTCGCAGCACAACACGTGAATTTGATGCGTCCGGAAGGACATAAGCATGCGTGCACAACTGAACGATATGAAATACGAATGAAGTCGAACACAGGCTGGAGTTGCTGTCCCGCATCTTGGCGTATACGTTAGCGACCATTAAACACGCCCTCGGCCCAATATTCTACATGTGGGTTAAAACCGCGCTATCGTTGGACGCAAGGGCAAATGTGCGCAAGATAATGCGTGGCCTAGTTTTTCCTCTGCGTTTCCTTATGTAGCCTTTCTGTGTACGCCGTTGATTATCACTCCTGTAACGGAAGAAAGAAATCGGGCAGATCTGCACAATTTTCCGTGGATACACGTCATCTACAGCCAATAGATGCCAGAACCGCTTAACTTGTTTTACTTCGTTTCGGCTTTGCGACCGGCTCACTCATAGATCTGTACGTTTCTTAAAGCGCCTTCTGTAGCAAAAAAGACCGCTGCTTTTCGCGAGATGTTTAGACGCAGGGACAGAATGGGAGATGAGTGGCTTGTCTGTACCTACTTCGAAATTGCACGCAATTCCAATTTATGCACACACATAATCACTGAGGCTAATCCAACGATGGTTGGGCCCGCCGCGCGCCTGCACCGACGGGAGCCGAGTGGCCGAGTTCCGTGGATCCGATACTCCGGCGGCGGTGGCGGCGACAAGTGGCGGTGCCAGCGCCATCTAAGGAAGTAGCGTAGAACTGCGGCAGCAGAGCGCGGTTTTCGGTTCGCGTTTGTCGCGTCCATAAACGTGGCGTCTTCTCGTAGGCCTCCGTGCTCACAGTGCCCAGTTTCAGTTTCCACTGGCAACACGTATCACGAGGCGGCAAGGAGCAAAGAACACATTCGTTTCTTATTTTTCTTTTTGCTTCCTTATACGAATTGGCTGAACGCGGCGCGTCGGAGTTGAGGGGTTGGGGAGCGTCGCCCAGTCGTAGCGCTGCGGTAAAAACGAAGTAGATCAGCGTAGGGCAGCTCTGGGATGAGGATGCGATGAGGAGCAAGATTCTGCGGCACCGTAATCCTCGTCAGATAATAATAATAATAATAATAATAATAATAATAATAATAATAATAATAATAATAATAATAATAATAATGCGTGCGAATGCGCAATAAAGGGGAGCTAGTATGGCTTTCAAGACAACTACTGAAGGTGCAATGCTTAGGAGTTAGACTAACTATAGCTACGTATTATTTCTAGTTGCATCGAGCTCTTGGTAAACTCTCAGAAGGGGACTACGTGACACTCCAGCAGCAGTCAAATTAAACGCGCACAGAACCCTTGACTGAGTTCTTGAGTTTTTCACACCAAAACCAGGATGTGATTATGGGATATGATCATGGGGGACTCCGCATTCATTTCGAGCACCTGGGGTTCTTTGGCGTGCAGCATTGTGTGCACGTGCACCCAATGCTGTTACGATCGGCCAGCGAGGCTAGTGACCCTCTAGCCTCTCCTGCACCACTGCGACGAATCACGTCGGGAAGCTAACAATGCGTACCCTCGGAAAGGCCTGCGGCGTCAACAAGGCGAGACACGTTTGGCGGATTGAGTATTGATTGATGGTTCACTGTCGCCGTCACCGATGATGGGAGCAAGAAACTCCCGACAAAGGGCATTCTACGCCGTTTCCTCGCGGACTCCGGTAACCACCGTGGTCGTTTGACAGGCGCTCCAGCTTACTGCTGAGTCATCCCGGGAACAAAGGCGCGCCAGTGTGAGTCAAGCGTGACAATCCCCCTCTGTGAAGCTGCCCTCCTTTCTTCGTGTTCAGGCAACAAAGGTGCCGTAGTGCTTATGTGCAACCTCGGTCTCAAGGCGACTTTGGACGCTCCGGTTGGAGGAAGGTGTGACCGCAGATTTCCCTGACCTAGGGATCATCATCATCATCATCATCAGCCTGGTTGCGCCCACTGCAGGGCAAAGGCCTCTCCCATGCTTCTCCAACAACCCCGGTCATGTACTAATTGTGGCCATGCCGTGCGTGCAAACTTCTTAATCTCATCCGCCCACCTAACTTTCTGCCGCCCCCTGCTACGCTTCCCTTCCCTTGGGATCCAGTCCGTAACCCTTAATGACCATCGGTTATCTTCCCTCCTCATTACATGTCCTGCCCATGCCCATTTCTTTTTCTTGATTTCAACTAAGATGTCATTAACTCGCGTTTGTTCCCTCACCCAATCTGCTCTTTTCTTATCCCTTAACGTTACACCTATCATTCTTCTTTCCATAGCTCGTTGTGTCGTCCTCAATTTGAGTAGAACCCTTTTCGTAAGCCTCCAGGTTTCTGCCCCGTAAGTGAGTACTGGTAAGACACAGCTATTATATACTTTTCTCTTGAGGGATAATGGCAACCTGCTGTTCATGATTTGGGAATGCCTGCCAAACGCACCCCAGCCCATTCTTATTCTTCTGATTATTTCCGTCTCATGATCCGGATCCGCCGTCACTACCTGCCCTAAGTAGATGTATTCCCTTACGACTTCCAGTGCCTCGCTGCCTATTGTAAATTGCTGTTCTCTCCCGAGACTGTAAAGCATTACTTTAGTTTTCTGCAGATTAATTTTTAGACCCACTCTTCTGCTTTGCCTCTCCAGGTCAGTGAGCATGCATTGCAATTGGTCCCCTGAGTTACTAAGCAAGGCAATATCATCAGCGAATCGCAAGTTACTAAGGTATTCTCCATTAACTTTTATCCCCAATTCTTCCCAATGCAGGTCTCTGAATACCTCCTGTAAACACGCTGTGAATAGCATTGGGGATATCGTATCTCCCTGCCTGACGCCTTTCTTTATTGGGATTTTGTTGCTTGCTTTATGGAGGACTACGGTGGCTGTGGAGCCGGTATAGATATCTTCCAGTATTTTTACATATGGCTCATCTACACCCTGATTCCGTAATGCCTCCATGACTGCTGAGGTTTCGACTGAATCAAACGCTTTCTCGTAATCAATGAAAGCTATATATAAGGGTTGGTTATATTCTGCACATTTCTCTATCACTTGATTGATAGTGTGAATATGGTCTATTGTTGAGTAGCCTTTGCGGAATCCTGCCTGGTCCTTTGGTTGAGAGAAGTCTAAGGTGTTCCTGATTCTATTTGCAATTACCTTAGTAAATACTTTGTAGCCAACGGAGAGTAAACTGATCGGTCTATAATTTTTCAAGTCTTTGGCGTCCCCTTTCTTATGGATTAGGATTAGGTTAGCGTTCTTCCATGATTCCGGTACGCTCGAGGTCATGAGGCATTGCGTATACAGGGTGGCCAGTTTCTCTAGAACAATCTGTCCACCATCCTTCAACAAATCTGCTGTTACCTGATCCTCCCCAGCTGCCTTCCCCCTTTGCATATCTCCTAAGGCTTTCTTTACTTCTTCCGGCGTTACCTTCGGGATTTCGAATTCCTCTAGACTATTTTCTCTTCCATTATCGTCGTGGGTGCCACTGGTACTGTATAAATCTCTATAGAACTCCTCAGCCACTTGAACTATCTCATCCATATTAGTAATGATATTGCCGGCTTTGTCTCTTAACGCATACATCTGATTCTTACCAATTCCTAGTTTCTTCTTCACTGTTTTTAGGCTTCCTCCGTTCCTGAGAGCATGTTCAATTCTATCCATATTATACTTCCTTATGTCAGCTGTCTTACGCTTGTTGATTAACTTCGAAAGTTCTGCCAGTTCTATTCTAGCTGTAGGGTTAGATGCTTTCATACATTGGCGTTTCTTGATCAGATCTTTCGTCTCCTGCGATAGTTTGCTGGTATCCTGCCTAACGGAGTTACCACCGACTTCCATTGCACACTCCTTAATGATGCCCACAAGATTGTCGTTCATTGCTTCAACACTAAGGTCCTCTTCCTGAGTTAAAGCTGAATACCTGTTCTGTAGCTTGATCTGGAATTCCTCTATTTTCCCTCTTACCGCTAACTCATTAATCGGCTTCTTATGTACCAGTTTCTTCCGTTCCCTCCTCAGGTCTAGGCTAATTCGAGTTCTTACCATCCTGTGGTCACTGCAGCGCACCTTGCCGAGCACGTCTACATCTTGTATGATGTCAGGGTTAGCGCAGAGTATGAAGTCTATTTCATTTCTAGTCTCGCCGTTCGGGCTCATCCACGTCCACTTTCGGCTATCCCGCTTGCGGAAGAAGGTATTCATTATCCTCATATTATTCTGCTCCGCAAACTCTACTAATAACTCTCCCCTGCTATTCCTAGTGCCTATGCCATATTCGCCCACTGCCTTGTCTCCAGCCTGCTTCTTGCCTACCTTGGCATTAAAGTCGCCCATTAGTATAGTGTATTTAGTTTTCACTCTACCCATCGCCGATTCCGCGTCTTCATAGAAGATTTCGACTTCCTGGTCATCGTAATTGGATGTAGGGGCGTAGACGTGTACAATCTTCATTTTGTACCTCTTATTAAGTTTCACAACAAGACCTGCCACCCTCTCGTTAATGCTATAGAATTCCTGTATGTTACCAGCTATATTCTTATTAACCAGGAATCCGACTCCCAGTTCTCTTCTCTCCGCTAAGCCCCGGTAGCACAGGACGTGCCCGCTATTTAGCACTGTATATGCTTCTTTTGGCCTCCTAACTTCACTGAGCCCTATTATATCCCATTTACTGCCCTCTAATTCCTCCAATAGCACTGCTAGACTCGCCTGACTAGATAACGTTCTAGCGTTAAACGTTGCCAGGTTCATATTCCAATGGCGGCCTGTCCGGAGCCAGTGATTCTTAGCACCCTCTGCTGCGTCGCAGGTACCTTTATCGCGGACCGATGCAGCCAACACTTAGGCAAGCTAGCGCGCTCTTTGACATTGGAGAAGTGGCACACATCTGAATTCACTCACCACCGCTTGCATTCCCTCGATCCCTCTATGCAACTGCGGCTGTTACCAGGTCTTCCGCGAAATGAGGAAACAGTGCTGTGCCGCTTACGTTTGGGAGTCGCATTCACAAATGCTTATGCATTTCTGATTGGAATGGCTGATAGCGCCGAGTGCAATGCCTGCGGTGTCGAGGAAACCATAGAACACCTACTGTGCTACTGCCCATCTTATGAAAACGAAAGGCAAGAACTCTGCACAGCTCTCAATCAGCTAGATGGGAAGCCGTTCACCTTGAAGAAGGTCTTGGGACCATGGCCTCGCATATCGCAGCTACAAAAGGCCACAAAAGCGCTGCTGCGATATTTGAAAGCGACCGGATTGAGTGAGCGCCTGTGATTCGGACTGAGTAACCGACTGATATCTCCAGTGTACTTTCTCTTCTTTTCATCTTTCCGTCCCCCTTTCCCTTTCCCCAGTGTAGGGTAGCCAACCGGGCTCAGTCCTGGTTAACCTCCCTGCCTTTCTTTTATCATTTTCTGACTGAGAAGACTTCATCGAATCAGAGTGAGCAGGAATCATTTATGGTTTCTTACGTGCCGCTCTCGCCGTCACACAGCATGATCTCCCTCAGCAGGCAGTTTCTGACCAAATATTTTGAAAGTGTGGAATCTGGGCAAATCAACGACATCAGGATCAACGCTCGCAAGAACATCCTGACATTAGAAGTGAAAAATTCCGCAATACTGGAGAAGTTAAACACCATTCCACAGTTAAGCGCAATCCCTATCCGCTCCTTTATTACGGGAAGGAGACAACGACTGGTGTGATTTCCGACGTGGAGCTCGACATCAAGCATGCGGACCTCAATAGTATTTTGAGGTCATCGCTGCGCATTCTTTAGATTCACCGCTTGGGGAAATCCCCCTGTGTCAAGTTAACATTGGCTTCTTCGACATTACCAGCGTCTGTCAAAGTGGGCTACGTGAAACACCGTGTACGACCATTCGTTCTGAGGCCTGTTCAGTGCCGGAAATGTCTCAAGCTGGGACACGTGAACGCATTTTGTAGAAGTAAAGCCACCTGCTCGCGTTGCGGCGGAGAGCGTAATACCACCGACTGTGATGCGTCTTCATTTAAATGTCCCAACTGTACAGACTCTCACGAAGCGACTTCGAAGGAATGCCCAAAGATGAAACAAGAAGTTCGTATTCTTCAAAAAATGACAAGAGACCAACCTTCACGTAAAGGGGCTGCTCAATATGTTCGCCAAAGTGGCCAACGCTCTTGAAAGAAGCGCTACAAAGCCATTTCAGAAGAAGTACATAGCGGGAAACAGGCGCCACGACCACCTCTGCCTGTGCGTGCATCGAGGACGGTAATGGCGCCTACTGCTAATTGAAGATCGATGACAGCATGCGGCAAACATTCACCCACATACACGATACATACATGGAATGGCCTTTACTGCCGTCTAGGCCCACGACCATGCTAGCGGGCCCTAGGGGTCCTCTGCGCCATGAAGCCAAGAATGACAGGGTCAATAAAACCAGTGGCACTACGGGCAAGCAAGGAGATGGACACAATGAGAAAGAGAACGTACTGAAAATGCTGACGCACCTGGTAGAGTAAATGCCCGTGATTCTCAGTGGTCTCCAGCAACGCCTAGCTAGAGGAGGCGCTGTCTCAAGAATCCGGCCGCTAAAAGTGCCCTGCAGGTGCCCGTCGTGCTAGAGCCGCTTATCGCAGCTCTTTACATGCTATAAAGCTTTTGTTTGGCGCTTGTGCTGCTCACGCAGGGGTGGCCCACACACCAGCTTTGTCCTAGCGCCTTTAATTTCGCTTGAATTACTGACTAGATAGACCACTGACTGCTGACTACTAACTAGACCAGTACTCACATACGGGGCAGAAACCTGGAAGCTTAAGAAGAAGGTTCTACTTAAATTGAGGACGACGCAACGAGCTATGGAAAGAATAATGATGGGTGTAACGTTAAGGGATAAGAGCAGATTGGGTGACGGAACAAACGCGAGTTATTGACATCTTAGTTGAAATCAAGAAAAAGAAATGGGCAGGACATATAATTAGGAGGGAAGATAACCGATGGTCATTAAGGGTTACGAACTGGATTCCAAGGGAAGGGAAGCGTAGCAGGGGGCGGCAGAAAGTTAGATGGGTGGATGAGATTAAGAAGTTTGCAGGGACAACATGGCCACAATTAGTACCTGACCGGAGTAGTTGGAAAAGTATGGGAGATGCCTTTGCCCTGCACTGGGCGTAACTAGGCTGATGATGATGATGATGATGATGATGATGATGATGATGATGATGACTAGATACGGAACCAGAATCCATGAATGAGCTTTGTGAATGTTTATTATCAGAATGTTGAACTTGCTTTCACCGTTTCGCATCCCTCTTTCTATGTCATCATCCCTCGATCATCACACCTTTATGTCCCTGTTCCCCTCCCCCTGTGCAGAGTAGCAAGCTAGAGCGCATTAGCTCAGGCCGGCCTCTCTGCCGTCATTCAAATAAATTATCTCTCTCTCTTTTCTCTCTTCCCATGTTTTCTTTCTTTTATTTTGATCGCTTCGCCCAGTCACGGCGCATTTTGCGCCGCTGATTAACTGCGACGTATGCAAGAAGAGGCATCCGATTTCACCGAGTCACCGCGGTCATCGCGCAGAGTGTGTATTAAATGATGCACCGCCGACGAAAGTGTGACGGAATTATACGTTCCACATGGCCAGCGCTGACGCGAATGCGAACTGTTTTATTTCATGCCGACACATTCCTAAGCAAGCGGAAATAAGGGGCAACAGTTGTCGCAATGCGAGAGTCGGCAAGCAAATGTTTTTAAAAAAGTCACAGGCCTGCGCGAATCACGCTGCACAGTGTTGTGCCACACTGCGTGCCTATCATCGAGGCAACGGGCGCTCCCCCTCCTCCCTCTTTATTCTGAAGTGGTCGCCCTTGGGCTGAGCTTTAAACATCCACAGACAACCTTGACATCGTCATGTCAAGCCAACTCGCCCAACTATGTGTACGAACCTCCGAAGTTCCACAAAACTGCCCACCCCTTTCCGTGGGTCGAACTTAGCAATTCGGTGGCGCGCCGCACCAAGCAGCAAGCACTAGAGGGTCTTCGCGGGGAAGTGCAAGCAGAGTGTACTAGACTAGTGCACTCTAGTGCAAGGGGTGAATCTCCGCACGGCTGCCATTGGCTATTTTAATGGAGACGCTCTTTCGACGCTAGCGCCAAGGTACCCTTCAGTTAGAGCCCTAGCAGGAGGGCGATGCTTTAGCAAAATGGCGGGCACACGATTGTTTACATTGTCATGGCAACAGAAACAGCAACTGCGCGGCGCCTCCTCACCCTAGTGCTTTTTTGCTTTTTTTAAGGCCTACTCGCTCCACTTAGTTTCCACCCTCCCCCATGACCCGTGCACCGTTTACTTTTGCTTTCTTTTCGCCTGTGCGCGGCGCGTTTTTCTTCTGTTTCTTTTTTGTTCTTATCGCGCGTGCGCGCGCTACGCCGTGCATTGATATTAGAGAGTTTTAGTGTAGGGGACGCAAGCCGCTTGCGTACGCAGGAACTAGGGGCGACGGTACTGCGCATGCGCAGTGTCCGACGTAGGTGTCTGCGCATGCGCAGTAGCGTGGCCCCTAGCTCTTGCGTACGCAAACCGCTTGCGTCCCCTAAACTAAAACTCTCTATTGTTTGTGAACTGGCGCGTGGTGAGCCGTGGGTTCTTTATGTGTTTGCACGCACACAGTCTTGTGCATACTTTGGTTACGCTAGCATCTGCCAAAAGATAAATAAATTCCACTTCCAAGAAAACAGATCTTTGGCCTCGTTTTATTAACTTCGTTTCCGAAAACAAAGCTTTTCGTATAACTTGGTATGATACACGCTCAGAAAATTCACAAAAGGGAAGAATGCATGACATGTACATGCCTACTAAATAACACAAAAGTTCACAGACAGTGAAATCAAAAAAATAAAACGCAAGAATACGCGAAGGCCGACACATCTAAAAACAATTTATACAGTGCCCTAAAGTCCAATGTGTAGAAGAGCTTCTGATATCTCATTTGAAGAGCTTCTGATTTACGCACTGAGATAGACCTGAGATATTGCACAGAACTGGGCGACGTGTATGACATAGCCATATGACAACTAAAGAAAGCGAAAGTTTACTGGCAATGGCAAAAGCAATGATACGCAAAATACCTAAAAAATAGAATTTAAAAAGCAAAGATTGTTTTATTAAAAGCCATACCAAAAAACACGAACTGATTTACCTGCACAAAAGTATATGAAATGCGTGACATGTTCATTACTACTGAATAAAATGAAAAAGCAGACATGACAGAACAAAAAAAAGACATTGTACTAAAAACGTAAATACGCATTATCACATAATTTTGCACTTGGCCACAACTTGACTAACGGTGGCAAGGGCGAGCAGAAGGTAGTCAGCTTTTGCAGCAGCACAAAGAAAATATCACAGAAAGGCCTATTGCTGAAAGACCAGCTGAAATAAGCCAGCAACACAACTTTTCTTTCACCACGAATGCAATGCTTAGCAGTAAAATTGTCACTTAAGGAACTAACCTTGTATACTGGGCTCTCCTTTGTGTAACAAACACGAACTGCAGAAATCTGCATATACGACACTTGCAATGCTCACACTTTCCAGAAAAAAAAAGCTCATCATGCCTACACATGAAGCTTGTTAGCGCTTAGATACCAGGTGACAATGAGGAGGAACATATATTTGTGAGCTTTGTCTACTGGTAAGAGCAAAGTGTAGCACAATCAAGGCGCAACGACGTCCGAAGACTCGTGGAACACACATGCATAGGGTCGTGTTCGTGTACATGCGGCTGCTCATGTCCTTGGGTCTGCGCGCTCACCTGTTATCTTTAGGCACCCGGAAGAAACTTGCAGGGCTTGTTTTTGAGGTAATCGTGCACCACTGCACGATGCACGAGCGGTGCGAGTCGTGAAACAGGTGAAACCTCTCGGAGCACAAGCACACAGCTATCGAGGACCACGAAATTGACGAAACTGCTGTCAGGATTGGGGGCTCAATCCCATCGTCCGTGGTCCTTTGCCAAGATTGGAGTACGGCATGAATTCGGAGGTAGCTGGCCCATGCCGTCGTCCAACTTATTTACGCTGAGATCGTTGATGAAGTGAAGAACTGCTTCTCATCGAGAACGAGGAAAAGGGGTTTATTTACAGAAATTAACTCAGTCTAACATGACTGCTTGAGAAAAAGAGTAACAGTCCAACATGACTGCATGAGAGAAGTGACTCAGTCTAACATGACTGCTCAAGAGAAGTGTGTCCAGCATGCGCACAACCACAGTTTTTATACACTCGATCCGCCGGTCCTACGACGCGGCGACTGTTCGTTTACTCATCACCAACGCGCCGCTGCTCTGCAGAACAGTTTACGTACACAAAGGCAACCGCGCTCTGATGCCCGACGACGGCGTTGGCGGGTGCCGTTCCGGGAACTATCGTTGCCGCTCGAGGGTCGCTCGTTGTTCCGTGCCACTCCGAACCGTGAGAAGCACAAAAATACGTCGTTCCCGCGGCAGCTTGTCCATGCGTGTCGAATCAGCTCCGCGTTGGGGAACTCTGGAATCATTGTCCACACACCGAACTCGTCCCGTCACAATGTCGATGGGGCTGGAGGAAGGCGGCGGATTCCAGCGCAAAGGCCGCTTCTTTGAACGCCTCCCGGCTGCAGCGACGGAGAGGGAGAGGTGCGCGTCTTGCACCCCTTGTCGTAATCGGGTGGCAAGGTGGCAATCTTGCTTAGCGGCTCGCCATTCTTAACAGCGCCTCCATGGCCCGAAAAATCTCGACTGTCTAGTGCTGACAACCGCTAGGCAGGAAGAGAACGGCTGCTGGTCAGGGGGGGATTGATGTCTTGGCTCGCAGCGACCACTTGTGCATTGATGTCACCGCCCCAAAACATCCAACAAGGACAGGCAACTGCAAAATGAACCCCACAACACGGCTCTGCGCCGAGATGACGTGCATTGGCTCTCACTTTAGACTCGCTAGGCTTTAAAAAAAACAACAACAACATAAGTGCAGAAACAAAAAAAAATGCTGCATTTCACTATGCCAATTTCTGAAGCAAATTCTTGCTGACAAATTCAGCAATTAATGGAGGGAATTCTGCTGAATGAGAGGGGATTTTCTTCGCCTAAAGAAAAGCTAACACTAGTAACCCCAAAATTTAGGCGGGACCCTCAAACGCAGAATTCAAATTAGCCTGGTCAAACCATCCGCATTGCTATGCAACTTTCCCTTCTTATATCTAACGGAGAAGTTGTACTCTTGGAGAGTGAGGCTCCATCGGAGCAAGCGGCCGTTTTTGTGTGACATTTGATTGAGCCACGTCAGAGGACAGTGGTCGGTCTCGAAGATGAACTTCGCTCCGTACAAGTAACACGACAACTTCTGGGCGGCCCAAACCAAACAAGCGCATTCCTTCTCTGAAGCGCTGTAGGCTTCCTCTCTTACATTTAGTTTACGGCTGGCGTAGAGGATAGGATGCTCCTCGTTATCGTCGCCAACCTGACTAAGTACCACGCCCATACCTCTGTCGCTTGCGTCGCATTGAACTATGAATTCCTTTGTGTAGTCTGGCGCGCGAAGCACAGGGCGAGAAACCAATAGCGTTTTCAAACTTTGGAAAGCGTTCTCTTTGTCCTTATCCCACGGTACGTTACTCGGTGCTCCCTTTCGGAGGGCGTCTGTTAATGGACTTGCCAATAGCGAGTAATTCGGAATGTACCGTTGATAGTACCTTACAAGTCCCAAAAATGAACGAAGGTCCGTTTTCGGGCGCGGCTGAGAAAATTCTCCAATCGTAGCTATTTTCAGCTCAGCCGGCCGTCTCATGTCCTGACCGACAACATGGCCCAGATAAGTAACCTGCGAACAACCAAACCTACACTTTTCCGCTTTCATGGTTAAGTCAACTTTAAACGTACGAAGCCTCGCATTCTTGTCGTAATAGACTTTGGCGTTCTTTTGAGCCATTGCCATGTTCTTTCCGACTAGTTCTTGGTTTGCGCTTAGCCGTTCCAGTAAATTTAGCACGTATTCAACCACGGTTGGACTCTCCCCTCTTTCCTCCCACATCTCTCTTAACATTCTCAGTGGAGACCGGAGTGTCCTCCCATACACTAGTTCTGCTGGTGAGAACCCTGTCGCCTCATGTGGAACCGTTCGCAAAGCAAACAAAGTTGCCGGCAGACAGTTCTCCCAGTCCTCCTTGTGCTCGTAACAGAGCGCACGCAAAACTCGCTTAAGCACCGAATGCCACCTCTCTACACTGTTTGACTGAGGGTGATAGACAGAACTGTGTATTAACTTTACCCCGCACTTTTGCAAGAATGTGGAAGTCAGTGCGCTCGTGAATACTGACCCTTGGTCTGCCTGAATTTCGGCTGGAAACCCAACTCGTGCAAACACTGTCAAAAGCGCGTCTACTACTTCGGTGGAGCTGAGCTCTTTCAAAGGGATTGCTTCTGGAAACTTCGTAGCCGGACACAGCATGGTAAACAAGTACCTGTAGCCTGATTTTGTTTTTGGAAGAGGCCCTACCGTGTCTATTACAAGCCGTCTGAAAGGCTCTGTTATTAAGGGCACTACCTTCAGTGGAGCTTTCCAAGTCTCTCCTGGTTTACCAGAACGCTGGCAGGCGTCGCATGATCTTACAAAGTTTTCTACGTCTTTGAAACAGCCAGGCCAGTAGTATTCCATAAGCAATCTTTCCTTTGATTTGTTTATGCCTAGGTGGCCGGACCACCCATTTCCATGACAAAGACTCAAAAGGTCCTCCCTATACTTAGTAGGTATGACTAACTGATCTAAAATCTTACCCTTTCGATCTCTGTAATGCCGATACAACAATCCTCCTCTCTCATGTATCGTTACGTTGCGCCTAGCAATGCCTTCTTTAGCTGTGTCACGTAATTTAGCTAAGCTCTCATCATTCTTTTGCTCAGTTGCCAGTGACTCTCTATCCACGCGTAAGAGTTGATCAAAGTTCTTTGAGGCCGGTGATAATAACGACCCTGTCTCGCTTGTGAGCGCGTCTGCTTGCTCTTCCTGCAGGCTAGAACTCCGACACTCTAGTGCTACGCTCTCATTGAGCTGGTCAACTGGCAGGCTCTCCTCAACTGTTCTTTTGCCCCTCGGGCCTAGCTCGGATTCGGGTATTGAAGCTATCCCCTTTTCTGCGTCAGCTGGAGGAGCTTGAGCATTTTCAGCCGAAAGCGCTGCGATCTTACGAGCTTGGCCTCGGGTCAATGCCTGTACTATGCCCTCTCCCAGTTTGAGCCCTCTGTCACGCAGTAACTGATTCGAACGATTCGAAAAGATGTAGGGATACTGCAGTGACAAAAATTTGGAAACTGCAGCCTCAGTCGATAGCTCCCCGAATGGTCCACTGATTTTGACTTTGGCCATGGGCAGACACACGCTGTGTTCTTCTACAACCTGTTTTATCCACGCTACTTCTCCGGTGAAGTCATCTACCATCACGTAAGACGGATGGACAATGTCCAGCGTGGCGGCACTGTCTCTTAGCACTCGGCATGGTTTTCCATTAACTTGCAGGTCGTGGAGATATGGACTTAAAAGTTCCATATTCTCATCTTTTTCCTCCACGTAGGAAAAAACTACGCTAGACTTCTCGCAGTTTACAGCTATATGTCCCAGTTTGTGGCATTTGTAACAGCGAATTGGTCTAACAGATTCGAATTTTCTTTTCTGTTCTTTTTGTGCGGTTTCTCCGTTAAGTTTCTCCTCGCTCTTTTCTGCAGGCTTTTCCGCCATGTCTACAGGCTCGGATCGTCTAGTTTGCGCACCCTTTTTGAACGGAAATGGTTTCCGCGGTCCATTTCGACCGTCCCAGTTTCCCTCCTCGGCGTTCAACTTTCTACGGGTTGCGTACTCTTCGGCTAATTCAGCCGCCCTTTCCACAGTGTTTACATTACCTCTGTCTTGCACCCACAGTTTCACAGCTTGGGGGATGGTTTTGTAAAACTGCTCTAGACACATGCATTCAATGATCATGTCTCTGCTGTCGTACGCTTCCGCGCTTTTAAGCCACTCGACTAGGTTGGCCTTTAAGCTATATGCAAACTCCGGATAGCCCTCGCTATCTTTCTTGCCTGTGCTCCTAAACCTTTGCCGAAAAGCTTCGGCTGAAAGGCGGTATTTCTTCAGGAGACTAGCCTTAACTTTTGCATAATCATATGCATCCTGCACACTCAATCTGGCGATTACTTCCGCCGCCTCACACGGCAACATAGACAGCAACCGCTGTGGCCATGTACTCGGGCCGAAGTTCATCTTCTCGCAAGTCCTTTCAAAATTGCTTAGGAACAAGCCTATGTCGGTCCCGACCTCAAATGGCTTTAATAGCCTGTCCATGCGGTACGATTCTGCCTCACTTGATCGACCCAGAGCGCCTTCACTTCCTTGAGGCAACTCCAAACGTTTGCTTTCAAGTTCAAGTTGCATTTTCCTTAACTGAAACTCGCGATCTTTATCGCGTTCCTCTCTCTCTCGGTTTTCTCTGTCCCGTTCTTCTCTTTCTTTTTCCCGTTTCTCTCTCTTTTTGAGAAGTTCCAATCCCATTTCAATATCTTGCTCACTGGCCTGATTGGAAATTAGCTCCAATAATTCCGATTTGAGCATTTCCTTGCGTACATCTAGGCCCAGTTCCTCACCAACAATCAACAACTCGTCTCTCAGCAGTGTCCTTAACTCCATGACTGCTGCTTTACTGCCTTGATTCTGCTCTCTAAATCTAGCTAGGAAAACACAACCTAGCTAACACACAACAATCTAGCTTCCCTACTGTTCTAAACAGAACAACCACAAAATGAAGCCTAGAGAGTCAAAGCAAAAACCAAGCACTCACCGCAGATACAGCACCATGTCGCAAAGTCCATCCCACCGCTGTCAGCCAGTTGTCAGGATTGGGGGCTCAATCCCATCGTCCGTGGTCCTTTGCCAAGATTGGAGTACGGCATGAATTCGGAGGTAGCTGGCCCATGCCGTCGTCCAACTTATTTACGCTGAGATCGTTGATGAAGTGAAGAACTGCTTCTCATCGAGAACGAGGAAAAGGGGTTTATTTACAGAAATTAACTCAGTCTAACATGACTGCTTGAGAAAAAGAGTAACAGTCCAACATGACTGCATGAGAGAAGTGACTCAGTCTAACATGACTGCTCAAGAGAAGTGTGTCCAGCATGCGCACAACCACAGTTTTTATACACTCGATCCGCCGGTCCTACGACGCGGCGACTGTTCGTTTACTCATCACCAACGCGCCGCTGCTCTGCAGAACAGTTTACGTACACAAAGGCAACCGCGCTCTGATGCCCGACGACGGCGTTGGCGGGTGCCGTTCCGGGAACTATCGTTGCCGCTCGAGGGTCGCTCGTTGTTCCGTGCCACTCCGAACCGTGAGAAGCACAAAAACACGTCGTTCCCGCGGCAGCTTGTCCATGCGTGTCGAATCAGCTCCGCGTTGGGGAACTCTGGAATCATTGTCCACACACCGAACTCGTCCCGTCACAATGTCGATGGGGCTGGAGGAAGGCGGCGGATTCCAGCGCAAAGGCCGCTTCTTTGAACGCCTCCCGGCTGCAGCGACGGAGAGGGAGAGGTGCGCGTCTTGCACCCCTTGTCGTAATCGGGTGGCAAGGTGGCAATCTTGCTTAGCGGCTCGCCATTCTTAACACTGCCCACGCCGATCAACGCACGCAGCGCACGCTTCCCGATAACAGCAGATAACGAAAAACGAAACATGAAACTTCATGCAGCGGGCTGGCACTGGGCGCGCGCCGAGACAGTCGAAGGGTCGAAGGTGAGGGAGTTACGAGGGCGTTGTGAGAGAGGGAGAGGATTTTAGAGGAGGGGCAGAAGGGCATGGCTGCCTGGCGCGCGCCGATCCAGGAGGCCGTGGAAAGGAAGCGGATTTGCTTTCCCGCCCGCCTGATGGATGGCGCGAATTACCTCTGCCACCGAAGCGGCGGAGATACCGACGCCGGGCAAAGTCTCTTTGCGTCGTTTTCACAAGAACGATCTTCTGTCCGGCCGACGTCGACGGTGAGCTGCGGCTTGCGCTATTCTCTGCACAGCGGTCTGCGGAGCCCGACGTCGCCAGGTTGCAGCTGCGCACGGAGCTCTCCGATTCGCTTCTTCAGCAGAGGCATCGTAACCTGTACCGAAGAGGAAACGCAGGTATCGAGACTACGCGGCGCACATGTCACACCCCTTGACCTGTGGCACCACAGAAAAGATATGTAAACTTAGAGAATGGAAATTGACAGTGCAGCATGCGAGGTCTCTGGCACCGAAGAAAACATCGACCACCTGCTGTGCCACTGTCCACGATACACCCCAGAGAGACAAGAACTTGCCAAAGCTTTCCAAAAACTGGACAATCGGCCGCTTTCTGTGCAGGTGCTGCTGGAACACCGCCCCCATCGCCCGTCGGCCCATAAAGCGGTGAAGGCGCTTTTGTGCTTCTTAAGGACGACGGGCTTGTGCGACCATCTGTGACTATTAATGCCTTTTCTGTAAGACCACACACGTCAGTGAAATCACCGCAATTTCCTTCTTTTCTTGCCTCCTCTCTCTCTCCCTGTTATCTTTGTTTCCCCATTTCCCATTCCCCCGGTGTAGGGTAGCCAACCGGACGTTATTCTGGTTAACCTCGATGCCTTCTACACTCTAAGAACAGTTTACACCCTTTTGCCTGCCCCTTCTGCCACACAACAATAATCGTCATCTTCCTCGATGGGTTTCCTTTCTTTATCGCTGCGAGCCCGGAACCTTCCAGTAACGAACGGCATGCGCGTTATCAAAAGGGGCACTCCAAAGGGTGTAAACTGTTCTATGCTGATAACGCGCGTGCCGTTCGTTACTGGAAAGTTCCGGGCTCGCAGCGATAAAGAAAGGAAACGCATCAAGGCAGATGACGATTATTGTCGTGTGGCAGAAGGGGCATGCCAAAGGGTGTAAACTGTTCTTACACTCTTAGAAAAATTTACACCCTTTGGGGCGTATCTTGTCCCACAACAATAATCGTCATCCGTGCTGCCCGCGTTTCCTTTCTTTAACGCTGCGAGCCCGGTACTTTCCAGTTACGAACGGCATGCGCCTTATCAGTGTGACGCAGCATTCTCGACAGGAAAGTAGCGAGCGCCGAGTTTTCAGGAAAGGAAACGCAAGCAAGGCAGATGACGATTATTGTTGTGGGACAAATATGCACCCCAAAGGGTGCAACCGTTTTAAGAGTGTAGAGTGTACTTATCTCTTTCCCTCCTCCTAGAGAATGGAAACTGTGCCTTCCACAGTGCAACGAAAATGAGAGTAGTGGTGGCGTTGTGAACTAAAGTATACGACCGAGAGATGGCGCTGACAAAAAAAATCTAACTAATATCATCATCATTACGTAGTGCGCAATGAGGCCGCTGCGGTAGCGGCTGGGCTAGGGTGCCTCGATGCACGCCCGCGCACCCTAGGCTGGGCGGGCTCGTTGCGCTGCTCGTTCGCCGGTTTGGGGCGTTTTGTTACCACTTTCGGGTGGTAATCGCGTGTGCGGTACTCTAACATGACTGCAGATATATTTATTATGTCGCCAGGTGACCGAGAGGCCTTGACTGTCAAAAAGACACATGAAGCAAGTAAGCTTACATTGTTTATCGTCAATGGTGAATGAAACAGTACATGCTCACAATTTTCGTGCAGGTCAAGTGGACTCAGTGCTACCAGTCACTAAGTTTACAACATATAGAAACACAGATAGCAATCTAGTTAATGGAATTGAAAGCTGAAACCGAACGAAGTTTTCTCATCGTGTTCGGCGTGCCATTAAAGTAGGGAGAGCGAAGCTTCGGACAAGAATATTTATGTCGCGCTGCCCTCATACTTGTAGTTGCGTACAGTGCTGCTTGACCTGTTTCATGCTATACGTGAATTGTCTGCGTTCGACGATTTCAGCTAGATTAAAAAAGAATCATAAAAAGTGCTCGGCAAAGATGTACTGTCAGCAAAATAAAATCGAGCTGCAAAGTTCCATTGTTTTCATAACACATTGGCGAGAGGCACGTAGTGTAGTGGGGAAAAAAGAGAAAACATTATGCTATATTTTATAGCACATATTGTCTGCTCTTGACACTTCTGCTGCACACTTGGTGTTCAGGTGCGGCAGTAAAGGGTTTGACACAAGCGGAGTGCTGGCAAGGAACGTTATGAAGACAACAGTAAGGACTCCTGCAAATATTGTGTGATTTAGCGAGGACAAGCAATAAACACAAGCAAGCCCGAATAATGCTCACGGACCCATGGAAAATGCAATTTATGGTTTCATGCTGAAAAAACATCTCGGTTTGTGTATTCAAACAAGGCAAAGAGGTTGCAAGGAGATGAACACTTTAACTGAGCAACAGAGGTGAACAAGGGAAGCTTCAGCCTGGAGCCAACGTTTCAGCAAGCAAACATGTTTGTGAAGGCCGTGACGAAGACAGGTTCCCACGCAGAGGCTTCTCTTGCTCGTCCACTGTTGATTGGCTGAACGCTGAGCCGAACTTACTCCGAGAATATTTTTTAAAAAATTTGGGTACACACTGTGCTCATGTGTATCATCTGTTGTTTAAAGAGAAAGCAAAATTGCTTTTGGTGACTTTGTCTGTTTGAGAAGTGCGGAATAGGACGATTGGGTGAACATACCTTTTCTAGCTTTCTCTTACTGTGCAGGGCTAGCTTAGTTGTTGATTTCATGCAAACTGTACATGAACTATTTGTAATTAACAAATGTGAAATAATGCGCGTATTCATATCTAATTCTAGTCCTAGCACTTGACATCCTAACAACATTCCCTCAGATTTCGTCGTGTCATACAGATATCTTGCTGTACACATTACAAATACCTTAATGTTGACCATTAATATAGAGTACGTCATTAACAATGCTCATCATGTGCTTGGGTACTTACGGTGCAACTTTTTCAAAGCGCCGGCTATACGTTAAAACTACAGCTTTGCATGATTCTGATACGCTCGCAACTTGAATATGCATCTTCAATATGGTATCCCAGTCGCGTTAATCTTATTACTTCACTTTAACTAGTAAAATATAACTCTGATCCTTTCGTTCTAATTATAACCGTATTGCGAATATAACCTCAATGAAAACTAACCTAGCACTTATTCCACTTATTCTATTTCACAAATGTTTTCAACACACAACACTTCACGTCGACTTCATACTGCAGTCTCAGTACATTTCAAACCGCGTCGATCATCACAGTAAGGTAGGAATTGATTCATGTTACACAAAAGCTTTCTTTCAATCTTTCATTTCCCGTACATCTCAGGAATGGAACTACCTTTGCTCAAATATCATAGCCATCACCGATAATAAACTTTTCGCAGAACTTTAGCTAACATTGTATAAACAGGATAATTATTATATTACCAGAACTCACTGCGCTTGTTTGTTTGTTTGCTTTATTCTACTACTTTATAACAATTCCCCTCTTTAATGGCACATGGCCATGAGGGTATTTTAAAGAAAAAAAAATAAACTGAGCAGTGACTGCCAGAGTTTCAGTCAACATGAAGTAGCATTTCCTCAAAATTGCATCGAGTGCGTTTGATCCTTTTAAAATTCTTTGCATTTTCAATGTAACAGATTGTTGTGAGTGAGCATGTGATACCTGGTGGCAATGCCTGTGAAGCTGATTTGCAAAGAGCAGATGACAGAGTTTGTGCGTTAGCAATTAGGAGCCTGCTACATTGTTTGTGTTCTGGGTGTCATGGCTAAAACAAATTGAAAAGAAACAAGTTGGCACTAAAGATGTTACTTCTCCGGTTGTCATAAAATGCGCTCTAATGCAAGTAAGCTTGTATGTAAAATTTTAGCATTCCCGCTCGGTACGATACAAAACCGCAGGGTGTTGCTTTCCTGAAAGGGATCACACCACTCTGTCTGGTAAACTTGCAAACATTGCATCTTGAGGCACATAGTTCAAGAGGACCTGTTGTCATTATGGTGACCGTTGACCTTCTTATGGCTTGGCGTGGGCTACTTGCAGACCAATAATCTCTCTTTTGTCGGTCTTCCTGAAAAGGGAAATGATGAAGCCATGACAAACATGCAAGCAAAAGAAGGTGAAACAAAAGCTAGTCAAATAAATCAGCAAATCATGGTTCTAGTTGAAGTGTTCAGAAACATATCTTGTGAGGACTTTGGCTCTTTGATGTTACTTCCAGTGGTGACACATTCACTGCTGCCTAGTACGTCCAGAGACAATAGAGCCTAAAGGGGTGAACAAATATCAGCAGCGTCTTGAAGGCTGGAGTCGAAATAAAAAAGAGCCTGAATTATTGTGGTGTAAGTGTGAGTGAGTTTGTGATACATGTATGACTAAGAACAGTGCACGAAACGCTCCATGGCAGAAAAGCACGCCCACAACATTGTTTTGCGTGTGCATTTCTTTCAGTGGTGTTCTTGTGCGGGCTGTGCGTAGTGAAGCCTCGATTAAATGACAATTTTTCCTGCCAAATACTAGGTAATAAACACACACGTTTTATTACGTCTCAAGTGCAATTAATCTAACTGTATCACCGGAAGTACATTCGCCACTAATGTGCAGTGAATTTATTGCAGCGTATCATTTGTGCAGAATCAGGCAAAACCATTTATTGTTTATGCTGTACTCCGTGTTAGGGATTTTAGCAAAGTGGCAAAATAACAAGAGCCTCGTTTGAGTTGCCTTTGAAGAGCAATTACTTTATAGTTATTATTTTTCACTTTTAAGAAATGACTACAGGAATCTGTTTTATCCGCCCCGCACGCCAAGTTGAGAATGTGAAGCAGTGCTTCTTTACTCACCGCTGCACACGCCCAGAGGCTGCAAGGTTAATCCGCATCGTGGGCACGCATTACAAATAACGTAAAGTTGACCATTAATATAGAGTACGTCATTAACAATGCTAATGATGTGCTCGGGTACTTACGGTGCAATTTTTTTCAAAGCACCGTCTACGTTAAAACTACAACCTATAAAACTATGTCCAAAGAGACTGTGCTCATTCCAGCGATGAATTTTCACGGTAGCTAACACATCTTTTTTTCTTTTTTTCATGCAACGCCTCATTACGCGGCCAGAGGCGACAAATCACTAACGTTGGAAGCCGTGGCGACGTTATGCCAGTGAAACGCCGCAGCTGATAAAATTCAGCGTCTTTATACACGTTCGCCTGGTGGCGGCTATAGAATATTGGACGCATAAACAGGCTGGGATATTATTGTTATCTAATTAAAAGGAACCTGCGTGATGCTGCTCAAAGGAAACGACCACAGCGTTCGCAAATATTACCGCCGTACAATTCGAATCGATAAACGGCACGGGCTGCAATCGACACGAGTAGACTGCTGCTTATCACACTTCAGTGAGGTCTCAAAACCTTCATTCAAATAATAAAGCACAGATGTTAACATGAGTCCAATACAACAATGGTCTGCTTATTCGTAATACAATGACAGGTTAACTATGTTTGTCGGTTGTTATATGCACATATATAGACCAAATATTTAGCCGCGTTGAGCGCCCTCAGCAGAAAAATTACGAATTAAAGTATAAGACTCAATTACAGTAGCTCCACTTGCGCGCTTCATGCTCGAACGCGCCGCGGTTGATTTTTCGCCCTCTGTGGCGATAGCTGGAACTTGAGTCTGCGGGGCCGGGTGGCACGATACGATGCTGTTTAAAAAAATTATGGGCTTTTACGTGCCAAAACCACTTTCTGATTGAGGCACGCCGTAGTGGAGGACTCCGGAAATTTCGACCACCTGGAGTTCTTTAACGTGCACCTAAATCTAAGTACACGGGTGTTTTCGCATTTCGCCCCCATCGAAATGCGGCCGCCGTGGCCGGGATTTGATCCCGCGACCTCGTGCTCAGCAGCCTAACACCATAGCCACTGAGCAACCACGGCGGGTAATACGATGCTGTTGATTATTATTATTATTATTATTATTATTATTATTATTATTATTATTATTATTATTATTATTATTATTATTATTATTATTATTATTATTATTATTATTATTATTATTATTAGGTCCAGCTACATGCAACATCCAACATGCAACTGTTACATGCAACTGCTACATGTCGGTGCACCTGGCTGCAGTGCAAAATTTCCACGTATCTACGCTACGCGGAGCGCATCTCACATTGCGTGAAGAGTGACACGATATGATTCTTATGATAATGATGGTGGTGGGATGGTGGTGATGATCATGTTGGCATCCCCTTTGAAACGGGGCGGCGACAAAACAGTGACCTAGACTGCTTGATTTATTCAGATATGCTATGCATGTTCTAATTCTAGCATCTTTTTATAGGTCGCCTTAATATTTTTCTTCCTCGAGACTTCTCTATCTACCTTGTACCGCTACCTATGCAACTGCTACATGGCATGCCACCTGGTGAAATAATATGCAACTGTAATGCAAAGCGCGCATATCGCATCGCGTGTTTCCTCGCGCGCTAGGGCGTGTGTATGGCACGTTTCCCCTGCAAGCTATAGCAAGCGCTGGCGTGACTCAGCATGTCAATCCATGTTGGCTGTTCAGGGATTGCCCGATGGACATCCCTGAACAGCTTCAACGAAGTGATCGCGTGTGGGTGGCAAATTGACGCGCTGGCGCAGCATTGTTGAACTGCGTTCTAGCTATCCACAAACTGTGGAGGCCCAGGAGGATTATAGCGTCATATGGAAAACGCTCTGTTTCTACCGGTAAGGAGCTTATTCCATGTGGATCTAAACGTAACTCTTTAACGTCCTTTTTAGCACATCCCAGAAAAAGGTGGGATCCCAGCAATCTAGAAACGCATGCGCTATATCGTTTCAGGTTTCTTGCATTAGAGGCAGTTAATGGACCACGGAGCAAAAATACTTGTGTTATGCATCCATTACAGTTTAATATGTCGTGCCAGCAAAATACGTGTTGACATGATTTATCTTTTGTGTATTTTGTATATAATGTCAAAGCCGGCAATAAAGGGGGTAAAACAGCTGGCGTGGCTCAGTGGTAGAGTAGCGGAGTTCGGCGCTGCGGGCCCGAGTTTGATCCCGACGGGAACTGTTTTTTTTTTTTTTTCTCTCATTCATGGCGATAGCTGCGACGGATACTAGTGGCGGCGAACATCACCGACCAACTGAAACGGCTATTGGAATGAGCCGTAACAGGTTACGCTGAAAAAAATACGATTTCTCCTTATTGAGCATGCGTTCTAACGTACATTATGGATATTTAGAGTGTATATACAGGCAACTTATAGCTAGGGTTCCGCGTTTTCGCTATATACTGATAAACACCGAAAATTACCCCCCGAGGCTGTTTTGTCTGAATCGGTGAAAAACGAAAAATACGGAATTTGAGGTGAATTCCGAAAAAAAGAAAAAAAACGCCAGCTTCACGGGAAGAAATCTACTACCCTAATACAGTAAAAGCTCGTTAATTCGAACCGCAAGGGGAAGCCGCTTCAGTTCGAATTAACGAAAGTTCGAACTAACGAAAGTGAAGGAGGGCAACAGTACACTGCGATTTGGAAGCAGTAGGGCATGTCAGGAATTTGGCGTGTCAGAAAGTGATGCCGTGTGCCGCGGGCACACGCCATCTTCAAGTCGAAGCTCTGGGTCCGACTGTGCCACACCACCGATGTCCACCGAATCGAACGTTAGCCGAAGCTTAACACCATCACAATGAATCACGACGGCCGATACCTCCTAAGCTGAAAACAGAGGTGCACAACCAATGAAGACTGCCGTGACAAAGACGCTGAACATGTGAAGGTGGCGAAGGCCCGAATTCGTTGGTTCTTGATTGCAAGCGCAGCTGCGACGTACTTGATTCGCTGCGTTTTGGCGCTTGCCGTGCCATCTCCGCACAACATTAGCAGCTGTACAAGATTTGCAAAGCCTCCGAGATTCACAACGGGCAAGAAGTCTTGGAGGTTACGTAGAACGGAGAGGCGGCAGCCGCCGCTGCCTTCTGGCTGACCCCGCGTCGGTTAGATTTTTTTCCGATTTTGCCTTCTCTCGCCGTTCTCTCCGTTTCGGAGGCAAGACAGCCTTGTGTGTAGGCAGTAGGCGCGTTTCTCTAGACGTGTGCCAGGCGAGCGTAGTTCGAATTATCCGTGAGGGAACCTTCTCGCGTTCGAATTAACAGACTTTTTTATACATAGACTTCTGTGGAGCTTGGCCGGACCAAATCGTACAGTTCGAATTATCCATAAATTCGAATTATCGAAGTTCGAATTAACGAGCTTTCACTGTATATTTTTTTAAACGTTGACAGGGAACACAGCAACCCTCAAATATCCTTGAGGTCGTTCCTTTCTCTTTCAAACCATGTTTTTTTGACCCGTTCCCTTCTTTTTACCAGTATGGCGGTGTCAAAGTACTTTTTTACCAGTATGTTGGTGTCAAAGTACTTAGGCCAGGCACAAGTTTCCTGGAACACGGTAGAAAAGAGGCCACGGGAGTACCCAGGACAAGCTCCCCCTGCAAAGCCCTCTGCTCTTTCCACTTGAGCAGAGCGAACAAAGGAAAGGGGACGAGTCCTTCCTCGCCCTTCGGCGTTTTCCTCCTTTCGTCGGCGTCGGGAAGGCCAGCCTCAGTTCATTTGCCTACCACTCACAATTTATATGTCCATTTCTTTTTTCCAACAAGTTTTGGTATTAATTTCATGCTCCTGAAAGCATCGCGTTACAACTGTTATTTTTCGCTCGTTGGTGCATTACTTAATTGTGCAGGGTGCTTGGTATGTGTTCAATAAAACTGTGTATTTCAGCTGTCTTATACTTTCTCCAGCAACTGTACAGTCGATTTACAACACAAGCCCCATAAACACCGATTTGCCTCCGGCATTGAAGTTAGACACCGAAAAACACAGATTCAAAGGGGGGAATAAACACCGATAAGTAACCCCGAATTTGAAGAAAAATAAATGCCAAAAACACGGAACCCTACCTATAGCGTACTCATAAAAATAGCGCCATAGAGTGGCACTACCTTTGCGCACAACCCAAGCGTCCCTTGGGCTTTTTAGTTCTCTTTTGCAAGTTGTTTTGTACACCCGGCCGATAGCGTCTCGCAACTTGGAGCCACCCTATTTCGAAGACTCTCTATTTATATAACGAGTTAGCGGTTTGACGTACGTAGCGTCTCCGTGCGCCAAAAAATAGCGTACGTAAACATAGCTGCACCTTGGCTCCAGCCACTTCAATAGCGAAACGGCTACTCCTACCGCGAGAGGAAGATAGATTAGGGCAGAAAAAAAAAAAATAGGGAAGAACTGTGCAGAGAAAAATGTGTGTAGTGCGTTGCAGAAGTTTCCCGCTTACTCGGCTTCATGGCATCCCCGAGTTCAACACGTATGCGATCCAGTAATGGTGTCGAGAAAGTCGTGTAGCAAGACAGAGGGACATCCAGCCACATTTACGATTGCGGAACGTGTCCGTCTTCTCAGAGAGCGCAAACGCGGGTGCTTTAGCCAATTAAGCGCAGGAGCCCCAACCTTGTATACGGGTTCAGCGGGTTTGAGCGGCGCAGGGTAGTGTTCCTCTATATGCTCCCTCCCTGCGGGAGCATATACAGGAACACTAGCGCAGGGCAGTCTCGGGCGCCACCTTACGGAGGTCATTTCTTAACCCTAGGGGCCCAAACACCCTTTGCAGAATAAGCGGGTCCACGAAGAACAGGGAGCGAGTTCAATTGCAAAATTAGACCGTAAGACGCTCCCTAGTTGCAGCATAAGTTAGGCATGTAAGCTTTCTAATGCATGAGTAAATGTAACTTGTGCATTTCGTAGTGCTCCTTTTTCATTTTCATTTTCCTTTTATATAGGAAGCGAAGGCCTTATTCAGGTGGTGTACCGCCTTTTGCCTCCCTTCCTCGGTTTGTTTGTATGTGATGAACCGAAACAAACTCGTATTATTTTTATATTATTATCTCCGTACCCCCTAGGGGCCCGTACGCCGTCTGCGGCACGCACAACACGTTTCACATATTGGACCCACTGCGGCTGCGTCCCGTATACATCCTAGCCGATAATTCCAACTGTATTACCATCGGCATCGCCCCATATTTGTGGTGGGATAGCTAGACAGCCGGCGGTAAAACTGGTCTGCCAATGCCAAGAATACAGCTGGCCTGAAGTTCGCGCACAAGCTCCCCCTGATTTCGTGGATTACGACAGCGTCTGTTCGATTCTAGTTAATTCGCAGAGAAGGACTGCGTTGCATTCTAAGGAAATCCAAGACTCAACCTAACAAGTTTGTTTTTTTTTTCGCCGTGCGCCCCTGTGGGCTGCAGAATAAGCGCCATTTCTCCTCACCCAAACCACCACAAAGAAGAAGAACACGTTTGAAGAACTTTTCCCTCGTCAAAGTGGTTAAACTACGAGGAATCTGTGTCGTCACGTTGACGTACTGGCGATCTGCTTTCAGCGCGAAATTCAAGGAAGGTAAGCTTGTCCTTTAATTTCTCCAGCACATCAATGTTTTCGGGCTAGATGAATGAAAATAGAGCTTTCAAAAAATTATTTACCAGTTTACGTTAATTTAGTGTTGTTCTTTATAGTGTCTCTACGGTTTTCCTCTGAGCGGTTCCGTAGATATTAAAAGCGAAGCTTTTCTCTCGGAACCTCGCCGTCTCTCGTGACCGCGGCTGCGGCCTGGCTGTTCCCTTGCCGAATAGGCCAACCAATCACAGCGGAGCACGCGCTCCGCTGGGTTTCTTGAAGCACCACCAGATGGGGCTCGCCTCCGCGGCAGCGGCGGCGCCGCCCGTGCCATCGAAAGAAAAAAAAAGAAATAGAAAGCTCGCCTTGGCGCATCCGCGGGTACACGGTAAGCAACTACTCGAGTTCGCACAAGCACAGGGCAAACCCTTCAAGCTACGCTACAACAGGCTAAGCATCGGAACATCGACTTTCTTGTACGACTACGCTTCTCGGAAAGCTGTTGCTAGTCGCCCGTAGCTAAAGGCCGTCCCTCGTGCAAGAAAACAGCCTAACTCTGTGCCTTTCCTTTACTCTAATATTCGGGGCATTTTACCTAAGCTTGATTGTTTGCGTAAGCTAATTGACTCTACAGAAAGCAAAATAGTTGCACTAATTGAAACCTGGTTGTATCCTTCCGTTAACGATTCCGAAATCGCTTCTTGCTTACCAGGCTTCGGCATCTTTCGGCACGACTGCGTTAACAGGCAAAGGGGGGGGGGGGGATCCTAATTGCAACTTACCACAGCCTACACTGCTATCAATATGTTAACCATAGGGATCTATAGTAGGATACAACTTTAAAAAAACAGCAGTTGGCAACCAAGCCACACGCACCGCGTGGGGTTGTGTTACTCCGTCTGCCAATCACAGAAGCACACAACATCGCCGCCATGCGACCCTTTCAAAATGGCGTCGTACTTGATACCTCCGGAGCGTCTGCTGTTCTTGAAGAATATTTTCACCGGCGATGAGGTGTGCAACAGACATGGACAAAGTGTATGGAGTCTGGGCGTTTCATTCTTCAAAAGTCCGCGGTACAGTTAATTTCACTGCTGACCCTGTTTTACTCATGAAACTCAAAGCCAACTGAAGTGGAATTTGGCAATAAATTGTTGCAGCGAAGCAAGGGTTTTATTTCAGTTCCATAAAGAGTTAAGCTTTCACCCTTCCGCTATAATAGACGAGTGAGAACGTACAAAATTACGCGCTTATAATTTTGTTTTTGTGGTTACCGCCTTAATTAGGTAACAGGGCAAGCTTGAAGTACGAACTATTTGCAGCCTCGCGGAGGAAAAGTGGCTGGCGGTTATGAGGACGTGGGCAGGGCTTCATTGCAGGCTTGAGTTGTATCCGACTGTAGAAATCATTTTCATACGTTCGCCAGTTTTCCACCCACCCCAGATTACCGGCCCGTGTTACCGACCTCCAGACGCTGACTGTTCCTTCGTCAACCGGTTCCATAATGCATTAAATTCTCTGCTCGTATCGCACACCCGCACAGGGTGACTCTTGCTTGGCGATTTCAATTTTCCCTCAATAACGTGGAATGATCTCGCCCTCACGGCGTCGAAACGTTTCATGGAAAGCGATTTTATGAACATATGCCCCACTTTTACCTTATCTCAGCGTGTCATGAAGACTACAATTGTAGAGAAAGCTCACGTTCACCCAACATATCTAGACCTCGTGCTCTCAACCCAACCCCCATCACATTCCACCACTCACGCACTTACCTGCCCTCAGTGATCACACAGTACCTCACGGTACATATTCCCCTATGACCCAGCACGCATTAAAAAGCAAAGACGCTAACACTTTATGATAAAGGTGACTATGGCGCCATTAACAAGGAAATAATCAATTTTTCTATAGATGCTATCAGTGACCTTTCTCAGCGTTCAGTCGAGTCGAACTGGTCCCTGTACAAAAATCAAATAAAAGAATTTGTTGATTTATACGTCCCCACCATCACCGTAACGGAACGTGCAGCTTCACCGTGGTTTAACAACACGTTAAAGCGGCTAAAAAACAAGAAAAGACTATCTTGTTCGGCAGAGGGATATAACACACTTTCCGCATGGAGTAGGCATCACAGCATTGAAAAAGAATTCAATTCTATTGCTGCCAAAACTAAACTTTCTTCCTGTCATCCACATTACTGGCTATGCTAAGAAACAATAGTAAACAATACTGGCAAATTATCGGCCCTGAACCTTGTCCGCCTATATGACTCTGTGATGACCTCAACTTTTCCGTACGAAACGAGGACGTCGCTGAAACACTGAACTCCACCTTCTTTTCAGTGTTTACTGAGGAGCCCGAAGGCGATCTGCCAAATTATGCCTACACTGAATACCATGAGATTCCTGGCATAATATTTGAAGCTAATGGCATAATAAAACCAATCGAGTTCTTAAAACTAACATCGTCAGCTGGAATCGACTGCATCAATGCAAAGTTCATAAAAAATACAAAAAAAAACACTTCCGGCGCTCTTTATCGCACGTTTTCCAACAATCCCTCGTAACCGGCATTGTACCTCATGACTGGAAGGCTGACAAAATAATTCATACGCGAAAAAACACCCCAAATCATTTCGAAAAAGCTAACGCCCTATATCGGTTACAAGTGTCCCTTCAAAAATAATGAACCACATTATTTATTCACACATCTTGAAATTTCTCATATCTGTAATTTTTTTTTACACTTGTGCCGACATTGATTCTTAAAAAATCGCTCATGCTCTATCCAACTACAGCCCTGTTCATTAACGATATCAGCTCCAGCATAGACTTTAACGTACACGTTCACACACTTTTTTTATGTTTTAAAAAAGCTTTTGACAAAGTTGCTCACCAACGCCATTTACTTAAACTCTTGCATTTAGACCTTATCGCCTAGTCCTAAACTGCGTGCGTGACTTTCTTACTAATTGTCAATAGTTTGTGCGGGCTAACAAACGTGCGTCTCGTAATGCACCGATTGTCTCAGGCGTGCCCCAAAGCGCGGTTCTGAGTCCCTTACTTTTCCTAACGTATATAAATGATCTTCCCAATAATATCTCCTCTAACATTCGATCATTCGCAGACGACTGCGTTATTTACCGCAGCACCAACAACAACCTTGACTCTACCAAACTCCAAAATGATTTGCATCACGTTGAAAAATGGTTTGACATGTGGTTGATGTCCCTCATCACAAAGAAAACTGCACTCATTTCCTTCCACCGTTGGTCCTCGTATTCCACGACATGTTCCACAATTTACGGCTCCCAAATATCTTCCTTATATACGCTCGCATAAATATCTTGGCATCGGCCTATATCTCGTGATCTTACATGGTCGTCTTATAATTAACATCACAAATGATGCTAACAGCACCCTCGCCTATTTACGTCGGAACTTGCGTCACACCACGTCCTTTGTGAATATGGTTTCTTACCAAACACTGGTGCGACTTAAACTCGAGTACCCCAGCGCAGTTTGGGACTACCATCAGATTAACCTTTCAAACATGTTGGAATCAGTTCAAAATCGCGCTGCAAGGTTCATTTATTCAGAACACCCTTATCAAACTAGCGTCACAACACTATAATCCCCGCCAGCCTTCTCAGCCTTGAATGCCACCGCAAAATTTCGAGGCTTTCCACTTTACACAAATTTTATCACTCGTGGATTAGCCCCGCTGTCATCACTCCCGCTCATCGACTATCGCTTCGCATCAGTCACCAGAATGCCGTTCGTCGCTCACATGGCCATACTTCCGCGCATATGACTTCATTTTTCTTCCAAACAATACTGAAATACCGACCCTGGTTATTAAATAGTGCTGTGTCTTGCTCGCTCTCCAGGCTGAACACGCTGCATTGAAAGCGTTATATGTATAAATCAAGTGAACTAACTTTTTTTAATGAGCTAAATATTACACATGTCCACATTTATTTATTTTACTGCGTGGCCCTTACGCCATAAAAAACCACATATCATTTATTTCACTGCTAAATGTGTTGTATTTACTACTTGTTCGTATTTGTTATTCATAGTTATTTTGCATTCTTGTGTTTAGGGTTTCTTTTCTGTTGTTGAAATGTTTCTACGTACGCTTAACGATCCCTCATGTAAAACAACGTGACAGGGGTATTTTGAGTCGTGTAAATAAATAAATAATGAAGTAAAGGCGTCTTGCGGATAGAATGAATTCGAATTGCGCTACGTACGTATGCGTATGTTGCTTCAAAAACCATGATGCGTTCAAGGCGTCCGTTGTACTCGCTAGTATAGTCGGCAACTCCGCTAGCAAAAACTCGGTATACTTTGCATGTGTGTGCGTGCGTGCGTGTGCGTGCAAGTGCGTGTGTGTGTGTGCGTGTGTGTACTCGTGTATTCGTGTTTCGACTCCCTATGGACTCATAGAAAGCTTCTCTCTGTATAGATTCCAACTCTTTGTTCGAGCACGCGTATTGATTGCCTTTACTTCATTTTGCCCTGCATTCTTGGAAATACCACATATATATAAGGAAAGAAAGCGTGATGGAGAGATTCAGGAAACACTGGCATGATCCGTAATCCCCTTCAACTCACGGCCGAATATGTTACAGTCGACTAACGCTGTTAGCCTCCTTCCTACGAAGGTCAACGAGACTACATTTCAGGCTGACCTGTTGGAGCGAGCAATGTTGCCGCTGGTGATGAGAGGAGGGACAGTGGGGAGGATATTATGCCAATCGGCTCGGTGTATGACATCCTTCGGAGTTCCCCCTGTGTGTATTTGGAACCAGACCTGAAACGATATTTCCGTTGTGGGTATCTCCACATCTGTCGTATATGAAATGACGTATTAGCGACCTCGATATGTAATAAGCGCGCTATGATCTGGACTGAAAATGTCAGAAACATAAAACTTGACTTCGGCTCAAGGATAGACTCTGGCAAATTAATCGGCTAGGAAGTATAAGACCGTGACCGCTTCGGTTATTATTTGCATATGATGTGGAAGATTAATGACGCGTGCAAAGAGATTTCAGTTGTGACAGCAGCCCTACTATTGGAAAAATACCTGTCTACGTCCGTAGATGCTGCGATAGAGGCACAACAGAAAAAGAAAGAAAGAATGAACGAAAAAAAGAAAGGAAGAATTTCGTAGCGTTGTCAGGGTCTTCCTTGTAGAATTCGAAGCCTCCAGCTACTGCCTCTCAGCTCAGATGCTGCTTTGGGGCTTTAAACTCCATCGATAAAATAATGCGTGCTATACAAGGTGTTCCAATTATTACGCTCGAAGATGTAAAAATTAACAAAAGGAAAATAAAATTTTCCCTTTATTAATTACTTTTCCCCGCCTTGCGAGTTTCCGCAAAACTACTGCGTCAAAGATTTAAAAATATGCAAATGCCACGTAGCTGGACAGAACAAAGGTAATGTTGTTTGCCATCGCTTGAAGATACTCAGATTATTCTTCGCACTCCGCTTAATTACACAGTTAGTCTTGAATAAGTAATCAGCTTCTGCAGTATTATAATTAGAATAAAAATGGCAACGAGAAAATTGTAGAGCAACATGAAAAACTCCCGATACAGCTTTCTGTTGCTCAATACACGCTACCTAAAAGTATTTTTCCGAGCGTGAAAGAAGCCCGCGAATACATGCAAAATTGCCGTGCGACTGGCTGCTCGAGACACTTTGCATGCAGGCTTCTTTCTTGTCCGACGTTTTTGCCATTTTCGTGAGAGTCCTTTCATCAAGGATGAGCAAGAAGATGTTCCCACGACCACCTGAACAAGGTCAGTCGTCTGCTTCATAGCTCAATTTTGGACGACGTGCCTTTGGAAGTTCGGACCAGCTCGATTCCAGGGAGAACTCTACGCCAGAAGTCATGGAATCTGACATTGAGTACACCGTAGCCATGGACCCCTTATATGAAGATGATGCGCCGTATGTCGACTGAGACGATTTCATCCAATCAGAGTGAGCAGGAATCCTTCGTGGTTTCTTACGTGCCGCTCTCGCCGTCACACAGCATGAACTCCCTCAGCAGGCAGTTTTTAACCGAATATTTTGAACGTGTGGCCCCTGGGCAAACCAGCGAGATCGGGATCAACGCTCGCAAGAACATCCTGACAATAGATGTGAAAAATTCCGCAATAATGGAGAAGTTAAACATCATTCCACAGTTAAGCGCAATCCCCGTCCGCTGCTTTATTACTTACGGGAAGAAGACAACGCCTGGAGTGATTTCCGACGTGGAGCTTGAAATCAGTCATGCGGACCTCAAGAGCCTTTTGAGGTCATCGGGGCCCATTGTTGAGATTTACCGCTTGGGGCGCTCCCGATGTATCAAATTAATATTTGCTTCTTCGACATTACCAGCGTCTGTCAAAGTGGGCTACGTGATACACCGTGTACGACCATTCGTTCTGAGGTCTGTTCAGTGCCGGAAATGTCTCAAGCTGGGACACGTGAACGCATTTTGTAGAAGTAAAGCCACCTGCTCGCGTTGCGGCGGAGAGCGTAATACCACCGACTGTGATGCGTCTTCATTTAAATGTCCCAACTGTACAGACTCTCACGAAGCGACTTCGAAGGAATGCCCAAAGATGAAACAAGAAGTTCGTATTCTTCAAAAAATGACAAGAGACCAACCTTCACGTAAAGGGGCTGCTCAATATGTTCGCCAAAGTGGCCAACGCTCTTGAAAGAAGCGCTACAAAGCCATTTCAGAAGAAGTACATAGCGGGAAACAGGCGCCACGACCACCTCTGTCTGTGCGTGCATCGAGGACGGTAATGGCGCCTACTGCTAATTCAAGATCGATGACAGCACGCGGTAAACATTCACCTACATGCACGGTACATACACGGAATGGCCTTTGCTGCCGTCTAGGCCCACGACCATGCCAGCGGGCCCTAGGGGTCATCTGCGCCATGAAGCCAATAATGACAGGGCCAATGAAACCGGTGGCACTACGGGCAAGCAAGGAGATGGACACAATGAGAAGGAGAACCTGCTGGAAATGCTGAAGCACCTGGTAGGGTCAATGTACGTGATTCTCGGTGGTCTCCAGAATCCGGCCGCTAAGAGTGCCCTGCAGGTGCTCGCCGTGCTGCAGCCGCTTATCGCAGCTCTTTACATGCTATAAAGCTTTTGTTTGGCGCATGTGCTGATTACGCAAGGGAGGCCCACACACCAGCTTCGCCCTAGCGCCTTTAAGTTCACTTGAATTGGTGACTACAGACTTGATACAGAACCTGATAGTGGCTTCATGGATGAGATTTCTGGATGTTTATCATCAGAATGTTCAACTTGCTTTCACTGTTGCGCATCCCTCTTTCTATGTTATCATCATCCCTCATCACACCTTTATGTCCCCGTTCCTCCTCCCCCTGTGCAGAGTAGCAGGCTAGAGCGCGTTAGCTCAAGCCGACCTCCCTGCCTTCTTTCAAATATATATATATATATATATATATATATATATATATATATATATATATATATTATGGCTAAAACGGATTATTTTATCAGCGCCGACGACAGTGTTGAGGCCTGTGAGTAACTGACCGACGATGACATGTATGGTCATTTTAATACTGCCTTCAAGTAGTGTGTCGGCGTTGACACAATACTTGAAGTAATAAAACATGGTGAAATTATTTCATTTCGCCGCCGTTTATTCATTCGACCTTTCGAATAAATCGACTAAATTTTACGGTCCGCCAATGGTCGAAATAACAGGAGTCGGGCGTACACAGGAATCGGAAAAATCGTGTTTCTCGGAAACAGTACCGATTTTAATGTTTCTGACTTTTAAAAGGGAGAAGTTAAAATCTAGCGACTGTAGGAAGAAGATATTTTAGTTAGGGCGTCATTTTCTTTTTACGACAATTGTCGAAAATTGCAAAATCGGAACTTAACTACTGAATATTCAGCTGTGTAATTCAATAATAAATAATGTTATAGCAATTCCTTAAACGGTGGAGGCGGAGGAAGCAAGAATAGACGGAAATGCAGGGAGGTTAGCCACTTCTCAGACTACCCTGTGCTGAGGAAAGGGGCTAAGGGGAATAAAAGGTAATAGAAAAGAGATATTAGAAAAAAGTCAAAGAACAAAAGAAGAAAGGATGAAAAGCAATGGAGAATACGGCACCGCTTAAAGTCTGTCTCTGAGACCAGTTGTCCGCAAGAAGCGCAACAACGCTTTCAAATCCTTCTGTGCTGAGGACGGTCTCGGCCAGTGTCCCAGGACCCTTTCGTTTCCTCCGACAAAATACCTTTGTGAAAACGCTCTTGAAAGTTCTTTCCTGGGTGCACTGAAGCGGGGACACTCACAGAGAAGGTGGGCGATGGTTGCCTCGCGCCTACAGTAATCGCATGTCGGGCTGCTGGCCATTCCCATCCGAATTGAGTAAGCATTCGTGGAGGCCACGCCAAGTCACAAGCCTGTTAAGACATTTAAGGTGTACAAAATTAATGCATTATACACCGCTCTAAAATATACCACTGATTTGTGAGCAGGGTTTTTGCAAAACCCTTTTAAACACTGTAGCACTTTGACATAAGCTGTAATTTCATATATATCATATTTGTCCGCTTTAGATGATGTAACAAATGCCGCATATAGATGTACGATATGTGTTTTGGGTGCAGAGTTACGCACTCGTAAACTTCGTGCTTCGATATTTGGTCTTTTTTATTTATTTATTTATTTATTTTTTGCAGCGTACCGTTTTCGGCAATTAAGAACGTTCCAAGCTCAATATCAAGATTGTCCTTCTAAGAGTCACTAGAATTTAACATTCTCTCTCAAACGCAGCAAATTTAATTCATAACGGTCCAGCGGTTTTCTTAAAAACGTTTCTGCGTTGTACATGTATTTCAAGAGGGAAATTGCAGGTGGCCCCGAGCATGGCCCCGAGTTAAAGTTCTCAGTAGTGTGAATAGCACAGAAATAGATAGAATACAGGTGTTCAATACTTCACCTTATACAGTCCCTTTTACTACTATTCATAAAGAAGTGGGCATTTAAGAATTGAAGCACGTATGAAGTTGTTGTTCAAATCAGAAAAATCATCGCAGCATCAAGCTCGACCAAAAAACGAAAAAAAAAGAAGAAAAAGAAGCGGAGAAGCGTGGGCGAGACACTCTGCTAAAACTTGACGAAAGCCACAAACAGGCTAGCCGAAGCCGCTCGGCATTTGCAACCTCCGCCACGAGATGGCGCGAGAGGCGCGGCCACCATAAAGAACCAGCTGTTGCTTCAATGTTGGCATTTTCTTTCGCATGTTTAATTCTTTTTTCCTCCGTATCTGGCCGAGGGAGGTTCCCCTCCGCTTTCCGCCAACTCACGACGGCTCTCGCAGACAGCGCGCACACGTAGCACAGCGGCATGCACGCACGGACAGACGTGGGCAGGAAACCCACCCCAACAAAACTTTGGCCGCTTCGCTGCCGTGGTGGAATGTGACGCGGGAGGCCCCTCGAGAGGCGCGTCTCTAGCAGACGACGGCGGCGGAGCGGCGAGTCTGGTGCGTCGTCTGCTTAGGCCTAACCTCTCGTGGCTGCGAAAGGGCAAACCAGCTGAGTGTCTGCGCGGGGCCACGTAACCACCCCCACGAGCGATCGGCTCTGCCACATGGCAGGTTGCACACGCAGTAGGAAGTGCCGTCACGCAGCGCAGCGTGCGTATTGCGCGCGGGGTATCCTCTGCAGCGAGCGAGTGCGACTCCCCCCTTCCTGAGCGCGGCGGCAGCGCCTTCGGAGTCACCTTGGAAAGGTTACGTCAGGAACGTAGCCTTGTGACGTACCGTGACGACAACGGGCTTCCCCCGCCGCCAAAGCGGCGTCCCCCGAGGGAGTCTCTCCCCGCTCGCTCCCTGTCGGCGAGGCACACGCGCGCTACGCGTCGCCGCATCGTTCGGCGCCCAGTCGGCAGACCGAAGGCGTGCTGCGTGCGTGTTTGCGTGCTCCGCGTGGCTTCGCTCGCCGCCAGCGCGGCTGCCTTGTGTGGCCGTCTTCTCAGTCCATCCTCGGCGGTCGTCTCTTACGTCCGCTCCGTCCAATCTCCCGAGTGTTTTTTGCCTATGGTGCACTCCTGGACCACGCTGCGTTTCGCTATATTCTGCGCGCTCGGACGTAGTGCTGGCCACCGCTTTTGGAACGAGTCAAGACACTGCAGGAGGACCTGCTTACTACGTTAGCCGACGACCCTGAAGTGACGTTTCAAGTTGCGCTGCACCGCTACCGGTGCTTTTGATTGCGCCTGTGCTGCGTCTTCCTCGTTCGGCTGAGTGGCGTGTGTGTCTGCAGGTTCGCGTTGTGTTACGGGCATCTCATTATGCAGCCAACGGCACTGGAACTCCACGAAGTTCGAAGATGGTAAGTCTACGCTGTGTACTAGGCTTTCTTTAATATAGCGCTAATTTGGAGCTATTCTGTCATGTTCAAAAAGTCGCGATTACAAAAAGTGTAACAGGAAAGAAAGCGATTGGGTTTGCAGAAAGCAGGTTGCGTACATGAGTCCTGCGTTTCAGCCTGTGGCAGCAGGTCACTTTAACGTGTACACGTTCACGAAACTGGTCTAGCCGCGGCTACCCTGCCGGGAAGAACGCCGAACGGCACTACAGCAATTTCTTCGTCTTATTCGCTTCGTTCTTTTCTTTTTCTCTTTTAAACTCTTCTTTGCTCACCTAGTCGTTTCTGGTGAACACGTGCTTAAATGTCGGCGTGTCATATATATATATATATAATGTCTCACACTTTAGAAACTTAGAGACTTGCCCTTCGGTCGCATCTGTGCAAGTCAAATGCCGAGTGGTCGTTACTGCGTAGACCATATATGTGAGACGGTTACGTATACGTAACACAGATTTCGGTCACGTTCTTGCCGCAGGCGGTTCTTGTTGCAGTGAGCTGCCTTTTTGACGGATGTGCGATTTTTACTCATGTATGCAAACGAATGGGAAACTGCATGCGGAGACGAACGGTTGTTCACCGCTCACCTGCGCACGTAGTCTCGAAAGCGGAAACAAAGCTTGATCCTCTTGCATGTTGCTCGCCTTCAGCGTTGTCGATTATTGAGTTTATTTATTTATTTATTTTATGTATTAGTTTTTTCTTGGGGGGGGGGGTGTAGCATCAGTTGTTTTCGGGTAGAAAACTCATTTAATTCCTTGGGCGTCCTCAAGCTGTTTGTGCGAAGGAGGCTGATCAAGCGCACTATAACGTGCGCCTAGCCAGCCCCCTTTGTTATTTTTTTGTTTGTTTTTTTGTTTTTTTTTTTGTGAGCGAACGATCCTTTGCGAATGCGGGGAGAATTATCGCGGTGCTTGGAGATGTAAGCGTTCCAGCCAGTGGAAAAGAAACACATGTGGAGGCTAACGCCTCTTGCTGAACCTTACGCGCGGTTCAACCTTTCTGCTTGTCCATTTCTATACGATGATGTCGGTTTATTCGCAGCGCACTCTCGCACGAATGATTCGATGACGCGAAAGATGACATTTATTGCTAAATGTAATACGATAAACCCATATGTAGAAAAATAAAAATAACGCTTTGTCGTTGCCACCAGTGCATGGTTTTTTATGCAGTTCTGCTTTATGGCGACTAAATGTGACACCATTCGCCCGTACTCAATCAGTCCTCTTGTCGGCTTGACAATTCATCATCCTCTCTTCCGTAGCTGCAAACAATTTTTCCGCGTCAGTGTGTGCCACGTAATCGTTATTTATTTATTCATTTAATTTGAGACGTTACATGGACAACTGGGATTAAGATGGGTATAGGGGGAAGATGCTCATCGCTTTTGTTTATCTTATTTATTTTTTACTGTCACCGGCAGTAGTTTTCTGCGCTTATGTATATGTTTTTATCAGTAGTAGTATTTATATGTAGTACGTGTGATGTAAGGTCCATATATGCGTCAAATTTTATGTTCCACGGTTTTCGTGTGGGCACGATTTGTCGCCTCTCCTCACTCCCTGCCTCCTCTGTACACGGAGTGGGAACTTTGTCAAGCGTTTTCTCGCTTTCATTCGCGCCTCCTCCGTCAGTATATGCGCGCGTCGACGGGCATAAACAATGCGAGAATTATATGTGGTGGTCGCCCACTCTGCTGTTCGCGGCGCAGTGGGTAAGAGGGATGCAGCTGGGGAGACTGTTCCAGTCATTGGCAGGCCTCAGTGTGAGTGAATGTGTGCTGCTTACAGCAAGTGTTGGATATACACGACTGGTAGCCATTTTACCGGCCAGAGTTACGCGGCTGAGCTTTCGAGTTTACGGCACGCGTGGCGAAAAAAGGACACCACCTAATGTCAAGGTTATAGCGCAAAATTTTAGGGGTGGACATAAAGGAAGACACCTTTGACGCTCACGGTAACTCGTAGGAGTACATGGCCAGGACGACACAACTGCATGGTTTATGCACGTATGGTCCATCACGAGCCACCAACAACCTCGTCTCGCCGCACTGGCTGCGCAATGAACGGGGTGGTCGTTGCGGTGCGCGCGGCGTTGAATGAAGGGACGAGTGATGACGCGGTTTCGAGTCAACAGCGAGTCATACCCCTATTCAAGTAATATAAATACCTGGCCATATACATAAACGAAGGAAATACCTACTCGAACATCCACCAAGATAATCTGAGAATGCAGGGAAGCGGATTGCAGCTATAATGAAACATGGAGCGCACTGGGGCTACAGTAAATATGAGGTGGCGCGAGGAATTTGGAAAGCAGTAATGGCGCCAGCGCTAATGTTCGCAAATGCAATTCTGTGCGTAAAATCGGAGATCTTGCCGGTGTTGGATGTTAACCAAAGGTCGGTGGGTCCAGTGGCATTGGGGGCCCACGGTAAAAACACAAGCGAGGCAGTTCAGGGTGACAAGGCCCATAGGCCTTCTTTAAAGTCAGATAAGGGCAATTTATTTATTTATTTATTTATTTATTTATTAATTTATTTATTTATTTATTTATTTATTTTTTTGAAAGAGAGTTTCGCAAACATGCATGAAAAGAAATGGGCGGCTAAAGGGCGCAAATATCTGTACTTCACAAGCATGGACGCAGAATGGAGGATAGAGGTCAAGAAAGCTGGCAACCGAGTACAGGGTAACTTGAAATTGTAAATAGACAACCCGGAGTAACCAAAAAGAAAGTGAGAGAAACAGAGACAGTAAAATGGATGCAAATTATGGAAACAAATAAGAGCATGGAGATTTCAAAGTACGGCAATAAGCAAATCAGGAGGTAAAGTCTGCACGACAACACAAATTGCAGTGTCTAGCTCTTTCGAGGCCCGAGCTTTCCTGGCTGAGGACAAAATCATACCGGAGTAGATATTCGCAACAGGATGAGGCCGCAAGAGCCTGGACACGGCTCAGCACATCATGACGGAATGCTGCTGGTATTTTATGCCGATGGAAGCATTAACCGGTCAGCAGTCGAAATAAGCACGGAGACGAAAAGCAGCGCAGAGAATGATTGAACCGGTGTTTCGACAGGGCATAAGTAACTACAGAAGCTTTAATGAAGTGTGAAGAAATACAGGAGAGATAGGCAAACTGCTAGGAGTGCAATAGATGTATATAACATTTGATTAGCTCAAACAGGCCAGTTGATATATTCGTCGCCGTCCCGTTTCGAAGGAGATGCCAATACAAAACATCATCATAAAGTATTCAACTAGAAGTGAAGGTAACGGAGTTAGCAGACGAGGTGCGTGCGGAAGCCGTGGTCCTCCTAAAGCTGGTTGCTCGCGGGCTGCTGCCACTGTTTATATAGTGCGAGTCTTAGGTGCGCCACAACTGTCGATTTTTCGAGCTTTTATAGGCATCCCGCAAACCCCCTGTCTCAGCACGTTCATCACCGCCTGCTAACATTTCAATTAGCGAGGAAGGATTAAAAGTGACGTAGCTCGCTGCTTTTTTTTTTTTCAGCTAAACAATCTTGCGTATTCTTCGACCTTTGTGCATTGCTTCACTTTTCCTCCTTCATCTCATGCCAGGCGTGCGCGTTGAGAAATTTCGCTTCGCCGTTGTTTTACGCCAGATCTGGCAGTGGGTATATTCGTATTCAGCCCAGACGATTTTCATGAGTACGTGTCAGCAGCTTTCTGCCGACGATGACGACAAACGAAAGGTAACGGAAATGACGTTAGTGGCTCACATTTCAATAATAGTGCTCTTTTAGTTTGGAATACGTTCTGGCATTAGTTCGACATATATACACTGTGTGCAGCTGCCAGTTTATAAAATTTAAGAGTCGGTTTCCTAGCCTTTACTTTAAGTGAGAGTCCGAGTGCTTCTGTTTACGAGCCTCAAATTCTTTGGCAGGTAGCACGAAATTTCGCTGCTTGCAAAGTCGAAGACTGTTTGGAACTACACTCGCTAGACGAACTATTCAAATGATTTTAGAGGCTTTATATCAAAGCGAGCCTCAGTAGACTGCCGACACAGTTGGTACTGCTCAAAGCTGTTTGGTGTCATGGGGCATCATCGCCTCTGTCGAAAGTGCATGTACGTGAAGTGGTGTACACTTTTTTTGATGTCACCAGCTGCGCGACATAACGACCTTTTCGCGTACGACCGATGTTTTGATTCGCAGAATTCAAGCTGCGGTTTGACGGGGAGCGAACTTTGCAGTGCCACGCTACAAACCAGCGAACATGGATTCAAGGCAATTAGTCAAAGCGTAGTTAGCGTCATAAAATTCATCGAAGGAAGGGAACAAATGGCATTTCTCGCCTCTGTTTATCCCACCCCCCCAACCCCGTAAGAGGCGCTGAGCTCTTTTTTTTTTTTTTCGAGAGAGTGCACTGGCTGACGTGGCTTCACTTGGAGGAAACAACCTTGTGAGAGGCAAAATGTGAACGAGCATCGACTTGTTCGCGAACAGCTTCTGTCAAAAGAAAGAAAGTTCTTAGGAGCATGACTGATCTCTTTAGTCCTGGCTATGTCGTGTCGCGCCCGCGGTATTCGTGGACGGCTGGAAAACTTTTGGACCTCTCGGCGGACTTCCAGGGTAGAGCAAGTGCAGCAGGAGTCCAACAGTCCAACAGGAGGCCAGGTCCGGGATACTGTATCGACTACATTCCAACGGCATTGCTTGTCGCGATGCGTCAGTATAGTCAGAGTATGCGAGCAGTGGCTTCGTTTCCGTTTGACAGGCGCCGTGCTTTTACCGTTAGCGACGTAGTCGAAATCAAACCATGCAGACCGCGTTCTAGGCGCCGTTGCCGTTCTCGCAAAGCTTTTTGTCTGTAAGTGCTGGACTGGTCTAATGTAACGATTATTTTCGTTCGATCTCATACTGATCGTTCGCCGCTCGCGACCGGCCGATCAGGGTGACTGGTAACGCAGGCGGAGTGCGGCGCGGGCCAGTGACAAAGCGTGGAGAGAGACTTCACATAGAATCGCTACAATATTCTGGCCTTGTTTGCTATTGGCCGGCCGCCTTACGGGTCCTGAGCCCGTATTACCTCTTGCGCTAGAATTATTCGCAAAAGCAAGCGCTCGCCGACCCTGATGCTGGACATATCATTAGCGAGTGTGGAACGGCCAGTTGCAAATGTCACTTACGAACGAAAAGCTTTGTGAATTCAGCCACTAATTAAAAATTTCAGTAGCGATTATGGTTGGCAAGGAAGCAAACAGTTGTCGCATCATTTTTAGTCTCACATTTGCTGCCCATCTGCGGAGAGACCGCTTTCGGATGTCGCTTAGAAATTGCATTTACTTAAAATGTCTCATGAAAGTGCTTGTAATAACCCGTGGAATAAGTAGCAAGAAAGCTGAGAGAAAAGTGCAGTGTGTTTGTTGTTATTTCATAATTTTAGTCGGGCTATATGTGTGATACATCCATATCAGCTCTAGAAACGATTTTAGTGCAGTTTGCCGCTTTGCTGCTCAGTGAATACATTTCGTTGCTATAAATTTTTAAGTTTGCATAAATCACATACTGCGCTTAGTCCTTTCCACGTGTCCATTGTTGTCACCACTGAGAAAGAGCAGCACCAGTTTATGCTCGTTTATATCAAAACCCCCTGCGTTTTTGCCACAACGTGGGACAGCATGCGGTTGGAAGAAGTTAGGCAACTTTCCTTCCAACTGACAGCTTAAACTGGTATCTCCGCTGTATTTAACTTCCTTCTTTGAAACGAGCTGAGCTACGCGATTGAAGCTCACGCGAGTGGAAATTTTGCAGTGCTCTAAACGTGCCCACATTGCATGATTCCCGCGGTTGCGAAGCGACACTCTGGCCCAGAGCACGCAGGTGGCTTCACGCATTTGCGCAGGCTGACTGAATATAGTTACGGTCACAGTGGTTACGTTTGGCTAGCGCGTGCATATGTACTCCTATTGTAGTAGAGCTTCGCCGCTCACAGCGTATATATAGCGCAGATAGAGCTTTTCAAGACCTACCTAGATGTCTGAGGGTTTCTGAAATAGTCGCACGAATGAAGTAGACACAATGGGGCGACCTTCGGACAAACGATTGCTGGAGCACTGAGAAAGCGGGTTAGGAACACCTAAAAATACATACGTGTATAGGCTCGCAGTCACAGAATCTGCATATTTCGGTCTGTGAAGCAAGCCAGTTTCGGGTTTCGTATCGCCTTCCCGTCTCTGGCTCGTCTCACGCGCAACCATTTCTGGGTGAACGAGAAAGCACGCGCATCACCTTGGCTCGACGGGGCGGGAACTCCATTGAGAGCGCTCTGCCGCGCCGTTGCAGTCCCAGTTGCAGCTGCGGTTTGTACGCGCTGATAGCGGTCGGGTAGTAGTAATTCTTCCGTATGTAGTGGCGCGGTGCCGAAGCGAAGCGTAGGCAACTCTTGCAGGCTGTTTTGGCCGATGCAGCCGCTTCCGGTTTTCCTCTCGAGCGCGGGCAACGCGCCCACTGTCGTCCGTCTGTTGACGCTGCGCGTGGCATCCGACCGCGAAATGAGAGATAAGAGAGCGCGCTCTGGAGGGTCAGAGATAAGCGTTAATCGCCGAGGCCGTTTCCTTCCTCCTCCTCCTCCTTCGCCGCTGTCGTCCCCGGCGCCGAGGGATCTTCGGTGGGGTGAGTGCGCTTCGCGTTTCTTTTTCTTTTTTTTTATTTCCCTTCGAAACTCCGCCGCCAACAGTGATGTCCCCGTGCGAGCTTGGGTAACGGTCATGCGAGAAAATGTGGCCATCCCTTCTCTGTTTTCTTATCTTGTTTGTTATAGCCGGGAACGCAGGAACGATTGGGAAGACGAGGAGAACGGGCTCGGCGTCATCGCCAGCGTAGTACACGCGGCGCGCGTTTTTTTGCGGCGAACCACGTGTGCGGCGCGCTCTTGCAAACACGTGACGCATTTTCCTCCTGGTGCGTAGCCAAGGGGGTCGAATCGCCGGAACCGAAAGCGACGGAACGCGAAGGAACGTTGTAAACTGTCTATGGTGAGCGGCGAATATACAGGAACAACAAAGTCGTGTTCAAGCCTGCTATGGCTTACAACCCTGGTCTCGGCGCCCAAGACACTGGACGGTTATTAAATATGGCCGGCGCAGCACCCACCGTTGACAAAAAAGTACCTCTCGCCTTTTGTAAGCTGTCTCAGTCGTTTAGGGATGGACTCAACTGTGTCTTATCTGATAGCAAAGAAATAGCGATAAGCTAAAGTGACGAAAATTTCTTACAGCGAATGTAAAATATATAGCAACTGTATATAGGAGAAGACAAGAGGAGGCGCATATTTATTTCCTTTATTTCCTGTATTCATTATTTCCTAATATTTCTTGTAGCCGCTCGCTAAAAATAATAATAATAATAATAATGCAGGAGCGCGCGCACGCTAGTGTTGGTGCGTGTGCGTATGTATTTTGGTGGGTTTGCTTGAATAAGAAGTCGCGATTTACGCTGCAGCCACCAACTTTCCGCGTCGACGAGTGCCTATATAGGTTGCCACGTGGCACATCAGGATCTGCAAGGCTTTATTTCCCAGCCGTTATCTCAGGAGATCGCACAATTCGTTTATCTGTCTCTCTCTCTCCCTCCTTCACTCCTTGCATTACAATCAGCTGCAGAAAGTATGCTTGCGGAATATCCCTGGAAAAGTTTTGCGCGTCTAGCCGCCAAGTGACACATGAGCGGCGCCGTGCGCATTTAGTAGAACAAGGCGATTAACGGATACCGTCATCCGCAATAAATGGCTCCTGCTGCGTGAAGCATTTGCCACTGAGCAGAAGGAAACGCTCCTACCAGCGAGGCTGCCGAAGCACGCGTCTGTGACCGGGAGCGCGTCTCCTGGCAAGCGAATTCGGAAATTCTAGGAACCTGGAGCCCGGAAGCGCGCGCCTCTGACCCGCGCGCTCTCCGAGCGAAACGAGCTGTCCGCGATTTTTCACATCAATTTTTCACATCAATTTCACATCAATTTTTGTTTTAATGGCATCATTTAAAAAAATTGCGCGCGCCATATGGCACATTCGGTACATCGGTACATTAATTTTGACCACCAGGAGATCTTTGACGTGCCCCAGTGCACGGGACACGGCCTTTTTTTTTTTCTTTTGCATTTCGCTCCCATCGAAACGCGGCCGGGATGTGATCCCTCGACCTCGCGCTCAGCTGCGCAACACCACAGAAGCTAAGCCACCGCGGCGGGTCATCCCAGCTTGTCTGCCTGTCCGCGCGTGTGTGCGTGCGCGCAGCAGTTAGTACCGCATCTGAACTTTGTTTCGTGCTCGCTGAAGGTTATTTAATATCCAGAAAAAAGCTGCAACTGGATGAATCTGTGTCCCTTCCATCGGCGCTGCGCAATTTCGCACAACGCCGTTTTCGACGCAATTCGTTGACCTCTTTTTCCAGAGCGCATGTTATCCACATTGTCAGGATTGGGGGCTCAATCCCATCGCTCGTGGTCCTTTGCCAAGTTCGGAATACGTCATGAATTCGAAGGTAGCTGGCCCATGCCGTCGTCCAACTTATTTACGCTGAGATCGTTGATGAAGTGAAGAACTATTTCTCATCGAGAACGAGGAAAAGGGGTTTATTTACAGAAATTAACTCAGTCTAACATGACTGCTTGAGAAAAAGAGTATCAGTCCAACATGACTGCATGAGAGAAGTGACTCAGTCTAACATGACTGCTCAAGAGAAGTGTCCTCAGCATTCGCACAACCACAGTTTTTATACACTCGATCCGCCGGTCATACGACGCGGCGACTGTTCGTTTACTCATCACCAACTCGCCGCTGCTCTGCAGATCAGTTTACGTACACAAAGGCAACCGCGCTCTGATGCCCGACGACGGCGTTGGCGGGGTGCCGTTCCGGGAACTATCGGTGCCGATCGAGGGTCGCTCGTTGTTCCGTGCCACGCCGAAGCGTGAGAAGCACAAAAATACGTCGTTCCCGCGGCAGCTTGTCCATGCGTGTCAAATCAGCTCCGCGTTGGGGAACTCCGGAATCATTGTTCACGCACCGAACTAGTTCCGTCACAATGTCGAAGGGGCTGGAGAAAGGCGGCGGATTCCAGCGCAAAGGCCGCTTCTTCGAACGCCTCCCAGCTGCAGCGACGGAGAGGGAGAGGTGCGCGTCGTGTCGCCCTGTCGTAACTGTGTGGCAATCTTGTTTCGCAGCTCGCCATTCTTAACAACATGTGGCCTGGAATCGCGAACTAAAAGTTTGGCCCCCGCGGTGCGTTTAATAATATGCCGAGAGGGGCGATATAGTTGGAGCTTCCAAGTAAATTTGGGCTGCAGCTGGGAGTGCTCGCTCTCGATCTGTAACACTGGCGCGTGAGTGAGCGATTCCAGTGAAGCGTCAGCGAAACACACTCGCAGCTGCCCGTCGTGCCTCAGATTCGCATGAATGAAGCGCATGCAAGCTTGGCGGAAATGCGAAGGGACGTGCCTGCTTCTTGCGTATCTAGAAGATGGCGAGCTGCCCAACCAAGTGGTGGAAATCCTTCCTAGAGCGTCAGCTTGTTAATCCTGCAAGTCATAGAATCGTATGTGTGTTAGTGTGGAACTCGAGGAGAAATACCGCAAGTGACACTGCAAGACTAGCACCGCCGACATTGTTATCCATCATTACCTCGGCTATATAGGGTAAGCGCAAGGCCCGTAGAAAACTCTCGTCCTCGCAATAAACGCCCTTTCTTCCACTGTCCGTGCATTCGTGCGCTAACATTCGTGGGAAATATGTAGGACCTGTTGTTCCTTGCTTCGCGGGAAAACGATGTCGCGCAAGAGGTTTGATTGTGACAAATGTCAAACGACCGCGTGGATGAGGAGACCAAAAAGTTGGGTGTCATTGCAGAGGCCCTGGAATAACGTCGATTGTCCTGGAACCTGTCGCGGTGTTCTGGACGATGTGCCAACGTTCGCGGTCCTATTGAAATTTTAGTGTGTGGTCAAAATCACCGGTGTGGTAACTCTGACAGGCCGTCCACGCGCCGCGACTCCGTATGCGGCAATAGTTTTCCGAGCATGCATGGGATCCGAGAAAAATGACAAATTTCTCAGCAGCCAGAGCATCCGCCCTCGAATCGAAAGTTGCAGTGGATGCTCCACCGTACGACCACTACGTTGTTAAGCCGAGCTTCAGACTGTGTGCCTGATTCGTGAGGAAATATATACCTTTTTCACGAATTTCGTGCTTCGATAACTTTTTTGCGGTTGGTTTTATACGTGACATCAGTATGAGACCAAAGTGCGTCTTCGCGCGCCCGTGCGGTGTTGTACAGGTGTACTGCGTTCGTGCATGCGTATAAAAATGCCAGCTGTGGGCAAAACCCATCGTCTGCACTATTAAAAATTAAGGGTCGGAGTAGTTACCACCTAGTACCACACAGTTTGCTACCTTAGTATAACTAGTTGGTGACGATATAGTTAGTAGCATAACTGACTGAACAAGGTATATTCACTGGTACTAATGAGTGCAAATACCAATTCGGAACCAGAGTAACGCCAGTTCGGAGATATGCGCCATCAGACTGGCTGTAAAAATGCACTGTTGTTCCACTTACTTTTTTATCGAGACGTTCTTTTATGCATAGAAGCACGTGCAAAAGTAACATGGAACGCCCGTGTACGTATTTCGTCCCACACTTGGGGAATAATATCTCGAAACTGGTGCCATCCTGGAAATACGTTTCAAGTGGACACGTCCTGCAAACTCACTGGCTAGAATTCGTAAATTGCAATTTGCGCCATAAAGTAAACAATTAAGAAGTTAATTAGTCTATTTTTCTTATGATTAGTTGAATATGTGTTTCGATTTGTCGTGCTAGCAAAGTTCGCCTCTTCGAGTAATTCAGCTCAAGGACAAGAATTATGCTCTCTGCGACAGACGATTGTATAAGAATTCCGTAAAACCTGAACGTGATCACCCCGTATATATAGAGCAGAAAAGCACGAGTGTTGGTGCTGGCACGGAGGTTCTGTCCGTGGGCGTACGCGTACCGCGCGCAGCTATCGCCTCTCCTCGTCCTTCGTGGCTGCTCTGGAGAAAGCCCCCGAGGATTTTTTTTCTTCGTTCCAGCCTTAACAGGCAAGAAACAGCATTCACTGCTGCGCACTGTTCACCGCTCCGCACAAGTCGGAGCGCTGCATTGTCTCGTCGTGTACTGTTCATGTACGCAAAGCAACAGCTTGCTGCGGGTTGCCGGCCTTGCGTGTTATCAGTGCACTGTCATTTCTACAGCTCACAAACGGGCCTGCTTCGCCGACATAATTAGAATCTGCTGATACCGTACTCTTATTTTCTTCAATTGTTTGTCTGTTGCGGAGACTTCAGTCTAGAGGCGAATTTTCAGAAGCCGCCGAGCAGCGATACTTACAACCGTATAAGAGAAAAAAGAAACGGCGGGGAGGGGGGAGAATATTATCTGCCCCAGGGCGACGGAGGTCGCATTACCATTCGCTCAAGTCATTTTCCCATAACGTGGAGGCCCCTGTTTTGCAGCGATTCCTTCTGCGCTGCGGTGGTATACCCTGTGTTCCCAAGAGGAAATCGACTACACCGAAAGAGCGCTGGGACTACAAAATTCGACGCTGTTGCATTTTGTGCCTTCTCAATCCTTGGGCAACGCGTGTGCGTATCACATTTCCTTTAAGTGTCGGTGCTCTCGCTCAGACTCGCGTCCGCCGGCATAATCGAGGAGGGACATCAAAATCTTGTTCATACGCCAACGACTTCTGTCAGCTAGATGACTCCATCAAACAGCGACCGGCCAGTGGCAAATATCATTTACGAACGCAAATCTTAGCGAATTCAGCCCCTGGAATCGCACAATTAAGGCAGCGCTGCTACAGTGTATATACCTTTCTACTATCAAATGGGGAAAAGATTTTAGAATTCAACTCTTCGATTTTTTTTTTCTTTTGCATTTCGATGGCATTCCTTTCTTTCAATTCCGGGGTCGTAGAGGGGAGCAGAAAGAAAAGTTGGCCATAGAGCCCTCCTGACGAGCACAATCGAACGGAACTTTCCTCGCGTATGTTAAAATTGTGCAAGGAGATGTTGGGGGCATGCCGGTAGTTTCGTATTCGACGGAGGGGAAAATATAATCTCGATAACAGGTAACGTGACCAGAAAAATTGTGCAAATCCCACGCACTGTGGGAATAGATGTAAGCGAAGCTTTCTGTGCTGTTTGCTTTGATTGATGACAATTAACGGTGATGTTGACGGCGAACGCTTAATTTCTTCAGCTTTAGTGCAACACAAGAATGGTGAGTTGACGTTCAAGGTTACTTAATTTGCGGGCACCACTACTGTTTGTCTGCGTAGTACAGAGAGCACATAGGCGGAGGTGTTTGCTTGAGACGTTGTTGTGCGCCATACTTCATAACCTCGGAGAGGGTTGAGTACATTCATTGCCTCACATGGCACATCGCATCGTGGCAGAAGAATTAAATTTTAATAGAATTATGGGGCTGCACGCGCCAAAACCACAATTGGATTATGAGACACGGCGTAGTGGCGGACTCCCGATCAATTTTGACACCGTGGCGTTCTTTAACGTGTACTTGAATCTAAGTGCACGAGTTTTTTTTTTTTTTATTTCGCCCCCGTCGAAATGCGGCTGCCACGGTCGGGATCAATCCAGCGACCTCTAGAAATGCCATAGCCGCAAAGCTAGGGCGGCGGGCACAGAAGTGCTGATTTGACGTGTGACTACATCTGTAGTGTCGCCTGGATCCTACGGTGCGCTTTAGTGCGGCTCGGCTTCTGTACGCCCTGCGCTAGTTGTCCGCTTGACAAATTTGCATGGTGTCTGTTTTTCGGTAATACCAGAAACGTGCCGTACTGCCCCTTTAAATTTCTCCTGTTTGCCCACTACCGCTTTCCTTGCCTTCCCATGTCAGCTTTTCCCTACCCCCCCCCCACACCCTTGTATGGGAACTGCGAGTGAAGAGTGGAAGGCTGTCGTTCACTCGTATCGCCACTGCGTCGGTTTCTGCCTCCTCTCCCCATCCTCTCTATCATGTTGTCTAGCTTCCCTCCGGACTTGCACGTTAGTAGAAAGGCAAGCGCTGCAATTTGTGAAATGCCCTTGCACGGGGGGGCGGGGGATGCACAGATGATTACAGCTGTCAGAAGGCTAATGTGGCGACGTCTGGGGAGCTCGGGAGGGCATTGTGCACATTCGACGCGGTGTAAAGGTCCAAACGAGCTTCTCGCGTCGCCTTTCCTCTCTGCCGCACTCCTGACATGTATGCGCACCCTCTGAACCATCCCCCGACGTGGTGTGCCAAACAGCAGCAGCAGTGGGAAAGTTAAAGGAAGAGGCAGAGAAAGCATCGCGTTAAAATTACCGTTAACAGGGATTCCGCGCTGCATGTCGCAAACCCAAAACGAGCTTCCGTACGCGTCTTCCGTACAGAAGACGTTACTGCATCAGTGCGAACACATTGCAGCACGCACCTTACGCGCTCGAATCAGGCTAGAACGATATGTATTCCTGCATTATAATTTCTGCGCCGGGCTCCGTTTTAGTGGCGCGCGGCGCATCGCAGCCCTCGCAGCAGCCCGCGCATTGTTCTGGCCGCCGAGCGCGTGGCCGTCTTTCGCCCTCCTTGCTCGCCTCGGCGCTGCGGCCCGTACACAGCTGCGCGAAAGCGGCGCCGCGCAGCTGCGCGGACCGTGAGGGTTTCGGGGTCTCTCGTGGAAGGGAGGCGGCCGTCTTTTCTGGCTCGCTGTCACTGGTGATGGGTGGCCTTTTCACTCCTGCAAACAGCGGCCCAACACATGGTGAGCGATCGGTCGAGACCCGGTAGAGCGAGCGCCCTTCCAGTTTCGTCTTGGAAAATCAGGAAGCCGCGAGCAAATGCACTTGTATTGCCGGGACGTCGGGTTGCATAACATTATGTGAACGAGCCAAAAATGTGCCCGGGGCCGGTATGTTGTGGGATTCGTCCCACTAGATTCTATTCCTGGCTTATATCAACCACACCGTTCAAGGCTAACTGATCCCATTGATAACGCTGGCGGAGCTTTGTTCTGGCCAGTGACGAAGCGCGAAAAAGGAATAGCATTGGAATAGAATCGCGATACTATCTGGGCCTATGTGCATTGGATCGCGCCGCTGTTTCGAAACTGCTTCTTCCTGTCGGCTGGATGTGTCAGCCTACGCTGTAAGGGGTCTCATATGGCCGAAACAAAGCGTTTCTTTTGCGAAACCAAGAAAGAAGGGCAGTGGCGCATAGCTAGATTTTTTTTTTTTTAGGGGGGGGGGGGGTCACCTACTTCACCGGGGACGAGGGGAGGAAGAAGGGGCGCTTAAAACAAGTGGCGGAAATCATGAATCCCTTTACCTCAACTGTATAGTAGTCAGTGCTGTTGTGAGATAGAGCATAGGGATCAAGTCGAAAGAAAAAAAGAATGTGAACAATAAGAGACCTTCGCTCTAACAGAAGAGAAGGCGGGTGTAATGGCTTTTTTTTTTTAACGCGCACTTTCACGATCGGAACGCATAGTGTGCACTACGAGAGCGTCCCTGCCTTCGAGCTATTAACCCCGAGATATTTCAGTGGCGCCCTCTCGCGTGTGACGTCAGTCGGCGTACTCCGCTGCCGTGCCGCGCGCGCGATCTCCGCGTGAAGGCAGCTTGAAGCCGAGGACCGACCTTCACTGTTCGAGTTTTTGAAATGCGAGTCTGCAGGTTTTCTGATCAGTATGCACGGAATGTTCCCGGACACTATTCCCCGCGAAGTCGAGCGGAGTAGTCCTCGTCGCCAAGCTCAGTGTGGATTGCTCTTGGCGTCGTCTGCTGCTCACCAGTGTGCATACGTGCGTGTACGGCGCTGGCTTCTCGTCATTGCTTTTCCGTTTTCGTGACGCACTCGTAAGGATTTGTCGGCCCATTTCTGACAATGAACTATGGCATTTGGGCTTCAGCTGCGGTGTCTGCGCTGTAATAGTGTGTTTGTCTGTTCAGCGAGTTCAGCCGCCCACTCCGTTTGGCAGACATTCCGATTTTGTTGCTGCCAGCGCGTTAAGCATATCACGAAAGAAGTTTGATGCCAGTCTCAGGAAACTAGACGTTCACTGCGACGCCTTAATGCATGCACTACTTTAGCGGCATTACAGCAAAACGTGGTCTGGAACGTCTGATGGAATGACGTACAAAATTAGTGAGCAAAACAAAATTACCTAGTTCGGCGCTGCACTACTGCCCTTCGCATATATTTCAACTGAAATGGATTACTTCCACCTTGACACAGCTTGTCCCTGCATGTTAGTCGGCTCAGTGTAACCCTTCCTTTCCATGCTCGTACCGTGGGTGTGCATGTTCCCCGGGCTTGATTCGTCCAGCGATGAAAATTAGTGCTATCGCGTACCAAAAACGTGCGACAACCGTATCCAATATATTTTTTTCTCTAAGCGGGTCATACGTATTTAAAACTAAATCAAGAAAATTTATAACTTAGGTTTGCTGGTGCTTGACCGAATAAATAGCTGGAGCGATAAACACACACGGGAAAGAAAACGGGGGGCTTAAGGGGGGGGGGGGGGGGGGGTGCTGAAGACGTATCAAGGCGAAATGTTCACAGGCTTCTTTGCGCTCTTTAACCTAACACTTCTAATATCACGGTGATAAAGTAATGTTTTCCGACTGGTTCCGGTAGTCGGTAAGTGCGTTGAACAAAATAGTATTGTGCTAACCTGAACAAACGATTTTTTTTTCTACATTAGAAAGCGGTAGTGATAATTAATTTGCAAGAAAATAGTGCTAAGAATGCTTGGCGACTGACACTTGCCAGAAAAATTTTATGTGTGCAACGCAACGTGACTGGAATTATAAACGAACTGTGAAATTTGCGTTCAACTACGATGCCGGTTAGTCAACGCGAAATTTTGTGAATGAGCCGCGATCGCGCTTCATTTCTAAAGCTGCGTAGACATCTCATTTACTCGCTCGGCACGATGTTTTATGGCTGAGTCGCGAGATCGCGTCCCTGCCTGCGAGAGGTGTGGTCATATGACAAAAAAATGCATATAAACATCAATTCTGAGACTTTATAAGTGCCAATACCATCATATGATATGCACCACCATATGCACGTAATGGAGGACGCCGGATTAATTTCGTCCGCCTGGAGTTCTTTACCGCGCACCTAAATCCAAGTACACACGAGCGTTTGCATTTCGCCCCCATTGAAGTGCGACCTCGAGCTTAGCAGCGCAAAGCCATAGCCACTGGGCTAACGCATCATGCAGGTGGCTATATGGAAGATACATTTAATATACAAGGTTTGTTGTCCTCCTAATGCTGGTAATAATAGAACTAACACCAGGAAAAACATGCAGGTAGTAAATGTAGAGATAGGTGTTACGCGAGTACGCAGTCAGAGCGCGAGCAGACGCATGAAAATGAAGCTGTGCTAGCCGGAGCGTAGCAGACGACAAAGGCGAGTCCCCCATCTGACGTCACGGGAGCGCCGTTCACCACCGGTCGCGCAAGAGGCGAATAAGTGTTCTTGTTGCATGGTTCTGGTACACAAGCACTTTCGCGGAGACATGACAATTGAATGGCACGTACTACTTTGATGTCACCCAGAAGCGCCGATGGACAGCTGAAATCGGTTGAAGATTGCTTCGTCGATGAAGTCTTCCCTGAGGTTCGTTTCTCGCTCTCGTTTCTTTATTTATTCTGCCTTCTCAGCGAAGAGGTATGTTTACAAGGCTGACGTTTGAAATCCCAGTAGGCAAGTCCACAGAATCAGTGCCAGGTTCGATGGGGCAGCGCAGATGATAGCGATGCGGGAACTTGACGTGAAAGGCAGCTGATGTCGGGTCCGTGTTCCATCGCGAAGATTGGAGGGCTGGGATGTGGAAAGCGGGTGACATAATCTCGACGCGTACCACGCATTGCGCCGCGTCCTGTTCGTCACGGCTCTATACACGCCGCGGCGTCGCAGTGCGCGCACTGTATAGAGAGTCTACGCGCCGCAATGTGATTTACGCGTTATGCCGAGCGCTCCGAAAACGTTACGGCACGGGGGCGTCTGAGCTGGTCGCTGCGGAATGCTTTTTTTCTTTTTTTTTTGTCTTATGGAAGTGTTTGACGCCGCTCAAGATCCCCAACTTTCCTTTTTCAAAGGAGCTTACGGAATAACATACGCGGGCGGTGTATTTCACGCCGAGTCATATACTTATTGACGTGTATTGGAACGGTTTCATGTTGAGAGTGCCAAATAATTCTCCAGACGTGCCAGAAACAAAGAACGGTACCGCTCTTGCTTATCTTCCTCTTGGTAGTAGAACAGGCTAAGAAACGATATTCGCTATCGATTATTTTTGTTATTAAGTACTGTTGAACTTTACGAAATCTTCGTGAAAACGCGTTGCTGCCGTTCCACATACCTTGCGAACGGATACGCTCAGCGTGGGAATAACCATCAGCTGCACCGCTGCTGAAGGCATACGTTGAGCCAGCTATCGGCGAAAGGCTATAAGCCGCGGGCACATGACCGCTCTGCGTTGTCGAAGCGAGGATGTGTGCAGAGCTGTGTCTGCGTGCGCGCAAACTACGAGGTATTTAGCCAGCCGCTTTAATGTCACGGCTAAAGAGCAGGAGTCATGTGGCCTTGGCAGCCTATCGCGCCCGTTGTGTGCCAGGTCCAGCTGGTCGCACGTGCGCCGAAACCAAATTTGTCCAGAGAATGGCACTCGTTCAAAATTATCGCATAGGAATGTCGGGCGCGCAAAAACGTCGATGGCGCCTGAGCTCTGTGGGCTGCAGCGAACTTTCGTCAGGTCTCTATACGTAATGCAGGTGTGCAAGAGGTTTAATCTGTTGAACTGGGTATATCTCTCACGGACGTGTTACCAGGGCGGCGTCGTATCTTTCTTTCTTTTTCTTTTTTTTTGCGTAATGTTTAGCACTGTCAGATAGGACGTAACAGAGGGGTGTCGCGAGGCGGGGCTTGGCAGGGTCCAGCGTCGTGGACCTTACAGCGCGCCAGGAGGTGAATTCAGAAAGCTTTTCGTGCGTAAGTGTTGTTTTCCATTGGTTGGCCGCCTTCGCTAATGATATATGCAGCGTCCTGCAGGGCTGGCTGAAATTTTCTCTTACGAACAATTCTCGCGTAAGAGATATTTGTAGCGATATAATGTAGCGATTTCATTAGTTCGGTTCAATTCCTTGCGTACATGTATATAATAATTACCGCGCCGCTCTTGACCGGCCGATCGCGGTAATAACGTAGGCGGGGCGCCGCTCGGACCACTGACGAAGCACGAAAAATAAAACAATTGTAATAGAAGCGTCACATTATTCCAGCCCCGAGCACGCGTTCACGAACACATTCTTGCGCGAAAATTGTTCGTATAATAGAAGACGCCTGCCAGCATTGATGCTGGGAACATCAGCGAACGCGCGGCCAACCAATGGCACGCGGGCACGTGCGAACCGAAAGCTTTGCGAATGGGCCCCCACGTGAGCGCTCTTCTTTCCGAGGCTGTCGGCGGTATCCTTTCACCTCGCCGCAGCGCAGTGGGAGCTGGCCGCGAACACGGTCGGGGCGCCGCGCGCTCTTCCCTTTCGGCAAACGCGGTGCGACCGAAGCGCCAGAGCGCCCTAAATATAAACGCGCATCGTGCGGCGTCGCGAGCGCGCTGGGCGCCGATGCATGCGCGGCGGTCTTGCCGCTGTTGCCCGGCGCGCTTGTTGTTGTTGTTGTCGGCGCTCGTCCGACGCCCGCCCGGTCGTTCTGGGTCGTCCGAGTCACGTGAGCAGCCTGGTACTGGTGCGCGCACACGCGCACCTCGGGCAGGTTTGGCGAGCGCCGATGCAGCGATGCGCGTGATTGCGAGGGCGCTCGGCGAGTAACGCCCGCACCGCGTGCCGCTTGGAACTGCGTTGCGCGCCTTCGAGATTGCCCGCTCGTCGAACAATCCTCGTCGCGCAGTCCAGCAGGGGCCCGGGTCTTGGCGCTGCGCCGTTCGTAAGAACTGGATCCTTCGCCGATGCCTTCAGTGTCACCTTGTTCGCTATTTGGCTGAGGCTCCGTAGTCTTGAACGCACTAAAGAAATGCTTGGTGGTAACATGACGTCACGGCCAATCGTTGTAACGAACTGGATGATACATTACGCGTTGCATTTGGCAAAGCCAGAAACGAGTTGCCAGCGCCACTTGGACGCCAATTCTTTCGTACTCACTCGGTTAGACCGCCTGCAGCAGAACTTGCGAGGGACCTGTGCATTTCGCACATTTTGACTAAAGCCGTTAATACATGCCTTATCACTTGTATCTTTTTCTTCGTTTTCCGAGTGCAACAGCAGAAGCGACTGCTTTTTTTTTTTTTTCGCCATGAAACTGCGTCTGACTATGTCCTCTTCGAGTGATATTCCGAATGACATTCTCTCCGCTCTTTATGCTTCATCGCTGCCGCCACGTGTCTGACGTCGGCGCACTACAAATGCCTGAGTTTGGTCTGCCGGATGTGTGTGTGTGTGTGTGTGTGTGTGTGTGTGTGTGTGTGTGTGTGTGTGTGTGTGTGTGTGTGTGTGTGTGTGTGTGTGTGTGTGTGTGTGTGTGTGTGTGTGTGTGTGTGTGTGTGTGTGTGTGTGTGTGTGTGTGTGCGTGCGCGCGCGCGCGTGCTCTACTTAACCTTCAGAGAGTAACGTCAGCCGAGTCAAACATTAACGACGAGACGTTAATTTCAGTGTAGTGTAGCGTTAATGTCAGTGTAAAAACGCCGTAGAATCAGAAAGAAGTAAAACTTAAAAAATCATATTTCATTCGTCGAACAACTTTCCAAATTCATTTTCTTTTATTGACGTACACAATAATTACGCGAACGTGCACCAAACTTTCGTTGACCAATAACGGCAGTGCCGCATGCAACTCGCAAGGCTCTTCGTTCGCGAGCAATATTTGCTATCGGTCTGCGCTTCGTAGCAATGTTTAGTGTAACACGAATCATTTGTGCGTGTAGATGGGCGCTGGATACACCTGCAGTTTATACACGTACGTGCATCTGCTCCTTCTTCCTTCGTGCTACTTGGACGCGGATATGGTTGTAGCCTCCGCCATCACTGCTTCATTCACCGCTTGTTTTAGTACTACCAGAAGGTGCCTTCCACACTGTCACAGGCTCGTATTCTCAAAAACGTTCTTATGTTTACAACGGTTCGTAAAAGCAGGGACCAGCCAGTCGTAAGTTACGTTGGACATATTATTATCGAAGGCAAACGACCAATGACAAGCAGCTCTTACGAACGAGGGACCGAATTGACGAAGCCTGTAGTTCCTATGCCATGTATGTTGGCAGCCTTGACTAATGATATGGCCAACATCAGGTTTGGCTAGAATTTGTGGTTACGAACAATGCAACGTAAGAAGTTTCTATCTTTTTTTCTTTGGGGGGGGGGGGGGGGGTGGACACGTACGGGCCGAGAAGCTTTGTGAGTTCGGCACCTGCTGTTTGGAACATGGCGATGCCCACGGGGCGTTTTCGCGAAGGACCTGTATGCAGGCGACTTCCGAAACCCGGGGCAAATTCGCGTCCTCACTGCGGCTACGCTTCAAGCCGTCAGCGAAACGGTGTCGTTGCTTGGGAGACCGCGCGCAGTCGCGGTCATGCGCCGAGTAAACCTGGTGAGCCTCCGTGCGCGTCTGCTGCGATGATAACGACCAGACAGGCCGCAGACCGCGGAGGTGTGTTTTCTCTACGGGCTATAAGCGGACGTCGTCGCACAGTCTGCAGGGGAGAGCGCTCGAGACTCGTTTCTGGTGTGCTCCTTGCGTGATCTACATTTGCTCGGCCGAGCCCGCTCTCCCTCCCCGCAGTTTCTGTTTTGACGCCGCTCTCTTGCGCTTTCCCCGTGCTTCCCTCCCTCTTTCCACTACCATTTTCTTGCCGCCGTCTGGCCCGTTTGCAGAGTGGGGCCGGCCACAGAAAATCACTGGAGTTCTTCCTGTCTGCAGCGTATAACGCTGTGCAGTCGCTGACCCTCTGCGCTAGCCCTGCAACCTCGGAGTACCGCCTCCCCTCCGGCTTCGGGATTGTAAAGTCCCCAACCCAGGCCACTTCGACGGGAGACGGCTACATGGTGCACCACATCCTGTCGATCCACGGGCATCCGCATGATTCCGAGACCCTGAAGCTGCTCACTTCGCCTGCTTCGCAGCCATATATAATATGATGGGCAGTTTCACGTATGCCAGTTACACGAATGCACTGGACTGCAATAGTTTTCGAGGAATGGAAGCGGTTCAGAAGAAAAAATGGGATATTTGAACATGGATTTTCTTTTCTTCCATTCGTTTTCTTTTCAGAGTTAGACGACAAAAGCAATGTTTATATACTAGAGCCTGGTTCTCGGCAGCGCTCTTGTGCCCCAAGTTCCTGCACAACTTTGAATCGGGCATCAATATTTGAAAAAGTAAATGCTATTACTTGTCGGCGAGCTTGCTCGTCATAGGAAAACAAGTGCGACTACATCCACCTGCTAGCCATCGCGAATGAATGTTTCGGCGGCGGATTCCGAACAGTCGCAAAAAGTGTCACCATATAAGACTCGTCAATCCCGTGCCCATATTTTTAAGCACATGTGCGTGTATACGCCCAGTTTATTGAGAGCACAACGCGCCTAGATATTTTTGGGGGGGTTGCACAAGAAATTACATGTGCCGACCGCGGCCCCTGCAGGCGTTTTGTTGCACTATACGCTTGTGCGTGTAAAGTTGCTCTGCATCGACCTTATACGACAGAATTTTGCAGCTGGTACGAAAAGTCGTTTGCAAAGCACGAACAAGCAGGCGAGAAGCGACACTTATAAAATGATAAGCCTAAGAAAAAGTGGCACTTCTACCAGTTTCTCTTTGTTGTTTTATCATAATCTCCCATTTTCTCATACATTGGCCAATATATCATCCTTTCTTTCTCTCTCTCTCTCTCTCTCTCTCTCTCTCTCTCTCTCTCTCTATATATATATATATATATATATATATATATATATATATATATATATAGAGAGAGAGAGAGAGAGAGAGAGAAAGAAAGGATGATATATTGGCCAATGTATGAGAAAATGGGAGATTATGATAAAACAACAAAGAGAAACTGGTAGAAGTGCCACTTTTTCTTAGGCTTATCATTTTATAAGTGTCGCTTCTCGCCTGCTTGTTCGTGCTTTGCAAACGACTTTTCGTACCAGCTGCAAAATTCTGTCGTATAAGGTCGATGCAGAGCAACTTTACACGCACAAGCGTATAGTGCAACAAAACGCCTGCAGGGGCCGCGGTCGGCACATGTAATTTCTTGTGCAACCCCCCCAAAAATATCTAGGCGCGTTGTGCTCTCAATAAACTGGGCGTATACACGCACATGTGCTTAAAATATATATATATATATATATATATATATATATATATATATATATATATATATATATATATATATATATATATATATATATAAGGTATAAACCTCGCGCAATCCCGTCTCCAGAACATATTGACTATATCATTTAAAATTTGCGTGGTATATGGTAAGCATACGTGTGTTTGTCTTTGCGCCAAAAGTGCTTGCTGCTGCGCCAGGACTTGCGCCGAAAGGTGAAATGGTGTTACACCTCTGTGCTGTGTAACACTATAGGTAACGCCTTCGCGAACTACATGGTGGCGCCTACAGAAACAGTTCTGTATTGTGTGTATGTGTGTTTTTGTACTCTTTTTCTTTCATCAGTCGCCTCCCTTTCCCCCTACGCCGGTAGCGTATTTCCAATTGCTAGTAGGTACAGCGTGGCGTGGCACTTGCGGAAACGACGGACGCTTGCGCGCATGCCCGAGTAGAGCGGGTGCGAGAGAGGAAATGTGGGGACTTTTGCTCCTTGAATATACTACTCTGCCTAGGTACTACGGAGGAGTTTCTTGGCGCGCGTTGTATGCGCTTGTCCCTAGGCGTGCCGGCAGAAGTAACGGGGCGCGGTAGTGCTGAACTTAGCATCGCAAGTTGGCGGCTCCACGCAATTATATTGATTCAATCATGTTTTTACTAATGAAAACAATGTGTCATTATTTCGCAATATTGGCGGCGCCTTCAAGACACCAAAGCGGCAACGGGGACATCAAAGCTAGAAGCCGGACTGGTCCATGGGTTGGGGCTTGCAGAGGCCCGGAGATCCTGCTTGCCCGGAGCTTGCAGAGGCCCGGAGATCGGAGATCCTGCGCCGCCTGCTTTAATATAACCACAGGTGCTCTCCTGAGGCCCCCGTTTGCCGGTTACATGTGCCCTCCTGGTGCAGTGCTTGTAAAGAATCCGATCTATCGTCGCGACGAAAAAAGCGACCCGCGACTTATACAACACCAGTCAGACCATTGCCCCTTCAGACACAGCGATCACCAAGCGGCGTCCGCGTCCACTGCCTCACCGCGCGGGTAGCCAGCGGTGGAGCGCTCAACCGCACTCCGCAATGCCGGCATGTCTAGGGCACAAACGAATACAACGCGCACTAAGAAACCTCCTCCGTAGTGCCAAGGCTGCGTCATATATTCAAGGAGCAAAAGCCCCCAGATTTTCTCTCTCGCGTTTGCTCTTACTCGCACCTGCGCAGAAACGTCGAGCGCCGTCAAAAGCGCCACGCCCCGCTTTACCTTCTAGCAATTGTAAAGACGCACCCCGGTACAGCGTAGCCAACCGGCGAAAATCGCTGGTTAACCTCGCTGTCCTTCCTTTGCCCCCCCCCCCCTCTCTCCCCCCCCCCTCTCTCTCTCTATGTCAGGCTAGACACTGTTTTTAACACTGCTTAACCTCACACTAGTACTGTCTGTGCTACTACTGCGAAAAAAAAAATTTTTTTTGCTTAGTACGTCATGGCGCTTCAAGGTATGACGCTGTCAAAAGGCGTGCGTTGGGACCCGAAAAAAAGGTGCGCATCGCTCGAAACAGAATGTCGAGACGAAAGGTAAAAAGTAAATTTGGACATTTCAGCAAATGTTTCGCATCAGTGACCTGTCAACAAAGAGGGTTGTGAGAAAATAAAGTAGTGCGGAAATCAATGCTAAAAATGTCTGTCCTCGAACGACCTATATGAAGAAAAACGCTATTTAATTTGGTACATGTGCGTAAGAGGATTTAGAACGCTTCAGCGTACGTTAGAATTATATAAACTATATTATATAGCTTAATGCACACCTAAATGGCTTATAAGGGTTAACACAGTGTTTGTAGAAATGTTTACTTGACCAGTACCGCCGCAGTAAATCGAGTACAACGGCATGGGAGAATGGTACGCGCCATTACTCATGCTTCGGGCATGACAGCAGCCTGGCGTTAAGCGCGACGGTTAAAAGGCAGCCTTCTCTGTGAGCGCAGCGGAATCCTTGTGTGGCGAACTTAACACTTAAGCACCTCATCTGAAGTAGGAAACACGGCATGTAGGAGCGCTGATATTTTCGGTTTCCATTATAATACCCCCTCTCTCTCTCTCTTTCTGAGGTGAAGGAGACTGGATTAGTTCATCATAGTGCTGCATCTTGTGTTACCATTTCGAAAACTGGTGGTACTAAGGAAAGATGCACAGAAGGCAAATGCGTGTTTGTCCCGTGAAGATGTTTCCTTTGTCGCGACTGTTTTCGCGCGGTTAATCCTGATGTCCTGATCTGCCACGCTACGCAGACGGTACTTTCCCGAAGCCGCGCGATGTTTTCTACGAAACGTTAGCGGGTTCCCTCATGCAGCGTCAACGCTTTTACATAGTAGTACCTTCGTCGTTGACAGGACGTTAGGCTACACGGGCACAGCTTCCTACGTTGCAGTGCGGCTTTTGTTGCCCAACCACCGCCAGTGGGATCCACAGGAGGGGCCTGTAGCAAGGTGCGGATAGCTTACTGGCGACCTGTCGGCGACTCTTCACAGTCGTCGCCTCTGAGCTCGACGAGGAAGAAGACAAGGAAGGCATTTGCGCTCGCTCCTTCCCTGTGCCTCGCGGTGAAGTCACTGTGCGGTGCCATGCAAACAGCACCGCCATGACTCCGCTGCTGCAGCCCGATTTCCACTGTGCGGCGTCTGAAGCCACTTTGCGCTACTAAAGTGTCGTCCTCTGGCTCCATGCCTTTAGCGCTGTTTTGACTACAGTTGGTTTGCCAACCTTTTCTTGCGGCAAAAAGAGAGAGCGGTGTTTTGCAGGCGGGGTGACGCTTCCACGGTATTGAAGGTGAGCAGGGTTTCTTGGTTTTGGGGAAAATCTTAATTGACCACTCTGCGATTGGTGTTTAGCGTGTTTATTTCTTACTTTTATTTTCTGAGCACATTGGTATTGTATGCATACTGGCGGCGAGACGATGTGCCAGAAGCGCACATAGCTGACGCTGCCCTGTATATATACAGGGCAGCGTCAGCTATGTACGCAACGCCGTCCACTGGCACTGTAGTATAGCGCTGCATGGTCGCGTATTATTTTCGCGCCGTTACGCGAGGCGTGCCCGCGGCGTGCTTACGTCCGCTGCCAGAGCCTGTGCGTCTGGGCGCACGCGAGGAGCCTTCGGACGGTCATCGCCGGCGGCTCGAAAGATGCTGGACATGTCTTGGCCTTCCTTCGCTCGGGTCTCGTTTCTAAAGTCGCGGGCAATCCGCGCGTCGCCGTGGGGGCGTGCCTCGACGTCGGCCTCTGCGCGTGTTTTCGTTTTTATTGCGTTAGTAATTATATGGACACTCCAGGCGCGTTTCTGCCGTCGCCGTTCTACAAGGGCGCATCTATACACTCCGGGACGTCCGCGCGCGGCCGACCTGGCCGCTGGATCTTGAAAGCCATCTGCGACGGGTACAGAGTCCACCGTGCGCTGTGTGTTCGCGGATTAGATCGCGTTAATGCGAGAGGCAGCACGAAGGTCAATTCGCTCGCTGCTGCTGCCGTGCTCCCTCACTCCACCATTTTGACAGCGAGTTTCCGCGGTCATCGAGTGAGATGCGTTCATGTTTGCTTGTGAGCGAGTGACACCATGCTTGTTCCTTTAGTTACTATGCATATGTTTACAATTTCTTACGGCCAATAAAAGAATATGGGGTTTTACGTGCCAAAACCTCTTTCTGATTATGAGGTGTGCAGTAGTGGGGGACAACGTAAATTTCGACCACCTGGAATTCTTTTACATGCACATAAATCTAAGCACATGACCGGGGTTGTTGGAGAAGTATGGGAGAGGCCTTTGCCCTGCAGTGGGCGTAACCAGGCTGATGATGATGATGATGATGAAATCTAAGTACGCGGGTATTTTCGCATTTCGCCCCCATCGAAATGCGGCCGCCGTGGCCGGGATTCGATCCCACGACCTAGTGCTTAGCAGCCTAATACCATAGTCACTAAGCAACCACGGCGGGTTTTTAATACGGACGATAAAACTACTCTACTTACTTCGTTTAGCTGTCCACTAAATTGCAATCACAACCGATGCTTCGCCTTTCGGGCGAAACTGCGACTTTCTTTCCCCCTTCGATACCTGCCCAGCTCCAGCATATACTGATTTCGTGGTCATCATTAGCGTTCCTTCGTTATACACGTTTACACGCTGCTCGATTGGTCACATTCCGCGGCGCGATGATATTGAAGTTGATTATAACTTGTGCCGCAGGGCACCCGTCGGGGCATGCCTGCGAATGCAAGGACAGCTTGCAAGGACCTCGTGTTTCTGCCGTTTTGAATCTCGAAGGACCCCTCTGTAGCCCATTTTAGTTTTCTCCACGGAGCGCTGCCAACGGGAAAACGCTCCGAGCTGTTAACTGTAGCGCGCGGTGTCGTGCCACTTTTTTTTTTTTCATTTGTTAGGAAAAAAAGTGTGATTATTACTGGAGAAAATGAAAGCCGAGCTTCCCATCCCTGAATTTATCTCCGATACCTAAGCGAGCTTCTTCCCGAGCGAGCCTATGTGATTACTTTTTCCGCTGTGTGCAAAGTGGCTCTAAAACCCTGTACCGTTTGTGGGGCATATAATATATGCTGCGCCGTTTCGCGACATTAACAGCGCTCTCTAGTAATATTGCATGGGATAGTGCTAGCAGCGGAGAAAGATCGTTTACGCATGCCACCTTTATTAGCGCAGACGCGTTTAACACCTGCATTTCCCTCTAACTATATGGTGACATCTGCAGGGAGAGGTATATAAATGGTGTGGGAAAGGCAGGGAGGTTAACCGGATAGGGTTGGTTTGCTACCCTGCACTGGCGGAAGGGTAAGGGGAAATGAAAGACGGAAAGAATAGGGGCGGCGGGGGGTGAATAGCAGAGAAAAACCAAACACAAGAAAGATAAATAGAGGAGGTTAGGAACGCCCGTGAGAACTCACTCGAACGCCAAAAAATTCAAGAGTGCCTTGGCTTTCTTGCGGTGGGCCGAATCTATACAGTTCGGCTTTCCAGAACTGACTGCTCCGAAAGCGGCCGGTCGTCAAGACGCGCCAGAGCGGTCGCGAGTGGCTGCCTGTGGGCGCTGTATCGGGGACAATGGCAAAGAACGTGTTCGATAGTTTCCTCGTTGCCGCTGTGGTCACACGCAGCACTATCTTCCCTTTTGATGCCGAAAGCAAATGAGTTCTTAAAAGCGACACCAAGTCACAGTCGCTAAAGAACCGTTGTCTCGGGTCGGGATAGTCCAGGTGGAGGACGAAGTTGAAGACAGGGGTCCAGTCGATGAAGACCTGTGGGCTGGAAACTAGGTGCGTTCCACAGCGACTGTATGATGTTGTTTGCAAGCGTTCGAAGTTTCGCTGCTGCATCTGTTCTGGACAGCGGGATTGGTTCCTTCACGCCGTCTTCATGAGCAGATCGAGCAGCTTCATCGGAATGTTCGTTGCCCATTATGCCACAGTGGCTAGGGAGCCACTGAAATATGACGTCGTGTCCTTGCTCGACGAGGCGGTGAAGGGGCTCTCGGATTTCTAGAACTAGTTGTTCGTAGGGTCCACGGCGTAAAGCAGAAAGCAAGCAACGTAGAGCTGCCTTGGAGTCACTGTAGACACTCCATTTTTGAGGTGGTTCCTCTCGAATTACGCGAAGTGCACTACGAAGAGCAGCATGCTCCGCCGTTATCAATGTCGTCTGGTGCAATGTCTTAGAACTTCAAGGTGAGATGATTTTTGCAGGAAAATCACTGATCTTGCATAACCGTCCAAGGTGGTTGAACCATCAGTGTATTGATGGGTATGATTGCTGTATTTTTCGTACAGCAAGAGCAGCGAAAGTTGCTTGAGAGTTGGTGATTAGAGTTGCGCCTTCGTTCGAATTCCTGGTACTGTCAGTTGACCTTGTGGCTGAGCCATCAACCAAAACTCTCGCTGCAGCTGTAATCTGACGGAAGCTGTACGCGATAAGGCAGCATCGTGTGACCAAAGGAGGCGCGTGGTCGGTCTTCTGGTAGTGATTCGAGATAGTGGAAAGGGGCATGAACAAGGTGCCTGACGTGTGCTCTGAAGGCTTCCAAAACGATGAGAATCTTGGCTGGTGTTGTGCCACACTGCATGCCTATGATCGAGGCAACGGGCGCTCCCCCCCCCCCCCCCCCCTTCCCACTCGTTCTTCTGAAGTGGTTGCCCTTGTGCTGGGCTTCAAACATCCACTGACGACCTTCAATGTTCCAAGAAGCTGCTGGCCCTTTTGCGTGAGTCGAACTGAGGGGCCCGGGGACACAGAGCACCACGACGAATTCAGTGCCAGCCTTCAGAATTCCACACAACTGCTGACCCCTTGCCGTGGAGTCCGGTGATGTGCAGCTTGAACATATCCCGCAACCAAAGAGAAAGGCGACGCGGTTGTCGTCAGCACCCGCATCGCCTCGTTCCTGGCAAGGGGATCTAAGGCACAACCTGACCATTGTTAGAGAGAGAGAGTCGCCACCAGCCGGCCCCGTCGGTCTGGTGCGCTCTTGGGCACCGCTACTTGTATGCTATTACCTGCTATATGTATGTACATATTGCATAAAGCTTTTCGTCTCCTCTTCGTCTGCTCCAAGAGTCCGTTTCTCGTCTTCGACGCCGAGTCGCAATGCTGGGTAACCATGCGCAATTGCAATGGTTTCTGATGTTGATGTACACCAAATTATGGGGTTTTACGTGCCAAACCCATTTTCTGATTATGAGGCACGCCGTAGTGCAGGAATCCGGAAATTTCGACCACCTGGGGTTATATAACGTGCACCTAAATCTAAGCACACGGGTCTTTTCGCATTTCGCCCCCATCGAAATGCGGCCGCCGTGGCCGGGAGTCCATCCCGCGACCTCGTGCTCAGCAGTTGATGTACATCGTGGCAACCCTAGACAAACCCTAAGCGCCTGGTTCTGAGTACTTTCGAGTGGACGGATGTTAGTTCTGCAGGTATTGGTCAGCACTGCTAAGCTGTACCTCCGATACCCGAGAAACAGCGTCCTGTATAGTTGCATCATCACGTGTGCTGAAGTACCTCAGCTTTCCTCCAAGAAACTTGAGAAAATGAGAGATGGCTGTCAGGCGCTTTTTTAGCTAGGCCACATGAGGACTCCAGCAGAGGTCACGGTCTGTGATTGCCCCCAGAAACCTGTTGTACATCCTGCCATAAGAGATATTTTGTCCATCGATTGATATCTGGCTTAAGAAGTCATTGATTTCCAGCTAAGCGCGACTATTGCACATTTTACTGAAGAAACCCTGAGGCCTTGCTCGCTAATGTACGTCGTTGTGCGCGTCGCATATTTTTGGAGCCTTGCACGCACTTGAGGACGAGTCACGCCTAATTCCCACGCGCAGATGTCATCGGCATAGATTGACAACTTCATCGTTTTTGATAGGCATTCTACGAGACAAATGAACACAAGGTTGAAGAGTGTGGGGCTTAAGACACCACCCTGCGGAACTCCACGGTGTGTGTAGTGTCTGTATAGTAGAAATTGCGCGTCATTATTGTCCCAAATTTATGCCATGGCAGTTTGGTAGACTGCTGCATACTCCAGTTAGTTCGATGTCTTCTGAACATCGCTATCAGGCGCTGTGTTTCGCCGTTATCCACTCAATCGATTAATGCTCTCGCCCCCTTTTTCCCCCTACCGTTGTAGCTTGCACGCCGCAAGCGAATTGGTATGATATCTGCTGTCATTAAAAGTCCAAGGATAGAAAAACGTCTGTTGCGACAGTATACTTGGACAAATATGATGCTGCATCTCGAGGACATAAGAACTCTTAAATACAATTTCAGATGGCAGCCTCGTTCACTCGAGCTGTTTTCTGAAGTATCACTTTGCTTCTAAATTGCTTGAACGCCTGGCGTTCGAAGAGGTGGTTCAAAAATGTAGGAAGCTGTGTCAATTCTATGTCCTTGCCTCTATGTCCTTGTCTCTTTGTCTTTTCTTTCATTCACCCCCTACCCCGTGTTTTCTTCTTGTCTTCATCTTATTTCTGCAGAGTTTGTCGGCTGTATAGCGGCATTCTCCTACAGAATAGCCTTAGCTGTACCCAAATCAAGCCACGCTAAAGAGAGGCTTGCCGCAAGTTCACATCAACGAACAAAATCTTAAGTTTAGGGGTGCCCAACACCTTAGACGAGCTCATTGAAGCGGTGACAGTAGCGCAATATCAGAGACTGCTGCGTAGTCAGGCTGGTAGAAGGGTCCTGGAGCGGCTGGGGTTCGAGATTCAGGCATGTTCCAAGCAGACAGGCAAAGTCCCGCCGCGAGTCAGGGACAGGCTGAGAATACTCCCGTTGCCCAAGAATATGCACCCGGTGCATCACGAGGGCAGGCGAACGCACAGAGTTGAGGCGCTGCAGAAAAGACTGGAAGGCAGACAGGATGTGATATACACGGACGTGGCCGAATACAAGCAAGGCAAAGTATACGCAGCCGTAATTACACGCGAAAACGAAGGCCCTGCCTCGTGCTGCAGCGTGAGACATTTAGGAGCAACGGAGGCGGAAGAAGTCGCCATTGCGCTGGTGCTGACTCAAAAGAACGTGAGTGTTACTGTTAGTGATTCGAAATCTGCAATCAGAAATTTTGATGCGGGCAGGATCGCAGCCGCAGCTGTACACATATATTAGCCGTCGGGCAGCCCCCGGCGGAGCAGGTTTCGCTAATCTGGACACCGGCTCATCAGGGTTTGCGAGGGAACGAGAAGGCGCACGCGCTGGCCCGAGGTCTCACTTTCCGAGATCCCAGCGCTCTCTCGACAACCCCCTCAAGCGAGGAACCCCTACAGAGCGGTGACGCACTGAACACTTTTCAGGAAATTCTCAACCATTATAAGCTGGGGCGTAAAACTTACCCGAGGGCGGATAAGAACCTTACTAAAAGCGAGGAAGTTATGTATAGGAGTCTGCAAACGCGGGGCATTTCCGAGCCCACAAGTCTTGAGCAAACGGTATCCCTCGATGTATAGCCCTCGGTGTAGGCATTGTGATGGTATAGCGGACTTAGTCCACATAGTTTGGACCTGTCCTAGCTTTGATGAGCCAGACAGATGTAAAGAATCATGGGAGTCCTTGATACTCAACGAAGAAGAAAATTCTAAACGACAAGTCATCGATCTCGCCCTGACCGCCGCCGCGTCCCAAGGGATCCCGGCCGACGGTCACGGAGGATAAGTGTGGGTTTAGGCTAAAGCCTCTATCCCGTCATCTATTTGACGGGTGCAAAAAAGTCACCTCTTTCTCTCTCTCTCTCTCTCTCTCCCTCGCAAGTGCCGTAAAAGCACAACTGTCGTACATTTGCTGTCAGGACAACGGAGGAAACAGACGTAACATAATTGGCAATGCGTTCTGGTAGAATAAATTATATGCAGCGCAGAAAACGAGGGGGGACAAACACGAGTGCTTTGTACCTTTCTATTTACTGCGCTGTAGTTCACCATTAAAATGCAGTACCAACTAACCCAAAATGCCACCTCGTAGCACAAATGAATAATGCGGGAAGTATCGGGAAAAGAGGAGGCTCTACAAGCTCCTCCTTTTCTTTCTTTGGTTCTCTTTTATCTTTCTTACTTGATAGCGACTGGCTTCTCATACGTAAACACGCCGAGTACGTTTTTTGGACACTCATTCTCGCGGCGCGCTGCGGAGGAACCAGAGGCCGTTTGTTGCGGACCTGCGCGTTGCCGACGTCGCCTGCGGGGAATGATAGTCGGAGAACGACGGCCCGGTCCATGCCTAAAAGAAAACCCGCTGAGAAGATCTAGGCCCGGAATAAACGCTGCTACTGGCGTGTGAAGGGGTCCGCGCCGTCTCCCGTCGGTCCGGGCTCTTGGCAGCTGCCGCACCTAAATACACACCGCGCAAGTGCGCTGTCGTCGTCACCTCAGGATTCGAGGGACGGACGGTCTGTCAGCAGCCTCGTCGCGCCATCTGAAAAGCTCAGGGACGGCTTCTTTGAACAGCATTTTATACCGTTGTGCCTTGCAACGACGTCGGTGAGCTGCGATGGCAAGAAGGAGAGAACCTCATAAGGGGTGAGAGGCCGGCGAAGAGGGAAACAAAAAATGGCGGTTCATGATTGGCCGGGGAATGGTGCCTGTGCACTCTCGTGTAATTACGTAGATAGTGCAGGGATAGAAAAGCATAGCGTTGTCTGAATTCGACATGTGATGGTTTGAATGCCGTCGCAAGGGCGAACTAGTGGGATATGAGTGACTCTTCTAACAGAGGTAACTATCTCCACGAGTAGCAACGTGCATCGAGAAGGGACGTTATTTTGTAATGTAGAACCGAGGTGCATCGAGAAGAAAGATACACAAAACGCCACCAATGTGTTTTCAAGCTTGGGTTGCGAAATTTGGATTGAAAGTTCGTATGCGCTACCGTGGCTGATACCTATGCGGACTTCTCCACGACTCAACGCAAACTCGTGTTGATCGTTCATTTTTACCATAGTGCATGCCAAGAATACCGGGAAGCGGAATGCTTTAATCAGTATTTTGCTTCCGTGTTTTCAACTGTGATGAGCAACGATGATCACACAAGTACCCAGCGAGAACTGATATAGCTCCGATGGGCGATATGGATGACGTCGTTATGAGCACACGTGGCATAGAACTGCTGTTTTTGAAATTGAACGCAGCTAAAGGCGGAGAACCTGATTAAAATTTGTGCCCGACCTATAGCTCTTTTTTTTGAAAATACTCTTTAAAAAATCAGTGGCAGAAGCGCCCCTGCCCAATGACTGGAAGATTGGTGCAGTAGTTCCAGTCCGTAAAGCTGGACCGCGAAGTGACGTAGGTAATTATCGTCCAATTTCTTTAACGTGTTTCGCATACATAGTTTTAGAGCACGTTTTATACTCAAGAATTATAGCACATATGAATCGGTATTCCCTATTTAATCCTTCTCAGCATGGCTTCAGAAAGAACTTGTCTTGCGTAACACAATTAATTGAATTCACACATGATATTGCAATTGGTATGGGTGAACTATTTTCTATAGATAGTATATATTTAGATTTCAGGAAGGCATTCGGCACTGTATCCTATTCTTTGTTAATTCAGAAAATGCATACGTACAACATTAATACACAAGTTATTGCATGGATTGCCGAATATTAAGACTGCGCAAACAGTATGTAGTTTTTAATTGTGCTGAGTCATCAAGAAGAGCCGTCACTTCTGGCGTCAGTTCAGGGTCCACTTTTGTTTCTTTTATTTATCAATGATATCAGTGAAGGAGTCCTGTCACATTTGAGATTGTACGCCGATGATTGCGTTTTGCATAAGCCTATTAGTTCTGAAGACGATTGCCGCATTTTACAGTGTGATCTGAGCCGCATTGCTCAGTGGTGTTGTAAGTGGAACATGAGCTTGAATTCAGCTAAGGCAGTTTTCATGTCATTTAGCAAGAAAAAAAAACATTGTTTCAGTATACCTTAGATAGTATTGCATTGTCACGGGTGTCTGTATATAAATACCTAGGAGTTTATTTTACCACTGATTTAAGATGGCATCGTCACGTTGATCATGTAGCAGCGGGTGCAGGCAAGTCATTGGGGTTTCTACGGCGCAACGCTAAAAATTTCAGTATGGCTACTAAAGAGCTACTGCTTCAAAGTGTTGTTTACACTGGCTTTACTCAACAAAGTATAACAAAAACATAGACGTTTCATTAATTAAAGAGCTACTGTTCAAGACGTTCGTGAGGTCTGTGTTAGAATATACGTGCGAGGTATGGGACCCACCGATGGTTGGTGAAAGGAACGTCTTGAAAGAGTACAAAATTTAGCTGCAAGATGTGTTACTGGAAATTATAGTTTTATCTGTAGCGGTACACAAGCAAAGAATAATTTTCTATGGGTGTCTCTTGAATATCGCAGCAAAAAACTTCGTTCAAAACTTTTTCATAGTATCTTTCACACAACACTTGGTATTGACAGGCAACAGTACATACTTGAACCATATTATGCATCAGCTCGAGGTGACCACGCCCATAAAGTAAGTGAAATGTTTTGCCACACAGAATTATTCAGTATGTCGTCCTTCCCTAGAACAATACGGGAGTGAAATAGACTACCATCGTTAGTGGTTGATGTAGTATTTTATGCCTTGTTGGATTGATGCGACTTGCGTGTTTTTCTGCATGCGAATAGTGTTTATAATTCTTTGACCAGTATACGCTTACCATTCGTGCTGTACTGTTCATTTCTAAGTCGTATTGTACGAATGCGCTTCATGTTCTGTATGTCCCCCCACTGCAATGCCTGTAAAGGTGCTGTGGGTATAGCATAAATAAATAAATAGGTTCGAACTTGCGCAAAGGGCTCCGTTAATCCTGCTCACGGAGATGTCTCTGTCACCGGTCAGGAACGGCGGCTGAGATTATCGCCAGGCGTGTAGCGTGCGGGCGTTGAAGCCGAGCGAGGGCGTTCAGAGAGTTCCACTGCTGCTGTCGGTGGCACTGATAGCGATACGAGGCCTTGCGCAACTCCGCTAGGTCAAGGGAACACAACCTTGCGGGTCTTTCTCGTGTCCAGCGTGGAGGGTGAAACCAGTTATCTCCCTGCACTCAACCGACTCTTCGGGGCTCCGAAGCATTGTCTTGCTTTTTTGCTAGGTGTCGCGACAGTCAAATTACTTTTCTCAAACTCCTTTTGTAACACGCAAACTTGAGACCTGGCAAGACACTTTCACTCTCGCACTTTGTGCATGCGCGCTCATATTACTCACACAGGCTAAGTTTAAAGGAATTTAATCGCGAATGACAGGCTGATCAGATTTGTTAACAAATCTGCCGCGCGGACCTCACGAACAAATGGGGTTCGAGAGCTACTCTGATTGACAGGCTTGCCTTTCACCTTTATTTCATCTATCTATCTATCTATCTATCTATCTATCTATCTATCTATCTATCTATCTATCTATCTATCTATCTATCTATCTATCTATCTATCTATCTATCTATCTATCTATCTATCTACATTCATTCATTCATTCATTCATTCATTCATTCATTCATTCACAAATGCAACAGTGACTGTGACTGCGGCGTTGCGCAACGTCGCGGGATCGATTCCCGACCGCGACGCTTGCGTTCCGATTGGTGCCGAATGGAAAAAAAAAAAAAGAACGCTCGTTTGCGAAGTTTTTGTTCACAGTAAAAAGCATCGGGTGCTGAAAATTTCTTGGAGCCGTCTGCTATAGCGCCTCTTAGTTACTGCGCCTGTGCACTTCGGTGTCTCTAAACCCGATCACTTAGGCGATTGTACCAAGCAAGAGAATAAGTGATAATGCAGGGGATGAAGAAAAAGTCAGGGGTCATAACAAACGGTTAGTCAGTTTCGGATACCTGCGTTATAGTAAACGCCTACACGCATTTGTTAATATGTGCATACGCGTACAACACACATGTACGACGTTCTACATTTTTGGTCAGCGTATGTGCCTAGCAACGTTCCAAGAATTCATGTTGGAACAGTGGCAGCAGAATGGGCGCGCGCAGCTGCTTAGTCGTTTTAGCCTTCGTGGGCTGAAAAACAAATGTGTGTGTCCTTGCTTATTTCTCGGCGCGTCTGCATCGCTGCAGCGGAGCAAGCACATTTTGCAACTTTTTGGCAAGTTCCGGCGTCTTCTGATACTGTAAGCGCGAAATTGCACGCACGCACGCACGCACGCACGCACACACGTATATATATATATATATATATATATATATATATATATATATATATATATATATATATATATATATATATATATATATATATATATATATAATCATTCGTATAGGATGCCTCACATCACAACGTTTGCTCTGAGTGCCTCGCACCTGCCACCAGGAGAGAGGGTTTTACGAGTTACAAAGTCGGCGCCAGTGGGCCTTATCTGGTTGGGCTTGCATTATGGGTGGATTATAGCGAAATCGGCTGGTACGTCAAATAGCACAGAGTCATCATGAGGGCGGATAGTAAAATAGCTGTGGCTAAAACAGTTGGAAAGGTATCACATTTCTTATGGTGGCAGGTTCTCTTTCGTATAGAGCATATATAAGAACCCACAACCGCACAGGTTTGCATAGCACGGGATCAGAGAAAAGGCGCAGTTTCTTCGCAGAAAATGCGTGTGCCCTCGAATCGAACGTTGCAGTGGAACGTTGCAGCGGACGTCGTTCACCTAAAGTTCAGGCTCTGAGCCGGAGTACTTTCACTTTCTCCGAAAACTTAATGCGGTCGGCTTACAAGCTTTTGAAGCATCAGGAAGGCCAAAATGTCGCTCCTGTAAGGGACAAACTTCAATAACACCGGTGCTAAGTCTTAGTTCGAGAAAGTTCGAGAAAGCTCGAGAAAATTCGAAAAAGCTTAGTTCGAGAAAAGATTAAGTTCTAAAGTGATTAGCTAACGCTTTCTTTTCTTTAAAACGCGGCGAGAGTTTGTGGTTCAGAGTGTTATAGACGCGCCGAGTATGCACCTAGTGAGCTAGCGGAGCTTCAGTTTATACGACACGGTGTTGCAGCGGATGCGGTCTTTCATTCAACTTTCGATGATGCGTACAGCGGTGATGTTCGGCCATAATTATCGTGATGATCGCTGAAAACGCTCGTGTATTTAAACCTTGTCAGGGTGCCTGCCCTTTACGATGCTCATCAGAACTTTAGTCGGTCACTCAAAGGATGCCTGTTCCGATTAGCGAAGCAGTAAGGACCTAATGTGACAATAAATGCGCCAATGCGCTTCTGTCGACGGTATCGGAATGTACTTAGAGCTCTGCCTATAATAACTCCCGTCCGTGTGTTAAGAGCAGGCTTATACAACATCACAAAACGTAGCTGCAACTGAAGCCTCGCCAAAGCAACTATGTTTCAACCGACGTATATTCCTCGGCGCCCTTTGGCCAGCAATCTGTGCAGGTGCACCGCATGTCCTTGAGCCCAGTCCCGCCGTTACTTTTGTGGATCGTTTGTATTCGAGCTGAGCGGCGCGGCGCTTGCGTGGTTTCCTTGTCCGACGGCATTTTGTTCGCTGCCCCAACCACGTCTGGTCACCCGTCGCTGCAACTCGTCTTCCTGCGAATGGAAGAGGGAGAGAGCGTGCGAAAATTTATGAAGGGGATCAGACCTCTCGGGCGCTCCCATCTGAATACATGGGAAAGGAGAAACCGTCTTTCTCGGCAACCACTGCCCCAAATTTGATTAGGTTTGTTGCATTTAAAAGGAAAAAAGCTAAAGTCTACTGCCTGTTGGTAGCGAATTTTTTACGTCGTCAGTTTTTTAATAAAAATGGTCATAAATCGCAAATTCTCAGGAAACGAAGCTATCATGTTTATAACGTTGTAACTCAGCAATGATGAACAATGTCACAGTTGTGTAAATTGCACCTAATAGTACATCAAAGGGGGAGAAAATTGATATATTACACGTAGCTATCGGAAAAGCGAGTAAGATGTCAGTAGAGCTTTTGCAAAACCCTTGTAAACAATGTAACAAATTCATCTAAGATATAAATTGACATACCAAATTTGTCCGCTTTGGATGGTCTAATACATGCAGTTTACAAAACTGCGATATCTTTTCTAGGTGTAGCGATATCACTTTGTAAACTTAGACCTATTTTTTTTTTCCAAACTTACGAATTTTTGAAAATGCCTTTAAAAAGAAAGCAGGCCGTAAATCGAAATTGCGCTTCCAACAGTGAGTATAATTTAACTTTATCTGTTAAATGCAACAAGCTTCATTAAAATCGGTGCAGGAGTTATCTCTGAAACGCGTTTCTGCGTTTTACATGTATTTCAATGGGCAGCATCGGAGTTGGGCAACACGCGACACCTGAGCGCAAACCCGAGCGCTCAGGTGTCGTGTGTTGTTTTTCTCGCTTAAGTCCTCTCCCTTCGTCGCTTTGCGCAACTGTCTTAATTACGTCGAAGCAACTAGCCAACTACGGAATTTTCTTTAATTATTCCTCCTAATTCTCGTCTAGAATCTTTATTTCGGGTCCCGCGTCTTTATTCTGTACTTTCTGCCATTGTGTTCAAGTTCACGGCTACAGATGCACCACGCCGAGCCTCAGTGGTGGCCGATAGGTCCGACGGCCACTCTTTTAAGCTGCTACGCAGGGGAAGGGGGGGGGGAGGAGGAGGAGGAGGAGGAGGATATGAGATAAGGGGCAGGAGGGTTGGAACGTCTGGTAAGGCCATTACGGATAGGCTGAGCGCTTCCCGCACAGTCGCACATACGTGGGGATTGTCCGCAATGTCACTGCAGGTACCACAGCAGGGCAGTCCTGGCAAGCTCTGAATATATAGTGTATGAAGTGACGTGAAGATGACGTGGTAATTTCTTGCGCCGCTCGCCACACGCTGTTCTCGTGTGTAGTGACTTGAGTGGACAGGGATGGTATAGCGTTTGTGAATTCAGCCTAAATGCACGCATTGAATTACGACGGTGCGCGGTTGCAAGGGCATTCGTCTCGGCTGTCGGGCAACAACGGAGCACGACCCGAAGCAGCTGCGTGGCGGCTGCTGGCTTGCTGCAGTTCGTTCCCTTCCATACTGCGGTGAGCCGGTACCCGTTGTGTTCGCACATTGAGCTTGGGCTGGCGCAATGAGGTACCACAAAAGGACTTGTGTGAGGGCTGTTTGGCAGTGTGTCAGGGGTTAGAGCCCCGCATGCGGCCTGGCTGTCCGTGCTAATCGCGAGGTTGTGGTAGGGACGTCGGGTTGTGTGGCCACCTCAACTATGACACGAATCTCTTGTGAGGAGACACCTTGATATAAACCCATAACTAGATAGCGGTCTTCGGTGGCGACCCCCATCCGGAATAGGTGACGCTCGGCGAAGCGTCCGAGTAGATGATTGGCGTTTCTTGATGGTGCCCCTGTCGCATATCTGTACACGCGTACTTCTGTGATAGCGTTTCCCTTTCTGTCACGCGGGCCATATCGCGATCACATTACCCTCGCCCACTATGTGTATATAATCGCTGGCCGCCAAGCTGTGGTACACTTTTTGTCGTTATATTCCTTGGCTGTTTAAGCTATGGGGTTTTACGTGCCATAACCACTTTTTGATTATGAGGCACGCCGTAGTGGGGGGCTCCGGAAATTTTGACCACATGGGGTTCTTTAACGTGCACCTAAATCTAAGTACACGGGTGTTTTCGCATTTCGCCCCCATCGCTTCCTTGGCTGTCATTCTGCCACGTTATGTTGCTGCCATGCAATAAGGCATGTTTCAAGTTCAGTCTGCCTCTTCGCCCACGGAAGCCCTGGAACGCGACAGTCGCTCAGCTAGAATAATGAAGGGTTGCACCGTGTACTCTTCTTGCTGTCGGGTTGTCGCGTTCTTGGTTATTGGGTATTTCCTAAACATGTCTAGGCCACCACGTTGCGCACTGATCCGCCCCGGATTGTAGACGATGGGAGCATCAGAGTGCACTCATCTGTGAGTTCGTTTATTGTCAGATACAATTGAAATTCCGAAATTTAGTTGAGTGATGTATTGTAATTTCATAGGTCCACGTCAGCCGAGAACGGTTCATTTTACACCATTCACAATACTTCCTCAACTGTTTCGTCCGACACGCCGACATTTCACACGACCGGCTTCGCACGAGTACGTACTGTATGGCGCGAGTACGTTTAGTAAGGCTATCTATTGTCTCTCTTCCCTGTCACATTTGTTGCGCTGATTTTGCTGTGAGCGTCATGTGCCAACTAGCCGAACAGCAAACTCTCCTAGGGTGTCCCGCTCGAGTGAAACAACATACGGGGAAGGGGGGGGGGGGCGACGTCTAACCTGTGGCATTTCTCCGGCTTTTCGTTCATTCGCACGTCTCAGTCGCGGCTTGGTATCAAGCACGCACGCTTGCGTCGCGATTGTGACACCGTTCATATCGGCTCTCCGGGCGGCTATCTATTGCATCCCGAGTGAGTTCGGCCGGAGTGTACATCGTCGTCTGTAACTTTCCGCGACGAGATACTGCATGCACTGTAGAAGGCTTTCGAGGTTGCGTATGGGGGGAGCGATCTTGCTGATGGGGTCCAGCTTTCTCGTTGCTGAACAGTTTGTTCCGTCTTGTCCAGCGGTTCGGGCCCATAACGCAGCCACTGTCGGATCGTGCGCCGAGCGTCCTGCTCGCCCGTGTCGCAAAGCGCGGCGAGCACTCGCTTGTTGATGATGCCACACCGACCGTCCGCGGCGTCCGCATTTCGATGGCGGCGAGATGCAAGAACGCCCGTGTACATGGCATTGGGTGCATGTTAAATAACCCCGGGTGCTCAAAATTAATCCGGAGTCTTTCACTATGGCGTGCCTCATAATCATATCGTGATTTTGGCACGTAAAACCACGCAATTAAATTTTAACACTGACCGTAGACTATCTTACAAAAATCACCCGTGGGAACTCTGGCGCTGTGTGTCTATAGAGAGCTGCAAACGTGGTGGTTCAGCCAGCATGAGAATGAAGGGTAGTGTTCGTGTATTTGCCTAAACTTCGCTCTTCTGGCTTAAAACGACTTTGTCAAATTTATCATGTAGGTGGCGCGTCCAAATCATGGCGGCCATGACGTGTTTCCAGCTCCTGTATTCGCCTTCGGCGCCTGCAGTACCGAAAAGCACGGCTTCCACTTTTCCGACTGAACCGTTGCTTCGTGGTGCGATTTTGAACACTATGTATTCCACAGAAGATTGCAACAGTTCTATACTTGCAACAATTCGCGATGGTTATGCGTGCGCGCGGACTCTTATATATGGCCTTAGTGCGTTTGGGAAAAAAATATGGTTACTCGGAAATTTAGGCCAATTATTATAATTGTCGTCAATCAGGTAATTCAGAAATATGAGGAGTACTATCAACTTCTCTATGTGTCTTTACCTAAATTATTAAAAGGCATTTGATTCAATGGAGCTACCAGCAGTCATGGAGGCATCACGTAATCTATGAGTACAGTCGGCGTCACGCTTGTGTAGAGCGCGCGGGAACGGCGGCCGCCGGGCCGCTCCGGAAGCAGCCAGCGACGTCTACCGGTAGCTGCTACAGTCGAGATAAGAAATGTCAGGCACGCGCGACTGACACATCTAATCTCGGGCCCAGCGAGTACACCGTTAGACTTCGCTGACTGGCTTCGGAGCACCCCGGCGGCCGCCGTTCCCGCGCGCTCTACACAAGCGTGACGCCGACTGTACAGGAAGCATACGTGAATATCTTGGGAAATAGCTACATATTGCGCAGCTGATTTGGTTCTCCACAAGAAAAGTTGAAAGTTACCTATCAGGAAAGGGGTCAGGCAAGGAGGCACAATCTCTCCAGTGCTATTCACTGCATGCTTAGACGAAGTATTCAAGTCACTGTGAGATCGTAGGAGGTGTAACAGCTGATCACGTGGCCCGTGCAGCACATCAAGAGAATGAATTATCACTACTTCTAGCGGCGATTGATGCGTGATGTCTATTGAGCAAACTATGCAGCAGATTGTCCTAGGAAACTTGGTTCATAAATAATGCGCAGAACTCTCAATTATATGATTAATATAGATCGTGGAATAGTATTCAATGTTCCGTTTAAAATTAGTCGGGCTGCTGAAACAACAGTTCATAGGCTTCGGCTAAGCACTGCCTATACTAAAAGCTTCCTGTATAGGATAACAAAAGCTAACGGTGCTACATGCTTATGTGAAGAGGCTGAAGGCGACATAGAACACCTCTTTCACACTGTAAAAATTATGATGCTCCCCGCAAGAACCTCCCGAAAGTAATACATGGCTTGGATAGACGGCCACTATCCTTAGAAACAATTTAGGTCCATGGCCAACAGAACAACAGGCCAACTTTTGTTGGCAGGAGATATTGAGACTAATCCTGGACCTAGAAATGATCCAACTGTACTCCCTGCTGATATGCTTGATGTTCTGAAGACATTGCAAATCGGGCAGTCGGCCATGCTTGAGCAGCTAAATTCAATTAGGTCAACCCTTGCTGATCATGAGAAAACGTTCAGCAAACTCGGCACACGGTTGACCAAGATTGAATCCGACCTGTTGTCACTTTCGAATATAAAGTCCCAGGTAAATAACATAGAAAGCGTCGCTAATAGCAGCGCTGCTCAGGTAACTGTGCTGACCGACCGCATTAATGAGATAGAAAACAGATCCCGAAGATGTAACCTGGTTTTTTACGGTATCAGCGATGCGCGTAATGAGTCGTGGCGTGTTTCTGAGGAATCAATAATTGAACACTGCCACAAAAACCTGGGCGTAACTATTCAAAGCTGTGATATAGAACGTGCCCACAGACTTGGCACTTTTCAAGAGGGAAAACGGAGGCCAATAATAGTAAAATTCGCCCACTTTAAAGATAAAGAAGGCATCCTTTTCTCAAGCGGTAAGCTGAAGGGCACCGAATACGGCATTAGCGAAGACTTCTCCCCAGAAACTCGTCTGGCCAGGAGACGTCTAATCGAATTTGGAAAAGCGCAGCAATCTTCATTCAAGCTCCGTTACGACAAACTTATTTCTGGCCGAAAAACCTACGTTTACGATCACGCTAAACAGTCGGTCGTGGAACGTCAATCCTAGCAGCAAGTGCAAAAACCACTGAGGCCGACTCAGCGTGTTAAGCACAATCTATCGTTGCTCTACACTAACATCCGCAGCCTGATACCCAAACGGGATTCGTTATGCAGCCTCATTTCCTCGTCATCCAGTAACATTGTCGCACTAACAGAAACATGATTAAATTCCACAATACTTGATTGCGAAATTCTTCCAGATCTACCAGAATTTGATATCTTTCGCAAAGACAGGTGCGATGGAACCCGTGGCGGCGGTGTGGCTATTGCAACTCATCGCCAACTTAAGTGCTCTTTTGTCAATATAAGAACGCCTCTAGAAATGATCTGGACGTGTTGCCACGCCACTTCACCGCGCACGCTCATCGGCTGTTGCTATCGTCCACCCTGCACTGATAGCTCCTTTCTTTCGTTTTTTCACGATGCTTTGTTTGAACTAACAACGGCTTATCCTAACACCCCCATATTGTTACTCGGGGACTTCAACTTTCCAACTATAGATTGGAGTAACGTTGCCTCATGTCTAACACAAACAAACATGGCTAGCGAATTTTTAAACATTTGCTTGCTGTTCGGTCTATCGCAGCTTGTTACTAAACCTACGCGAATAACTCAACACTCATCAAATATCCTAGATCTCGTCTTAGCGTCGCACCCCGATAAGATGCCTCCTCTTACGTACGTCAGTGGTCTTAGCGATCACACCGTCATTCACGCCACGTTTCCTTGCAATATACTCAAAAGTAAAATATCAAAGAAAGTACTAACACTATATCATAAAGCCGATTATCCAAGCATTAATCGTGAACTTTCTATCTTTCATGAGCAACTTGCCCTTACGTATCTGCAGCGGTCGACTGAGAGTAACTGGGCACTTTTCAAAACAGAAATACTGCGTTTAATAGGTCTTTACATTCCAACTATCACGATAAATGAAAGAGCGCGTTCCCCTTGGTTCAACACTACTTTAAAGCGCTTAAACAATAAGAAAAAACGATTATTTCGTGTAGCCAAATGCTCAGGTTCTTCTTCTGCCTGGGAAAAATATAACAAAGCTACTAAGGAATATAACTCATTAAAAGCACACACAAAACGTAATTTCTTTTCTACTACCGTCCCAAACATGTTGCACTCTAATCCGCGGCGTTTTTGGAAAACGATAAAACCCGAAACTAATAGCTCTATTTCTCTATGTGATAATTCTGGCTCACCCATTCCTGACTCAAATGTTCCTGATGCCTTGAACCTTGCATTTTGTTCAATGTTCACAAAAGAACCTGCCAATGAACTACCAGATGTACCATTTTACGATTTTACACTAATGGAAGGTATTAATTTTAGGCCGGAAGGCATAGTCAAGGTAATAGATGGCCTGAAGTGCTCATCATCCTGTGGAACCGACGGCATTAATGCCAAAGTGTTAAAAAATACGAAGTACGTCTGTAGTTCGATCCTCTGTATCATCTTTCAGCAATCACTTGACACAGGCATTGTTCCAAGAGACTGGAAAACAGGGAAGGTCATTCCAGTCTTCAAGAAAGGTGATCGGTCTTCCCCAGGTAACTACCGCCCCATTTCACTCACCAGCGTATGCTCCAAAATCATGGAACATGTCATTTACTCTCATGTTGCTAACTTCCTAACTTCAGTGAAGTTCTTTCACCCTAATCAACATGGCTTCATGAAAAATCACTCATGTGAAACGCAGTTAGCTTTATTTATTCATGATATTCATTTAAACCTCGACTCTAACATTCCGAATGACGCCCTGTTTTTAGATTTTGAAAAGGCTTTCGATAAGGTTCCACATTCTCGCCTTCTACTAAAATTATCACGCCTAAACATCCACCCACTTGTTCTTAACTGGATCCAGTGTTTTTTAACTAACCGAACACAGTTTGTATGTGCTAACAACCTTACATCTTCCGTTTCCTCCGTTCTATCTGGTGTACCTCAGGGCACTGTTCTTGGGCCACTCCTATTTTTAACCTACATTAATGACCTGCCATTCGCTGTAACCTCTGCAATACGTCTTTTCGCTGATGATTGTGTCCTGTACCGCCCTATCAAAACCATCGCAGACGTCTCTACTCTTCAGGAGGACCTCTTTCGTATTCAAGACTGGTGTGCTACATGGCTCATGTCCCTAAACATTAGTAAGACTATACATGTTTCATTCCATCGTCGACCTAACTACATTCCCCCTGCCTACAAGATTAACAACTGCACTATATCTACTACCGACTCCTTCAAGTACTTAGGAATTCACCTATCCAAAGATTTGTCTTGGACAAATCACGTAAGCCACATAATTAATTCAGCTAACAAAATTCTTGGTTATCTTCGCCGTAATCTCTTCATGGCACAACCACCCGTGAAATCAGTTGCCTATAAAACGCTTGTGCGACCAAAACTTGAATATGCATGTGCTATCTTTGACCCTTACCAAACTAATCTCACTAAAGCCCTTGAAAGCGTTCAAAACCGTGCTGCTAGATTTATTCTTTCAGATTACTCATATCACACTAGCGTTTCATCCCTAAAATCTAAACTAGACCTATCGCCTCTTGCCTCTCGTCGTCTCATCTCTCGCCTATGCCTCTATCACAAGTTTTTTTATTCCATACCTCCTGACAGCCAGCTGGTTCAGCTGGCTCATCGTGTTCGTCGAACAGGCCATCCGAACTCCGTAATCCCACCACAAGCCCGCACCACTACGTTCCTGCAGTCATTCTTCGTCCGAACTGCCCGAGACTGGAATGGCCTTCCCAGACAAACTGCACTCATCCGCGATACAGCACGCTTTCGATCTGCCATTGAGTGTTCCGACTCATCCTTCTAATTTCCACGTCATCAATCCCGCCTTTTACAATGCCCACCCCTCATGTAATGTCCTATTTTGGACCCTTGAGGTATTAATAAATAAATAAATAAAATAAATAAATAAAAACTTCAAACCATCACTGCGCGCGGCTTAGCAAAATTTTTGAATGAATAAAAAATATTTCCAAAATACAAAGTCATACAATGGTTATTACAGGCACCCTTAATTACATGTTTGATGGTGACTTCTTGTTCATGTAGCATTTGTATATGTTGCATTTAGAGTGCGGCATTCAAGTGCCAAATACCGTCTGTGTGAACATCTTGGTTTTGTGAACATTTATGCTGTGTCAACTCACTTGTTGCATGTGAACATCTCCTTTTTGTGAGTATTTTGTGAGTATAACGCTGCGGCGACACGAACGGCTGCGGACGGCGGCGCAAGGTGAATTGATGACACAAGCAAACAACTGCCGCTGGCGGCGCCAGCTGCGCTAATGACGTTCCGATTATTATAAGCCGTTAAAGCTCTTCAGCACCTTATCCGTCTGCGTCGTACCATTATCAACCGTGATCAACAGTACTCCGACGGCGGCTGCGTATGGGCAACCAGCGCTGAAGCTTCGCGTGCCGACAGCAGCGCCGTAACACACAGCCTAGCGAGCGGTAGACACAGTTTCCAGTAGCACACGCAGTGATTTCGTGTCAGCAAATTCACCGATTGTCTTGAGTCACACTTTTCACGGCTCCTCAAACGGCAGGGAACCGACGTGCTAGGACGTAGCAGCGCATGCGCTCTACGCAGCGCGCATGGCCATGGACAGAACTTGGCTGGCCGCATCGGGCTAGACAAACATTGATACAGGCGCACGTTTCTTATCGCTAAATATGTCGTGCCATCTTCGTAGCCTCCCTATCGGACGGTTTCAGCATATTTTAGTAACGCATGAAAAATGTCGTAGCGCCTCCTGGCCAGCGCTGGTTGCCCATGGCGCGGCCACGCGGGCCCAATCTTGAAAGCGATCTGGAGTGGGGTCGGAGTGCGCAGAGTGCTGATAGCTTCGTGTGCGCTGTGTTCTCGCCGCTTAGTTCGCGTTGAAGCGAGAGGCAGCTCGAAGGTGAATTCGCCCGTTGCTGCAGGCCCTATCTTGAAAGCGATCGTCTTGCGTTACGGACGGACGGGTTTCCTCGTTGGGTAGGCATAGATCGAAATGCTTACGCATTTAAACCTCGGCGATGCGTTATAGGGAATTCATGAATTCTGGGGTTTCACGTGCGAAAACCACGATTCGATTATGAGGCACGCCGTAGTGGGGTGCTCCGGAATAATTTTGACCGCCTGGCAATCTTTGACGTGCCCCCAATGAGCGTTTACATTGGGGCCTCTTTGCATTTCGCCCCCATCGAAATGCGGCTGCCGTAGCCAGGATTTCATCCCGAGACCTCGTGCTCAGCAGCGCAACACCATAGCCGCTAAGCCACCGCGGCGGGTGATAAAGGACGCGCCTGCGTCACTGTTTGCTCAAGCACTCGCGACGTGACGGCAGAGATGTGAATGCGACCCGTCGCGAGAGCGCGGAGGAGACGGTCGGGGAAGCCCCCTTGCGCGCCCTCCTCCTCTCAGCCGTCGAGACCCTCCCTTTCCTTCGCCGCGGTGTGCTGCCGCTCTCCGGCGCGCGGACGCTTATCGACTAAGCAGGGGTGAGCGTAGCGAAACCCTTGTGACAGCGCTGTCGCGCATAGCGACCGATTGTGCCACAGATGCGCGTGCTAACGAGCTGTTTGAAAAGATGCAGTAAGCGGCGCGAAAAATTGCGAGCGCGCGTTCCCGCCAGATTCGCCTTTCGAGGAGGTGGTCTATGCTGCCCAATTCGACGCGACTACAAGGCGCAAGTGGCGCAGAAAAGCGAAACGATCGAGAACACAGGTCGGGCGTCAGACTGCATCGATAGGGTATCGCACCTAACCTTGGCCAAGCTGTTCAACAACTAATAAATAAATAAGAAAAAAAAGAAAGAGCAAAAACACATTCGAAAAAAAATTTTGTGTTTTTTTTTAAGAAAGAAAACGTGGTACAAGATAAGATTTTAAAGCCTACGGTTTTCGGTAGCCAGACCTCTGACGACCAAACGCCTTAGGTCACGTAATTGTATATTGCCTCTTGCTTTGTTAATCTTTTTCTGTTATTTTTTCTTCGTTTAACATCTTGACTAACGTTTCCTGGGGCACATGGTTTATAGCATGGTTCGCGCTCGACGTCACATAGCTCCTCTGCGCACCAAAGAGTCGTTGCATCACTACGAGAAATTGTTTTATTTCTCTTTATTCCTTTATTCATTTTTTTTCGGCATGAAAAAACTGGCAGTCCTTAATACCGACGCATACACATCTGTCGAAATGTTCCGAAATACCTTCTGTTAGCGCCGACCAAGTTTTGATTTGTGGCACTGGCTGGAAGTTTTGCAAGTCAGTTCTGCTGCAGTATACACGCGCAATGATGAGTACAAGGGCTAGCAATCATACAGGGTGTCCCCCCCCCCCTTTTTTTTTTAGCTGCACCAAGTTTTTAAGAATTGCCTATGGCAGATAGCACAATTCTAACCCTTGATCTAAATTACTCCATGAGGCGGCCATTACTTCTACGAGAAATCAAAATGTTCAATTGAATAATTAACGTCATTAAACCAATTAACGTTTTAATTTTTTTACTTTGCGTCTCATACTTCAATCTACTAATTATAGCCGCTGAGTTCGCACGGCGTATCCACTTGGAACGAATTATGTGGACGGCACCAGTTCCGTGCTAATGATGTTCGAAGTGTCCGTCGACCGTGTTATTAATCTTCAAAGTGTCCGTCAAAATGCATTAGTGTTCCAGTTGCTTTTGCGATTCAATGCATAGAACATCAGTTTCTTTAAAAAGTCACTGGAACTCCAATGCATTTCATGGGACACTTTGAAAATTAATATCTCGGAACTGGTGCTGTCCAGAGAATTCGTTCCAAGTGGATACGCCTTGCGAACTCACCGACTATATAACTGATAGATCAAAATATGCGGCGTAAAGTAATTAATTAAGAAGTGAATTAGCGTAATTACGTTAATTATTCGATTGAACATATTGATTTCTCGTAGAAGTAATGGCCGCCTCACTGAGTAATTTGAATCAAGGGTTAGAATTGTGCTATCTGCCATAGGCAACCTTTAAAAAATTTGGTACAGCAAAAAATAAAAATGAAAATGAACACCTTGTATATGTTGAAAGCAGCACACAGACAGGATTTACGGAAGTAAGTCTGGTCTGTGCGGAAGGGCATATATCGATTTTGTGTGTCCACTCAGCGGAGTACGGAAGTAGATATATATACAATAGTGGTGTTGTGTGCTCTCTCTCTGCTCGCCGCTTCGCAAGATGCATCCTACGTTCCAACAGTTTCAGGCACCTTGACTGTAGTTTATGTACGAGTATACAAGAAAAGAAGTTCCTCTTGTTTCTGTTGTCATTTCGCTATCTTATGCTGCCGTTCGCGGGCATTCTTTATTCAGCTGTCTTCTCAAGATGCACCTCCTGTCGTATACGTACAAGCAGTTGGGAAGACGGAACAGCTAGCGTGGTTCTAAACGACGCCCTCAAGCGTGGCACCTTACCTGGCATGAATGCAGAGTCACTGGCGGAGACAATCTGTGTTTTGGCCTTGACGTCCTCCGAACATGCGTTGAAGAAGACTTCCTTTTGTGCATGTCATGGCCACGGCCCGGGAAGGCCAAGTATGCAAAGCCTTTAGACGAGTATGAGTAACTCACGCCTCAAGGGCGCGCAATTCACCGCGACTCTGAATTGACAGGTGCGCAGAAGAGCAATCCGTTCACTCTGTGTCCAACATGTGCGGACCAGCAGATGCGAACCAGCATATGCGGCTGGTTCGCATCTATAGTGCTGGCGCATCTCCTGCAAATAAACACCACCTTACGGATGACAATTGCTTCAGTGGTTGTTCTTCGCGAAGCTTCACTATATATATATATATATATATATATATATATATATATATATATATATATATATATATATATATATATATATATATTGTAACCAACAGTTACAACAGCCGTTTCTGCGAAAACTGATTTATGCTGGGCGAACCTGTGCCCGTCAACAAAAACCGACTGAGCACTCAACAACTACAAAAACGTCCCTCGAGCTTCGCTCCTTCGAACGCCGTCCTCCTCTTTCTCGCCTGCTGTCGCGTGCCAATCGTCCGATTCTCGCGCACGAGCCACCGGCCTGTCAGCACCGGCCGAGCGTTGCCTTGCGGTGCTTTGCTTGACGCTCGCGGTGTGGCGGCTACGCAGTTGGGATATGTCGGTCGTCTTTGTCTTCTCGTAATGCTGGCGGCATTATATATATATAGTGTTGGCCTGCACCATATACACCACGCTCTTGTGGAGCTTCTACCGCTGTGACGCGCTTTTTCACGGTAGCTCGTAAGTCTGTATATTCGTGAGCACGAGACCGTGATTCACGACCGTTTTCTGCCAGGGCCGAAATGCAAAAAAATGGCTACCACGTGCCGAAATCTTTGCCCGCACAAAAAGCCCCAGGTGGCCAAGTTTACCCGCGAGACGCCCACTGCGGCGTCCTTCTCCGTTTGAAGCATGTGTTGCTCAACTTCTTTCCGCTGCCATCCCGCGCCAGCTGATCCCCGCCGCCACATGCACCAGTGCAGCTTCAGCGCGCGCAGAGCTTGCAGGTGGCCGGCACCGGCCGGTTGCAGTAACGTCACGCGGATAGTGCAGTGCTGAAGCCGTGTAACGTTAACGTAGTTTAATTTCTAGCCATGAACATTTTGGCTGTGGGGGACTCCGGCCGTACGGGGACGCCCCAATTTGTGCGACCACTTGGGCATTTTTGACGTACACCAATATGTTGGAAGACGAGCTGTTATGCGTCCAATGTTCCGTATGAACGCGCTCGCAGCAGACGCCCCATAGGTTAGTGAGCCACTGCAGGGGCATTGTGTATAGCCTTTGAACGATAAAACGCCTTTAACTGTAATTATATCAGTCCGCGTTGCAGTCAAAAGTGTGCTTACAGGCCAACATATCAGCGGCCCGGATACATTGCACCGCGGTGTCGTGTTTTCGGGTGTCTCCGCTGCACCTCCGTATGCGAAGCGTCGCCCATATCCGTGACGGCCCTCTCGAGTGCTCCTCGCGCACTCACTGTGGCGATTGCTGAACCAGCTGCCCGAACAAGACTCCACACGTGCGAGCTAGCGAGGAGCACGTGCCACTATCGTGCGCTGCCTGTGGCTCCAGGGCAGGGAAAGACGTGCAGCCGAACGACAGGAGCCGGTAGGATTTTTCCAGCAATTTCCAAGTCGCGCGCCCGGAGGTTTCTGCTTGCGACAGCTTGGAGGGTTGATAAAGGCTCGAGAAAGGGCGGGGGCTGCACGCCATCCAGTTCCTACTTCCAGTGCCGAATTTCACGCACTCCCTCTTGGAACAAAGAAATGATGGACTAAATCCTTATAAAAAAAGAAAAGATCAATTTACCCGCGCTTCCAGTTTTCTTAGGGGTCCGCTACACCCGGTAAGGCGGAAGCGTGGCCGGCACATGATGCTGCGGGAGCAACTGCTTGCTCAATCGTAAATAGATTCAACGTACTTCATACGAGACCGCTAGAAAAATGGAGTCAATGATTTGGCATGCGGTTACACCGTCAAAGGGATCATGAATTGAACTCACTTTGTTTTCAGCGTGTACACGAAGGTAGAAATGTTTTCACCCTTATGGGTCCCCAAGGCAATATCCATAAGCAATAATTGCTATCTTGCGTGCTTTACTCTCGTTGAGCGCCCCGTACCTGTGCGTTCAGCGTACATCCATGGCGTTTTTGACAAGAAAGTGCATGGCGACCTCAGAGCGTCCAAGAACGCACGACAGGTGATTGACTAGTGGAGTTGAACACATACCAAAGAAACACGTACTGAGACTATAAGAGGCGCCATAGCGGAGGGCTCAGGATTGCTGATGATGCTGATCGCAGTTCTTTTTAGTGTATGCTTTTATTGTGTATGCCGCT